>NC_054542.1:27933549-28251883 GCF_017654505.1 Polyodon spathula
TAGTGGAAGTTTCTGAAATTGATGATGACAGTTAGCGGGACATTAACTATCAGACCTTAGAACTTAAGGTTAAGGTTCTGCATTTAAATTCTAAACAGGAATTATTTATTATTCATCCCCAAAAGATGTGCACTCTGTACTGACACTGGAGATCTTTTAGAAGAAACTCACAGAGTGACTGCTATGATTAAAAAAGTTCCTAAGGACTTTTCCCCATTTTTCTTTTCACATAAACTCATTTTTCAATGTGTCACACTGTTAACACTGATAGCTGGCAGCCTCCTGCTGCCAGTCACCTCGTCCATGTTACCATCTTCCCATCTGGACCATGCATGCCTTACCAGTTTTTCATAACACAATTGCGCAGGATGGTGCAACGTGGAAAAGCCTGGCTTGAAATCATTGCGATACCTTCTGACTACAAACCTGAGTCAGATATCCCGTTTACAAGCATATGGTGCAACAGAATGTTTTCAATAGCTTGGGAGTGTGGGCTCATTTTTCATCTCTTGACAGAAAGTAATATTTCAGGGCAAAATGTTTTTTTGAAAGTTTTATGGCTGTAATTGAAAGCGTAATTGCTTTGTAATTGTTTGCCCCTGCAGTGGGTGTCAACGTGGCAAGAATCTGAAGAGTTTCTTTCATAAAAACAGTTTTCTATGATAAAGGCTTTCATTTCAGTCGTGTCAACACCTGGTGGGAGGAGGGTGGTGGTGGGGGCGCTGGGGTGTGGGGGGCATATATTTTTTGTGCAGAGCAGTCTAGACCATAATCAGTGTAAACAGTGGGTGTTTTATTATTACAGCACAACATTGCATAATAGGCTGCTGAAATCACAACCCAGGCATATTTCAGTTAAAATGATTGGCACTGCCAGTTTCTATTCATATAAACAGATTTATGCAGGGTGACTGTTTAAACACTGATGCTGCTGTTCAGTTGGGGGGTGGGCTATTGTCAAAAATACATTTAAAAAAATGTAAAAAAGAGATAAACAGAATAAAAAAAAAGGACATGGGCATGATTACCAATAGAGTCTGTGCTGCTACATTGCCCCAGGGAAAGCACAGTCAGAGCAGCAGGGATAACACAAGGAGCTGGAAAAGGCTACTGCAGATAGGCCCGAAGGAAGGAAACACCAAGATTGAAGAACAATATTATGTAAACAAAAGGACAAGGAAAGTTAAATGAGGTTACTTTAATCAAGTAGAAATGTTGGGCCACAACACATCAATGGATACTGTTATAATAATAATAATAATAATAATAATAATAATAATAATAATAATAATAATAATAATGTTTCCTGATTTACTATTTAAACTGCTTTATGAAATGTTCTGTACAATGCTAATTTATAATGTCAATACACAAGACTGCATTAGTTAGTGTTCACTCTCCCGACTCATCAAAATATATCATTTTATTCACTCTGATGTTAAAACCTGTGTTCTGTTGGCTGTTGCACAAGGCAGAATAATGATATCCTGTTTGTATCAGTTTTATAGAATTAACATACAAGCCATGTGACCTTTAGTCTTGCAGTTAATGATGTCTCTAAAAACTTTTGAATTAAATTAAATGAACTCCAAATTAACTATCAGTCTTATTATAATAATCATGTGACAATCCAGGGATCTGCCAACAGGTGGCAGCAATTGGCACTCCTATTGAAGTCAGTGCACCATGGTTTGGAGTGGATTAGCGAATCCAGATAGATGCATGTAATATAGCTAGAAATGCATGATGGTCAAATGGGTTAAGTAATACGTTAATAAAAGTTTTAACGTGAATTCTGGGCCCTGGAGTGTAAATCTAGCTAGCAGGATTGTAAGTCACCTTACCGGGCACTGGAAAGAGGTCTTGTGGGTGGGTATGGTTTAAATACTGTAATGTTTGAATGTCTTCTCTGTATTGAGTTCCCTGCTATAGGATCTGTAAGGAGTGGTTTACTCTGTGTTCCATCTTTTAATCGGAACAAACAACATTCTGTCAACGTTATTACCGGTGTACTTAGCCAAGCCACCTGAACATTTCATGGATCAATGAATCAGTAATCCATGACAGACTGCATCTGTTCATTTACATTAAAGAGAGTGTTGCTACAGTTAGACATGGCGCCATGCTGATATTTATAGAGCAGCCTCTTTCACTACTGTGAAGCCCAATTGAGAACAGCAGAAATGACTTCTACACAGCCTCCTCACAAGTGTTCAATTGAACAAGGTTTGACTTGCAAGCTTTTGTTAAACTGAACAAATAGTGTAGTACATAATTGCATGCCCTCTTTGTAATATCAACAAGGACCGAGATCAAGAACATCCATCTAACTGACACTCCAGGGAATGAACTGTAATGAAACATACAAAACTATGTCATTTTTACACAAGTATGCTACTGTGGCAAAGTGGTTTGCAGTGCGCCGTTGTAGAGATGATGCAGTGTTTAAGAGAATGGCAAAAACAATGTTACTGGTGAAATGATGGTTTATTTGTAATCCAAAGTCACTTGACAACAGTAAATAATAATGTTATCTGGCAATACACAACGATGTGTATTACTCAGTAAAACCACTGCGCTCAGTCCTGAAACAATAAACACAGTATTTAATACACACACAATACACAAACACGGTCACAAGTCCAAAGTGAGTGCTGAAATTCTCTTGCTGCAAATTAATTTTGAAACAAGTGTAGTGTTGTCCGGGTTTTGCGCTGGCCTGTAGCGACAGCTCCAGGTTGTGTTAGCCGTCTAATAACAACAAACAAGTATATATTTAGACACGACAAAACAAACAAAACACTCACGATTTACAATATGGTTCTCCATCCGGTTTAGTGTTAACCATAACAAAGGAACAGATCACCTCGCTACGTCCCCTTATGTACCGTCAATCACGCCCCCTTAGTAAACGATGGCAACCGCTCCTCCAATCCGCGGCTGCCACATCGCTTCCCTTCTGGGTCGATGACATGGTGTACCGTAGCTCCACCCTCTTTCTAGTTGGCCGACATTAGCTGAGGGTCTAGAATGTGGTGCTTAGGTCTGGCAAGTCCAGTGCATAGTAGGAGAGGTAGATCAAGAAATATACAAGTGCAGTCTAAACAGGTGGGTCTTGAGGAGATGGCGGAAGACAATGAGAGACGGAGCAGTCCTGAAGCTCTCCGGTAGCTGGTTCCACCACAGAAGGGCTATGGAAGAGAAGGAGTGGGCAGGGAGGATGGAGAGTGGAAGGAAGTCATGACCTGTCAGCCAGTAGAGGAGGAGAAGAGAGGGCAAAAGGAGGTGTAGAGATACATAAAAGAGTGAAGGTAAGAGGGGGCAGTGTGGTGAATGGAATGTTAGGCAAGAAGAAGGGTCTTGAATTCTTTATCTTATGGCTTGCCGATTGGTTATCGTCCCTGGGAAGTTAGCCTGTCGACCACGCTTTGTATGTTACAAGCTAAGTCATTGTCACACAAGAAAATAACCATAGGATTAAATTTAAATTCCGACACCCCTATCCTTATAGCAACTTTAAAATAAAACCAAACAACAAAACAGACAACAACACACTGTGAGAAAGATTACTGAAGAGTAGCTAGCCATTAATAATTACACACAGTTATCATAGTTTTTGTAATCTGCTGTTTTTAAAATACCGCTAGAAGGAGTGCGTGACATAATTAAAAAGTAACCACAGGGCCCGATTTGGGCAATCTTTCTTAATGTACTTGTCCAAATGTACAGTTAGATAGGAATATGATTCCTTTTCATTTTCAAGAAGACCCCTTGAACAGCTTTGGCAAGGCACAGGGCAGGTGCTATGATGATGATGTGGCCTGCATAATGTCATGGCAGCAGATATACAAATACACAATTCTAGTATTTGTTATTGTGTCGTATTTAACGTGTGTTCATTTCAGTCAGTCCCCACACATCCCTTTTTAAGACTTCTTGAGCAGGTAGCTTGAGGCCACTTAATAACTAAATTAATTGTGATATTCATTGTTTTATAGTCAGCTACAGCATATTGGTGAAACCAGTATAGTGCATACTGTGAAAATAGTTTTCTCTTCAGTTTCCAGGCTATAACTGCCTCTTGACTTGTTCGTTTTCTAGTTTTTGTGTGCTTTTTGTTTGGTAGTCATTCCACTCTGCTTAGCCTCACTGAGATGACTCAGCTCACTGGGGTTCTGCTGTTGCTCCCCAGTGTTACAGATGGTTGGCAGATGCTGGAGGAGCAGGGGTCACACTCTGAACCTGCTTGATAAATACCAGCGGCTGGTTTGCTGGTGATGTCAATTGTTGGAAACTGTCAGCCTCATTTGAAACTGGTTATCCAGCTGATTTCTACCAGTGAAGACCAGCTTGTGCTGTGCCTGAGAGGTAAAAGGCAGTCATGGTGCAGAATCTAACAAGCCGAGCACAGATCCACAGTTTTGTTAATTCATAAGCACCTTTCCACATGTCAATTGGCACACGATAAACGGAAAAGCACTTAAAATGCTTGAAATAAAATGCTGAATTCCTTTCTTGGCCATGTTTGTAAATATTCTTCATGGTTAGAGAGCATGACAACATTTCACAAATGCAATTCCGTCCTATTTACATAAATTGAATTTCAAATGCATCATGAACATCCTCTGTACCAACAAACTGGCCTCTGTAATTATAGGATGTTTAGTGAACCAAAGTTATGAAAAAAATAAGTAAATGGGATTTCTAATGTAACGTGGAGAGCACTATATCACTAATTAGTCTCAGTGATCAAAGACTGACCCAAGATCCATTTAGTTACTGAAATGGTTGCTAACTTTAAGTGTTACATTGCAGAATGTTTAACTTTTTTATATCCACCTTTTAAAAAACATTCTGTTTTCGTCATCAGTGAATTATCAAACAAAATAGAAATCTTAAATGAAAATAAAAATATCCCTTTCTGTCCCCTTCTTGTACTGGACAGAACGATCTTTAGTAGAAATATTTCCAAGCTTTGATGCAGGTGGTGACTTTTTCGTTGAAGTCATTTTAGAGAAATCGAGTAACTCTATGCACTGTGTTCAATCATTACCAGAAGGAAACTGAACCAGCTGCCATGTTCCTAAATGTGGCAGGTAGTGCATCAGTAAAGCAAACTTTTGCTGTATTTTTGTTGTGTTAAATATTCATTTTTACAGTAGATTAACCTTGCACATTTTTAATAAAGGTAACAATATTATAGCAGCTATCCTGCATAGTAATACTAAAAAAATCAATAGAATCTATAAAAAAAAAAATCCCAATTGGAATTTGGTCATTTTAAAAGCATCATTGTTATTATTGTTAATTTTTTATTAAGTGTAACACATTTTCACAGAAAAAAAATAGCTATCTATCTGTTTAATCTACCATTACAGCTTCATACTTGGCTTCCTGTACGTCTGCTTTTATTTGTTCTGAATCTTGTTAGCGGTACCTGAGAATATTGTGGCTATTGACAAGTGATTGTTTAACATGCTGTTGTAGTCAGAAATCAGAGAAAGAAAGTCCACACAATTACCTCTATCTGAGGAAGTGCTGCCTTCATCATGCCCTCTGAATGGCACAATCAATCAAGTGTTTGAAAAATTCAAATTTTTCTGTCTCCATTGTTAGATGAATTTTTTTTTTATTTGTAAAAAGCAGTTCTAAATATCATTTCAAAGTTCTCAATATAACTCTGCATAGCAATATCGTGCAAAATTCAGCTATTCTTACAACGTGCACCTCAGCCTCTTTATGTACAACCTCTGCTAGTTAATGATTGGACAGCTTCAAAACCAGGGCGGATCTTTGATTTTAGTCAAACTCATTTTGCTCAGGGGGGGGGGGGGATAACATATAGTGAAATTGCACTGGTCTGCAGGTACATAATCTTTTCAGAAGCCTTTTTTTATTTAATATAAATTATTTCTGGTCCTTATTTGAGGAAGTTGTTTTGTTGTATTTGTCAAGCAGTAAAGCAAGGTTTAATTTTAGTAGTTTCAGGAGCTTTTGTTTGGTTAAGGATTTCAAACTCCCAGTGTGAGGTAATTTCAAGCTATACCTATATGTAATAAGACATGTAACATTTAGATAGGTCAACAGTCACAGATAGACACCTCTGGTTAGTTCTTTGCTCTATTTACTCAGTATCAGTAAATGGTTTGCTGTGACTCATTTTCTTTTAAATAAAACAAAGCAAATCTGTATAAAATGTGAGTTAAGCGTCAAGTGGCTACAGCACACAGGAATGTCTCTCTGTATTGCATGGATGGATTGGTTTAAATCAATGCTGGACAATTGGGCCACCAGTGGGTACAATTTAGACTTTCTGGTACACATTAGCCAATTAATTTTAATATCGCCTCCTTCATGAGTAAATTTTTGTTCTTTGAGATGTATAAGCCTTTTGTCTGCCCCAGGAAAAGATCTGCCAAACAAATTCAATTAGGCATCAAAAGGGAATAGAATTATATAAAGTTATGCACCATGGAATTCACAATTCCAAATTACAGCCTTTTAAAAAAACTGCATGGGACTTCAATATAGGCCTGAAGCTTCTGTCCTGGTTCTGGCCAGTCTATATTTGTACAAATATAACAGGGGAAGACGACATTTTACATTTAAATAGTGAGAGAGGTTGAATAAATTGTCATAGGGTGTAAGGTGCAGTATAAATCTTCGATACAACAATAAAGAAAACTATACATTTCAAGAAAATAAATAATGATAGTAATAGTACTAAGATAAGACCCATACCTCTGGATTACAGGACTTGCTCTTTCGTTGAATGGTAAAAGATTAATCTTTTAACAATATGGTTTGCAATTCACAACTAGCAAGCCTTTCCTTCAATTGAATGAGCTGGGATGTCAATTCACTACAGTCTGTTTTTAAAGCCCAATTTCACTTAGCTTTTTCAAAGGTTTCGTGTTTTTTTTTTTGCTTCAGTTTTCAAAGAACCGTTTAACCTAAGAGAATGTTTATGAACATTTTTTAAGTTTTGTGAATAGGGTCAACTTTTCACAGGGTCTCACCTTCAAATTGAAGTCTATTAAAACCTAAGCAGCAATTCACTGAAGGCAGCATGGTTGTGAGTGTATGTGTCACTTGTGCAGAATTCCTATATTAAAAATGTCAATTGTAATTTTGTATGAGCATTTTTCACTTTATCGTTCTCCACTATGTATTTACTTTTAATTACCATGATTTAACATGCTTGTGCTATGGTTGTATGTGAGCTAAGAGTCAAGAACACAATACACATTTTTATTTAATTTTATTGTTCACATTGTTTAATATGCTCCACCCATAAAACCTTTGAAATACATTCAATTTACAGCTGGAATGTTCAGTTTAGCTAAAGTTAAAACTCAGTTTCTTCAAGGCGTTTCATTTACATGCCAGAAAGCAGACATAGCATGTGGTATTGTTTGGAAGGAATTGAGTTGCCACAATAAAAATTAAAACAACTCACTGTAGTGGGAAGACTTGTAACATTGTATTTTGTTTGGTCTCCTTCTACCTTGCTTAAATATGTTCTGCTGTTCTTGATAACAAGTTTGTTGGCTGACAAAATAATGATGGAAATTAGGAAACGCATTGAATATATACCCCATAAAGCCATGTGGCGTAGTGGCGGTCGGTCAAGGCTGGTCAGCAGCAGAAATAGCAATTCCAGAAACAGAGCTTGCAGTTTAAAGCACCTTGGCACACTTTTATTAAACAAAACAAACACACGTTTTAAACAAAACTCTTACACAAAACAAACTCTATAACAAATAAACAAAACAGCACCAAGCTACAGCTATACTGGTGCCGGGCAGAGAGCACAACCTTCTGCTCTCAGCCCTTCTCCTCATACATACATTCCATTTCCTTTTGTATAGGGTGTGGCCAGGGATGATTGGACAATCAATAAATCAATCACCACATTCCACACTTTACTATAATCTAGTAAAACAATTAAACAGTTATATAATTACACTTTTAATTAACAGGTGGCTGTGCAAAGGCAGCCACAAAACACATTTTGCTTGTGCAGGGCCTCTGTCCTGTCATAAGCCATCACTAGTAGATTATAGAAATGTAAAAATCTACAGTAACATTTTGTGTTATTTTTGTATAACATAAGCCCCTATAAAAATTTTTAACAATGCAATGGACTGAGCAGATAAAGAAAATACATATACAAGTGGGAAAGTAGGCTTGCTTGTGATGTGAATACTTTGCCCCCTCCCATGAACAATTTCTGTGACCCCTACGGATCATGGATACCATTTGGAGAATGTACACACTAGTTTGTGCTCCAGATGGCAGGAAGATACTGTATATACACTATCCTCTATCAAGTACTGGGATTGCCTGTGTCGTACACCAATGTAATAAAGAAAAATTGAAATCACAACTTTTCCTGTCACTTCCCATTACACTAATATGTGTCAAAAATATAGCAACACAGCAAGAACACGGAGACTGTAGACAGACAAGCGAGGAAACTGCCACCCACCGAATCCTCATTCTCACATTTTTCAAACAGCTATGGGAAAAGACATGGTTACCTCCTATGGTTAATATAGGCATGCAGAGACCTCATTACTGGTTAGTCCTACACCACACTACACCACTATGCTGGAGACAAACTAAAGGCATCTTCAAAATCTGTCTAAAGTATCACTTAAAGAATGTTCTAACTTCAATCATCCTACTATCAACACATGCTATAGCACAAGGGGGGGAATATTATCCCTGCAACTACTGAATCTATCACTATCCATTCCTGACACATTGCAACCAGATCTGCGGTAGTGAAGAAAACGTCTGCACACAAACAATAGCAAAATGCACTGCAGTACAGTAAAAACTTTAGTAAAGAATTGCAGAGCATTGTAATTAATCAATTAAGCTTGGTATGATCACAGCTGACTTTTATACAGGATTGTTTCCAGTGTGCTGTACACATGGTCCTGATTACATGGGTGTTTATAATACAAGCACTTGTTTTAGTTTTTTTCCTCATCATTTAGAAATCTAGCCCATATGATTATATTGATAAATCATTGTAAATCCATGCACACGAATGGCTCACCTGTAACCACCTATCGAGCACCTTTCACAAGCACTGAAAATTCACTTGCGCCGTCCCTTTGTTGAGATGGCTCTGACCAGCAATGCCTCAGTGATCTAAGTTTCACATCACTGCACACACTGTAGTGCTGATGAGCTGGCCCTGTGTGCTGACAGATAGCACACCACTGTTAAGACTGGTCCTGTATGAATCCTCAAGGCAACAGAGTCACCTCCCCTGGCAACAGGAAAAGTGTTCAGAGCAGCGACCTTTGATCACTGAACCTTCATGTTCTCTGCTGATTAGGAGCAGGCACAGATTGAAAAGAAAAGGCGTTTGCCATTCGGCTAGTCAGAATCAGAAAGAATTTTGCTGTAAAGGATGTTCTGTTGAGATAAAGTGTGTTAGTGAAAAGGAGAATTATAGACTGCATCCTGTTGTGTGTGTGCTCTTTCCCAAAAACACTGATATCATACACTGTAACCATCAGAAATACTAACAGAAGCTACAGTAAATACTTTTGATTTCTTGGAGTTGTCGTCTATTAAGATATACAAATATGTATTCTTAAGTAAAGGTTTTGTGAAAATATTCTCAGTAAGGACTTCATAAAATGTTTGCATTGTTAACCTTCCAGAAATTAAAAATATAAGCGGCAGTGTTAAATGTTTGATTCTCTTTTAGCCATTTAAAAACACGGTTACAAATATTCCTGTAAAATATAAATTTTAGGTGTAGTGTTTATACAGAACTATGTTAATTAAAAACTGGATTAAGGGAAATAACCCCTGTCAATGAGATGAGGTTAAAAGCTCTATAAGCATGGTTCTTTCACATAATGGTTGGCACGCATTGTGGTATTCCCACCCTCCGCCCTGTAACTTAAAAAACTAAAAACATACCCCAATGTGTTTTTAAACTACTACATTTACTATTACTTATTATAAGTCAAACACTCTGTCCTAATGTGTACCTAATAACTGGTTAATAAAACATTCTGTATCCAGTGGAGGTGTTTTAATATTTCATAGCTTGCTGTCCTCTTGCACTTTGGGGAACAAATCAATTCGCTGCAATGCGATTAAGAGTTTGACAATGTAAACTGACAATTACTGGAACATTTATTTCGTAACAACACAATGAACTTTATTTCAGTTTCCTTTACTTTGCCTGGATACACCTAATATTTTTCTTAGCAATGTTACTTAATTCATACCCTGTAATGTTCACAAAGAGAAATAAAATATACATTTTAAACTAGATCAGAACTAATTGTTTACACTTTTTCAAAATTTCCAAACATTTGCTAATAGAAAAGAAAGATAATTGAAGATCTTGGTAGTTACTCAAAATCCTCATTAAAATTATGTTTCCAGAAGGGAAAATGCACACAATAATAGCAAATACATCAGCATTAAACACCAAGAAACTCAGCATTTAAAATGAATGAATGAATGAATGAATAGACTATGCAAAATGTCAGAATGACAGTTTGGAATGATCAGCCTTCTGGTTAAGAAAAGGGTGTTAGATGACATCCGAACACTGATTCTGTCCTAAAAACCAGAGTGGTCTTGGTATTTAGCTCGGGAGAAGTCTTGAGTGAAAATAAGAGCCATATCTTCTGAATTTTATCATGGTGCATCTGCTACAACATAGAGGAGACAGGGTTTGGTTGTCACGGGGGTTGGTTGTCACGGTGCTCATAGCTATGAAACTAGATAGCGCAGGCAGGTGATAATAACACTGAAATGTGTGTTCTATTGTCTGGAAGTCAACCATCTTGTAATTTGAGGTCAATTCTGTCTAACATAAAGGTTAGCACATATTTCATTTTTTTCATACCCAAAGTAAAAAATGCATATCTTGTTATTTATATTATAACTCTTAGTAGTAATCGAGTTTGTTTGAACTGGTGGCTATGTTAAATAGAACCAGATACTGTTTTTTTGGTGTAAAAACAAAACCAGTAGGTTCTCCCAGCAGTACTGAGAGAATTAAATTATCATGCAAAGTCTGGTTGGGGCAGGTTGTCACATAGTTTTGGGGGGTGGTTGTCACATGTAAATCCTATAAGAAGAAGTCTTATATTTTTTCTTTCTACTTTTTTACACCAAAATGTGGGATATGTCACTATGTAATGCTTATTTAAATTATTTACTGTTTGTCCTCTGGTTCTGTGGAGGCTGTGGTATTATTTTGTAGCATGGGTCAACATTTCAAATATATATAGGTCTGTATTTTTTTATGTTCACATAGAAAGTAAAAATATAACTTTTTCTGTCATTGTACACAGTAGAAACGTTATGTTATTTAAAAAAAAAATAAAAAAAAAAAATGTTGCATTATTGTCTACTGTAAAAGTAAGAACCTTACTTAAAAAGAACCTTTTTAAACACATATAAAAAACATTTTTCTCTGAGTAGATTTTTAGTTTAAATTCTTATGCAGTATATTCTTTTTTTTTTTTTTTTTTTTTTTTTTTTTTTTTTTGTAGATTTTGTAGATTAAGTGTTTATTTTTTGCTTTTTCCTTTGCTGACTATGTAAAGTGCCCTGAGATGCATATGGGGTGCTATATCAAATGTAAATATAATTGACTGATTGATAATAAAAATGTTCATGGAAAAGGGACTTTTTTTTCTCTTAAAATGTTACAGAACCCCCTGTATTATTTACAAGAAATGCATTACTTACATTTTGCTGTATCCCACATCGTCCATATTGCAGCATTTGTTTTTATATTGTTTTGATATTTTTTAATCACACATCATTTGACTTATTTTTTCTTTGAAGCATTGCTGTGTATCCAGTTCATGATCCTGCAGTGCTGGTGGTGTGATTAAAATATGTGGCACATGCGTGGAAACAGAAAAACAGCATTGTTGCATGAGAGTGATCTGTATAGACTGCGAGCTAGAAGACATTATTTTCTCCAGGTTAACTAGTAACTGAGGAGAAATATATTGTCCAGTTGATTTATGAACCATGACATCTTATTACAAATTTAAAAAGAGTCTGCAATGTGTATCATGTGTATGTATATATATATATATATATATATATATATATATATATATATATATATATATATATATATAGAACTCTCAGGTAAAAAATTTAAATTACAAGAATAAAAGTCTATTTGAGCACAAGGTGCAATTTAAATTAAGGGGCGATTTTTAATTTCAGGGTCAAATTAATGCAAAAATAAGGGGGATGTTATCGTGTTTTCGTTTCACAGAGTATACGTCAGAAACAGAGGACAGGCTTTGATCTTCATTCCTCCTGGGCCATCTATGAACGTGACACCCTCTACCGTCAATTGTGTGATGTCACCATGATGGTGAAAAGCAGGAGGTTCATGCTCTAAATCAAATATATTTTACATAGCCTGTCAATCACTAATGTCTTGTCTTGGAAGAATCTTGGCTGTCCATGACCTGAAAAGAGCTGACACCATGGTGATGCAGGTTCATATTTAGTTGATCTATGCAGGGCAGACTTCTGCATCTATTGTTCCTGACTATTGTGACAGTGGGTTTTATTTATCACCCAGTTTTGCCCTGAATTAAAATTATCACAACTTGTTTTGCACCTGCTACAGCTGATAAGATAACATCCGCCATATTGATCTCTTTATTCAAATTAGATTCACAGCACTGGTGGATGAACTCGAAGATACAATTCCCATGTGAAAAAAAGGCCACGGTTCTATTGTACTTAAATTTAAATAGTCTTGTGCTGTTTTGACAGTATGTTAGTGGAGTTTTTTCTGATATGGGTCACTTAAGCACAATACAGATTGTAATAAAGGTCACCCCAAAAATACGCAGCATGCTGTACTTAAACATAAATACTACTGTATCTGGTATAAAAAACCTGCAACTATGGGAGTTATTATTGTAAGTATTACACTTTTTTAAAATAGAGAACTACTGCCTTATTACCATATGAAGAAACTACAGAAATGCTAATATTAAAATGAACACCATTACTCAGTGAGAAAAATGTCAGGAGATAAATTATTATGAATACCTCAGTTACAATGACTATTAATGTATGTACTGTATGCATGTATGTATGCATGTATGTATGTAAATAGTGAATTTGTTGTGTTTTCATTATGTAAGATTTGTTTTACTATTGCTTTGGTAGAGCAATCAACTGAATTCCTCTATTGTAAATCTGTTATAAAGAAAAAAACAAATAATATGGCAATTTGTTTCCTCTCTGTCTTATTGTAGGCCATATAATAATAATAACATGTGTACGAGTGGTTTGTACTGCACAGGTGTATGGTGATGCAAACAACGAAAGACACAAAGTTCACGGTTCAAACAATTCTTGTACTTCCTTTTTGGTCAGCTTGACCGTTGAAATAATAATGCTGGCGCTACCCAACTATACGTATTGCAGCATATAAACCAAGGGGTTTCAGTCTTCAATATAATAATACAAAACGCAGACACACAACACAGACACAGACACGTCTCTGGGCAGTGAGTGCTCTAGGTGCAGGTGCGTGACTTAACAGTAGTGTTGTAAGTACAGGTGCAGTGCAGTCCGGTTTAGCGCTGGCTTAAAGTGGCAGCTCCTGGGTTAGTATTAGTCATCTGTCAAAAAACAAATACAGTCAGTTACAAAACAAACAAAACACTTCACTCACAGGTACTAATAGGTTGTTTCCTTTCTCGGTCCTAGCGGTAACCAAATCAAAGGAACAGATTACATCCCCAATTATACCCTTAGTTACATCCCCTGCGATAGCTATTCCAGTCACATCTCCTTCAATTCATGACTGACCCATTGCATACTGCTTTAGGGCGATTACTTCAGGCATTGTGACTCCGCCCCCTTCCTGGAATGAACTGCCAGACCAACCAGTATGAGGCACTCTGATCCTGTTAAACAGCGCCCTCACAGATCGGGAGGGAGATTGTTGACTAGGATTAATTCACTCTCTGTCACATCACAACAACAACAACAACAATAATAATACTAATACTAATAATAATAATAATAATAATAATAATAATAATAATAATATAATAATAATAATAATAACAATACCTTTCAAACAACACATCTCAATTATATTTTGTACAACAGATTGCAAAACAATGAGAATAACTCAGCTTTACCCATCATTATCATGCAGCTGACAAAAATGAGCTCTGCACAGGGAAACTGAATGTAATCTGGGTGTCACATTGCAGCACTGCAGAAAGGCAGGATTGAATGTATTTTTTTTAATTTAATTAAAGAATCAATAGCACTCATATCGAAGGACACCTTTCTCTGCCAACAAGGAGCTATGATTGGAAACACTGGGTCACCCAAGGCTAAAACCAGAGGCCTTGGAAATATGAGAAACAGCCCCAGAAATAGTCTACATCGATTAAAAGATCCAGCAACCAAGAATCTGTACTGAAATATGAGTGTAACCCTGTACGACAAGTGATCTCTGAACTTCATAGAGGATAGCATACTGTACTGAGTGAAATACATACCAATTATAGAAAACTGGGATAATTACAGGTAGGGATAGAACAACTGCTAATTTAACAGAATCAAACAGAGGTAAGAAAAATAAGCTGACTAGTCACCACTTTAAATAAAATATTAATGAATCATGTATTTGATAATTCCTGCTGCTATTTCTTAACACTTGCACATTATTTTAAAACTGCTTTGTTTTTATTTATTAATGTTCTAAAAGGTGATAATCATAACTTCCATGCACTACAGTCTCCTCACCAATTAGCAGAGAAGGAAGCTCAAAGGAATCAAGCAGCTTCACTTAACTCCATTTTCTCGTGAATCAATCCCCGAGATAACTATCATACTGATGACACTAAAGCACTAATGCTAGAATAATTACTTATTCTTAAAGAAGGAAATGTTATTGATTCTTGAAAAATACACAAAGCTTGAGTTTTAACCCACTAAGTACCAAATTAATATTTATTTGAAATAAATCAGGACACATGCTGTATTGATGTAATTTGATACATTACATTAATAAAATTACATAAAGTTATCATAGCAATATAGCGAAAGAAAATATTAAAATAACCAGTAGATGCCAGTTAGAAATTTTCCAAAAAATTGCAATGTAGCCTGTCCTCAAATGAGGGCAATGGCACTTCATGGGTTAATTTCTGAAGCCAGGATTTACAAGTCATCTTTTATATATAGTACAGACAAGCATACACACACATTATAGACCAATGCAACTGTCATTCAGGAGAAAGCTGAAAGATGCAGGAAACGAACTTCTACAAAAGGCAGATGGACAACAAGATCCATTCCAGTCCAGATCGGTGATCCAACCATGTAAACTTTGTTACTGAACCCTGTTACTAAAATAGTTACTCATTCAATTATAATTTATAAAATGAATTGACTGTTGAGGACTGGTATATCCTTATAAGGACAGCCAGTTTGATATGCTGATGAGGAAGCAATGAAAGCAGTAATGTTGCCTTTGCCCTCAGGTTGAACACAGGATCTCCTAAATCTGTATCTGAACCACGTGACCAAACCACCTTTCTTCCAAGTTACACACAGAACTAACCCTATTAAGTAAATATGCCAACGTCACCCGCTGGAAACTTTTTATATAACAGCTTTTTAAATGGCTTTGCGTCTTTTATTTGTGTTTTGTCATTAATCTGTGTGGATTCATTTTCTTTACAGTTGTGTTTATAAAAGATCATAACTCCTTAACAAAAAAATGTATTGAGGTTGCCATACAACTGACCTTGAAAGGAGATGCAGCAGTCTTATTTACTTTAATGCTAATGCTTTCTAAAACAAGCTAACTTTCCTTTTGTATGGATATGAGCAGTAGCTATTAATATTCAACTATGAATTCAGTAAGTGTTAATATAAGAATTCTTCTTTCTTCTTTGGGAAAACCACCCTTTGTGTTTTCTTTAATGCCCTGTGCATGAGTCTCTACAGAGAAGGCTTTTCACCCAGCTTTACAGCTCAGGGGTGTGACTCCTGCCAGATTCACGTCTCACTCTCAGAATGCATACTCTGCATTAACTAAGGAAAACAAACGCAGCCTGATTCTCCTTGGAATCTCACACCTGCCCAGGCTGGGATGTTAAGAGGTACAAAAAAGCGATTAACACAGCACAGCACAATACAAAGGGTGAAGCTGTGAATAATGTTATTCCTGAGGCAGTGTGGGCATGAGGAGCCCAAGGATAATCCTAGGTTTGAATGCAAGGCCATTGACTAACCGTGAAAGGCAAGTCATTTATCAATTTTTTCCACATTAAATTGTCATACAATACAAATGACAGTATATAGGAAAGGATATGGTTCAGATCTCATATGCTTACATAAGTACTTTAACGAACGATGAACTGCAGTTGACAGCATTGGCTGGGAACCATATTTTGGTAAATAATATACATATGTTTATTGTATAATACAGTACCACTGTCCTTTTAGGACAGATCGTTGCACATTTAAAATCCACCGAAGATGTAACAATAATATATTGAAAGACACATAGTGACCAAAGGTCACAAGTCTGGTAAAGTGAAATGGGCGTTTTTAATTACTAGCGGTTTCCAAAGCCTCTGTATCTACACACATCGTAACAAGGATAGCCAAGCCTGAACATCCAGCGCTCAGTCATTCGCTGACTGCTTCTATTCTCTCTCACCTTGTACTTGGCAGGGTGGAAAAGAAACGCTTGGCTGGGAAAGCATTGACGTCACTGTTGGGCCAGTGAGCTCGGGGGCGCGTGCGCGATGTGCATTTTGGCATTGATTGGAGGACGGAGGGAGCAAGGTTTCGACAAAAATGAGGTTTGGAAACTGCGCCCTAAAAGGTTCTTGTTCGCCATCTTGGCTCTAACTGTCCTATACTGTAATGCACGGTTGAGCGTCTTTATTTGAGACACAATGGAGTCGCGGGAGTCAGTTTCATAACCTTGGGAGGGAGGAGTCTGTGGGGTTTCAGGACGCAAGCAGGAGCAGCAGGGGAATGACAGGCGAGAAAAAAAAAAACTGAGACGGGGGATCCATTTTTTTTACAGTGTTAGTACACCTGAATACACAAAAAAAAAAAAAAGTGTGCATGAAAAATACACCAAATATGAGTGACTTCTTAAAGGCACGTTGTACTGGCGTGTGACTCGTCAAGGAGGATATACAATAAACTGGGTTTCTTCCACGCTATTCTATTTAACATAAAATACATCTACACATTAAGGAACCGCTAAGGAGAGAGTTAGCGAGCTCGCAGCGCAGACGCAGGCGTAAGAGAGGCGGGGTGTTTTATTTTAAACGTTTGGAAATCTCCGTGTTTGTCTGCTGGAACCGGAGAATTTGGGATTGTAGCCGGGAGACACAGAGAAGGTGGGGCCAGAGAGCAAGAGCGAGAAACTCACTTAATGCATATAAATCACTCGGAGCTGACTGTCGTTTTTTTTCCAGGGGAACGAGAAGAAAGACGATTTTTCAATTATTGGGATTTTGAACAGGCGTTTTGAGATTTTTTTGACCCCTTCCCCCGAAGAAGGACACCACTGCAAAATTGTGACCCGTCAATTGATTGTAAAATATACCGGTTTGGCTGGGTGTGTTTGGGGATAATTTCCCCAGCCTTTTTGGACCATGGCCGACGACGATGTGCTGTTTGAAGATGTGTACGAGCTCTGTGAGGTGATCGGGAAGTAAGTGGCTGTAATGTAAAGACAATGAAATGCATGGTGCTTCACTGTGTGTATTTTACCCATATGGTTTAGTTTTTTGTTTTTACTTGCCTTTTTATTTTCGCAAACTACCGGTAGAAAAGAATGTTTGCTTTTATATATATACACACACACATATATATATATATATATATATATATATATATATATATATATATATATATATATATATATAGTGTGCGCTCTCCGCCTTGTGCACGTAGCCAGACAGTGCATGGAAGTGACTGCCCTGTGTGATGCACCGATCAAGTCTCTTGGAAGGTGATAGATACATAGTGATTTCACCAGTCAAATGAGTGACTGGCTGACCTAGGCTTCCTTTAATGCGATTGCTTGCAATGCATTGCATTAAGACATCTTATCTTGTTTTGGAGAGACTAGACACTTACAAAAAAGGAGGCATTTCAAGATTGAGATGCAACATCTGGCAGCAATTGTAGGCATTTTATTCTATGGTGACACACTATGCATGTTGCATAGGCGTGTACATTTGTTTCCACTCAGTTTAGTATGCAAAATGTATTCTGTGCCAAGGCACTGCCATAAACACAATGTAGTACAAACACTGAACACAATTTCATTTGCCGTCTTGACTGCAGCAGGCTACCTATGTACCGCCGACGGACAATGTGCACGTTTTATAATGACCAGTATGTTTGTATTCGACACTTTATTTTCTTGGCAATTTACAGTATGCTTGGCAGCAGATGGTCATTGTCAAGAGTGCAGTTCGTCCTGTGTTTAGATTGCAGCTACCCACCTCCCATTGCATCCCTTATCCGTATTGTGTGGTTATACTTAGGCTTCTGTAGGGATAAATCCAGAACACGATTATTCAAAACGGGGATTAGGTTTTAATGCACTAGGCGTACCTTATTTAGACATGCACACGATGGTCAGTTTTGGAATTGGACGGTGTTTGTTACCACTTAACAGCCGCTTGATTTACACCATTCTTAAAATGAAACATATTAAAACCGGTGCTGGACGCCGTGTTATGAAGGCAAGAGCTTCTTCCTGATTTTTTTTCCTTTTCTTTTCATGTTTCAAGCATATTAATAGTATGTGACCTTATTTATTGTGCTAATGGTAGTGTATTTCTTTCATATTTTGCTAGCAAATGACTTTCCTCTAATTAATAAATAAGTGCTCTGTCCGATAATACTCGTGGCTAATATAATTTTGTTGCTGCTTTGTCTGCTTGTGGCCAACAACGCATTTAAACGGGGCCAAGTTGCAAAGATACATTTAGTACATTGTTGCCCATCAGATTTTTGATTGATAAACGCATGATTTAAGTTGTATATGTGCTGTGTTTGAGCTGCACCTATAGTGGGCAATGACACTTTAGATTGAAATATGTAAATCCGGGGGGCCTCTTAAAACTCTGGCTGTACTCACAGTTTATTTCAACAACAAGCTACATAGTTGCTTCCATCTCGGTCGCTAAGTTGGTTTACTTAATTATGATTAGCATTTTTATCTGGATAGATTTCTGATCAGTGGTAAAGAGAATGAAATAGAGGCTGTGTTGTAAACCTAACCAAGACATTATAAATATACCAGCCTGGTTTGCCACCTATCACACATGCTATCACCAGGTAGTTGGGGTGGGGTGGGGTGGGGTGTTTAATCTGAATGTGTTTCATAGAATTGCAAAAGAATAAGCCACAGCCAGAGGCAAGTTTATCTGTAAATTGCGTAAGGGTCCGTTGTTAATAGAGCAGTTGAACAAGGAGAGGCATAGGTCATGTTTGTGCACCGTGTGCAACAGAAGGTTAAAGCCAAAACCAATACAAGAACTTCACATCAGGTAATACTGGGTGGGTGACTGTGCCACCGCCCCTACTCCTAGCACACTTTACCTTGATGTTGACAGAAGGTGAAATGTGTGTGTGTGTGTGGGTGTTGGGCTATTTATCTGCGACTGTCTGATTTGTAAATTATATGAACTGCAGTATCGAAGTAGCGTTGGAGAGTAAATGACTTTGTTTTAAAACGAACAGAAGGTGCTAAATACTGTGATATTTAGTTTAAATAGAAAAAAAAGTGGAGAAAGAAATCTTTCTGTGTTAGTGACCCATACTGGCATACAGCAGAGCTCCAGATCAGGGCTAGGTCCTGTATGTGTGTCATCAGGCGCTGCTGTGCTGTAGGAAAGTCTGCACTGATCTTAGGCCTGTTCTGTCTCTCTTTTTTTCTCCTATGCTGCTGTGCATTGCCCTAAAGTACTGCCACAGAGAGAAGACTAAAAGCACTGTCTGAGACAGTGCCCATTACCTTGCAGGATTGAAGGGGTCCAGCTGGGCTAAAATCCTGTCATGGTCGACCGGTGTGCAAAGCTGGCTGCCAGCCTGCTTCAGACTGGTCCTATAGATTTGTGTACACTCTGGCGTCTGGCACAGAGCACTGTGTCTACAGCAAATTTGTGGTGTCCTCCCACACCATTGTTTATGAACAATGTGACATGGTAAGATAATATCTTAAAGAGAAATGTAAAATGGACAGTACTTACTTTTAAACAGAGGCAGTCTGGTACCAGTGCTCAAAGTTAAACTCATAGTGTACCCTAAATTAGAATACCTAAACTGTTGGACCATTGGAGTAAATCTTGGAGAAAACAGGAAGTTGTACCAGGAAGCAATGGTAGAAGGGGGCCAAGTGATGTTGCTTGTGAATGTAAGAAAATTGATTTTCCCCTAGGTAATGTGCGGTTGCAGATGCAAGCAGTCGTTGGTAAAAGTAACTGTTCTGCCATTATTAACAAAGGAATGAATGGGGTGTTACAGAAGCTGCTGTGTGTCCCAAACAATGACCGAATAGCCTATAACAGGAATGCACAAATCTAGTCCTGAAAGATACAGGTTTGGTCCCAAAAAAATCTGCAGAATCTGATTATTACCATTCATTCCGAAAGGAAAAGCTCTAAGTTGTTTCTTTTCTTTAATGGCCAAGCTTTTTCCATAAGGATGTGATATTACTTTGTATTTGTTGTTCAGCCATCTTGATAACACTCTTGACATAATACAGCACTGTGTGAATATGAAAATGGTTTGGGGTTTTCATGCTGTTCCTTGCGGAAGCTGGATTTGAACAATGTAGTAAAGTAATTATGAGAATACCGCGAGATCTCGTATAGAAAGTACATTTGTGGACCAACCTACTGTAAGAGCTTTGTCTGAATTTGACCTAAACTGTTCAGTCCTGTTTTGTTTTATAGTGCAGTATAATTTGTTGGTGTTCTATTTTATAGGTGAGGCTGGACAAGACAACTAGTTTTTCTTTGTTTGTTTACATTCCCCAGTAGCTGTTTAGGGACAGCTGCTTCCTTCCCCACATATCACTGTGTGATCCAAATAAGCCTGCGTATTCATACATGCAGTAAATCACATTCAAGAGTCTCTCTGTCTTTCCAGCACGGCTCTTTATTTCTCCCTGTCCTTGACTCCTTCAACTGCCAAACAGCATTTTCTGCTTCTCAACTTGACAGGTCACTTCAGGAAGACAAAATAATTCTTTGGCTGTATATAGGCCTAACTGAAGTAAAAAAGAACCAAGAGCAATGTACCTTCTGAAGCAAACAAATAACCTTTTAAATATTTATTTATTCCTTAAATTGATATTAACTGGTGTAAATCGATTTGAAGGTGGTTAAGGTTAACACAGCTTTACAATGCTATGGATCTGATGGGCCACTTTGACTGTTTTGTTTGAAACTTACTTTAGAATTATGTGTTCAACTATTAAACCCACTACACCACTACAACTATACAGGAAATACCTGAATTTTGCCTTTAACTGTCAGATTGAGTTTGGGATTGCACCTCAGGGAAGGAGCTTTTGTTCTTTTTAGTGGGCTTTGCATAGGGAACAGCTTTTTCCAAATCAAGTCTGACCAGTGTTTAAAAAAACAAATGCAATAATACAAGCACCAAACAAATTGAAAGCAACACCCCCACCACAGAGGGCTGCACTGTAGCTCATGTCATCTTAAATTATGCTTAAGATGACCAAAAATTGTTTCTAGGGTGGCTTTTATCGACTACAAGATCAACGGCATTAACCCTTTCAGGACCAAGCATTTTTCAGTGGGATGCCCCCCAGGACCAGGCGCTTTTTATCCACAGTTGACTCTTTTCCTATAAAAATTCACTAAAAATCATTTTTTTTTATAATGGTATCCTTGTTTTCACAACACTCTGGGGAACATTATAAAGTAGTTCAGAAACCATGCAAACTTGTCACTTTTTTTTTTCAACACACTATTTATTTATTTTTAAGTTATTTTTATTATGTATAGGGCTCCTGATTTTTCCATTCTTGGGAATGACAAATTCCATTTTTCAAAATGACCAATTTTGTTTTTACTAATTTTATTAACAATTAACAGTGTAATTTGAACATAACATTTTTACATTAAATCTATTGAATTACATTTTTTTATTCAAGTCCCTGAGATACTGTAGTTTTCAGGAAAAAATTTTCTTAAGGCAGTCCGCTAGTAACTATGTTCTGTAGGTCAGTCAACAAATAAAGGTTTTGAAAAAAAAAAATTCTTATTGCTGGCATTACAATATACAGACTAGTCAAAAACGAGGGATATTATTACAAAAATATACAATTGTCATAAAATTACAAATTAAATATAATGTTCAGGACACTTCTGTCCCAGCTGCAGTTTAATCTGCAACAATGCAGACTGGTTTGTGCTATACTTGCTGTAAAACTGCTTGCATGTGTTTCTCGTATACCCTGGACAGACAGAGCAGTCAGAGCAGGGCTCTTCAACTAGTTTTTATTTAATTTAAGGGGACCAGACTGGAAAAAAAATTAGGAGTTGGCAGGCCAGAGTATTTTACTGTGTACATTTTTAAGCAATATAATATTATTATTTACATAACTTAATGCCCATATATTGAACAAGACTTATTCTGCTTAGGGATACATGTTTTGTTCTGTGACCCAAGGGACCTTACAGTACTTCCTGAAAGTTTTGTTGAAAAATATTGATGTTTGGGCAAATTACAAGACATTGTTTCACCTGAGTGATTGCCATGACATAATACACGTTTATTCTCAGGGTCTTTTATAAGCAATAATGGACACTACTCTCGCTTTTATATTCTCAAAATAAATATTTAAAAGTAAAATAAGTTACTCATTTCATTATCAGTAATAAGGGGAAAAAAAAAAACCACACCTGATAAATTTAGTTCATGAAATAGTATTGCTTATATCCACTCCTTTCTTTATATTTATGAATGCTGTAAAAACATATATATTAAAACACATGATGGAGTAAGTGTTCTAATATAGTTAAGTCAAATACATCAGATTTACAATGTTTCCCCGTTTTTATTAGCGCTACACAAGTTCCTGTGATGTTTTGCTTTTATCTCTTCCTGTCTGCCAAAAATTTCTCCGCCCTTTAGACACCAAATGCCCCTCTCAGTGACATCACATGAAAAAAAAAAAAGTAAAACTCAGGAAGTGAATGTCAGTCCCTTCCCTATCCATTGACATGTGTGAAGCCTGTACTGCAAAGTATGGTGGCCCTGTAAGTCTAAAAATCAAAGTGCTTTTTTATCGTGTTTGCACGATCATGGTCCTAGAAGCCCACTTCAGTATGATCGTGTTAACATGATCCCGGACCTTAAAGGGTTAAAAATGGCAACCTACAGCATTTCCACACATTGTCTCTTGAAGAAATGCATCCTCCAATGAGGTTAAGGATGTGTTTTCCTTTGCAGAAGTGCAAACAGGACTTCATAATCACCCAGTATCCTTGTGGGCTTTAAATAAATAAATCAATAATGTAACAAAACCAATCTGTAAGAGTAACTATGTAATTTTCTGTCATAGCATGTTAAATATTCCTGTTCTTTCTTCTGGGAGTCATCTTGAGTCTCTTTGGAGGTAGGGGAAGTAAGTGTTGTACTAGAAATTGCTTAACTAATCTAAAAGGAACATACAGTGCCGTGAAAAAGTATTTTCCCCCTGTCTGATTTTCTGCATGTTTGCATATTTTTGACGCTGAATGTTATCAGATCTTCAACCAAAATCTAATATTAGATAAAAGGGACCCTGGGTGAACAAATAAATAAATGAAATAAGTATCAATTTTGTGTTATCTATTAAAGAAAGTTATGCAACACCCAATGCCCCCATGTGAAAAAGTAATCGCCCCCTTAGACTCAATAACTGGTTACGCCACCTTTTAGCGGCAATAACTGCAACCAAATGCTTCCTGTAGTTATTGATCAGTCTCTCACAGCGCCATGGAGGAATTTTGGCCCACTCCTTCATGCAGAACTGCTTCAACTCAGTGACATTTGTGGGTTTTTGAGCATAAACTGCTCGTTTCAGGTCCTGCCACAACATCTCATTTGGGTTTAGGTCTGGACTTTGACTAGGCCATGCCAAAACTTGAAATTTCTTGTTCTTCAACCATTCCGATGTAGACTTGCATGTGTGTTTATGATCATTGTCTTGCTGCATGACCCAGCTGTGCTTCAGCTCACGAACTGATGGCCTGAGATTCTCCTGTAGAATTCTCTGATACAGAGCAGAATTCATGGTTCCTTCAATGATGGCAAGTCGTCCAGGTCCTGATGCAGCAAAACATCCTAAATCATGACAATACCACCACCATGCTTGACCGTTGGTATGAGGTTCTTACTGTGGAATACAGTGTTTGATTTTCGCCAGACATAATGGGGCCCATGCTGGCCAAAAAGTTCCACTTTTGACTCATCTGTCCATAGAACATTGTTCCAGCTGCTTTTTGGCAAACTTGATGTTCTTCTTAGTGAGCGTGGTTTCCACCTTGCTACTCTGCCATGAATCCCATTTTTGCCCAGTGTCTTTCTGATGGTGGAGTCATGAACACTGACCTTAGCCAAGGCAAGAGAGGCCTGCAGATCACTGGATTTGAAGACAGATCCCTGAAGACAGCATACAATCTGACATTGCAGCATCACTGGAAATACCTGACTTTGCACCACTTTTGATAAAATACAATGTGTGATCTGTTTCAATGTTGTGTTACATTAATATCAAAGAAGGATGTGTGCAAAGAATGTGTCTACCGTGCTTTGAGCTAAGTTTCTAAGGGATAAGAAGTTTTCCTTTTAAGCCTACGTCTATTTCTAGGTTGTGCTGTCGATGTGATCATTTCCAGTACCCATAGAGTTGCAACCAGATTTTGGTCTGTATGGGTAGCATGCCATAAAATAGTCTTGCCTGAATCTAATAGTGTGTCCTTTTTCAGAAGCAGATGGAGTTTAGAATAATAGTTGAAAAAAATACAATAAGAAAGAGTGTCACCTGTGGGGTTAAATGTAGGCCAAGGTTAATTTCCCTTTCCATGTGTGTTGCATTATTACGCAAAATAGAGTTCTTCTGTTTTTGATAATCTACCTAATGATGCAAATGCATTCATTCCAACTCTATTATTGCCAGTTATCCAAATCTGATTAGTTCTTGGTGTTTGTTTTGCTGTCAACACCTGTCCTAGAACTGGATTGAGATTAGAAGGGACTGTAGTGTGCAGTGGGAGCTGTTGATTTGAACAGGAATTGAATTGGTTTGAAGTCTCTAGATCTCATTCCCAGTCAGTTTGCATTGCCATAGTCCCCTAGGCCTATTTAAAACAGAAAAAATCCAGTCACCAATATAAATTAATGGGAATGACAATATATAGAGATTTAATTCAAAAAAGCAATAGTAAATCATATTATGCAAAGTGTGACCTATTGCAACCAGTAATTACAATAGTAGGGATGTGTGACACAGAGCAATTTTCTTTGTGAATAGTTATGTTTGACACATTAAAGCCGTGGCTCCTGCCGCTGCTTTTGAAGTTGTGCTGAAAAGTAAATTTAAAGAACATTAGAAAAAAAAATAACACACATTACACATATCAGGGTTTGAACTTCCCACATCTCCAAACCAACTATCAGTAAACCTACAGATTCAGGTTAGAGTTGTTCATCTGTGAATCGATGCTGAATACGATAAGAGCAAAGTTATTGTAGTTCAAACTCATGACCCTTCGTCATTTCAATATCCTACCTAAACAAGGGAAGCTGTGAAACCCAGCACTGGGTGCAAGCTGGTAGAAGCTGTTGGACATTTTAATGTACTTTATACTGTAATAATAATTAATTTGTGTGGATTGAATTGAGAAATATAGTTGAAACTCCCAGACTGAAGACCCCCAGGTATGTACAGCAGAGTGATTGTGTGCGTGTGTGTGTTTGTGGGGGTGTCCGTAACTTTGCAGTAATACACATTGCTGGAGTGACATTACTTTTCAGGTCAGTTCACTGACTTCACTCAAAGCTTCAAGAAAGCTGGATTCAGAAATTGTTTCTTTGGTATTTCAGTGTTTGACAATTTGCATGAATGAAGCTTCCAGAGTTTCAATTGCGTTTTGCTTCAGAATGTGTTCACCACGATCATGCAAGCATCCCTGTGAGAGAAGCTTGTATAAGTTTGCAAACCAACTTGCCACCCCACTTACTACAGCTAATATCTCATTGTTTAATCTAGCAACTTCCAATTGTCTGTGTTTTGGAAACTCCTTGGTCAAAATCCACCCCATCACTTTTACCTGTGACCCGCTGTAAGATGATGACTCTTTGGTGTCTGGATGATGAAGACCCTAATGCTTTAAGATATTGCCTTTGTTTGGTACACAGTTGTGTTGTGTGATTGTTAGGTCAGTGGAGGTTGTCGCACAAAAGGAATGAACCCTTTTTTGGACAGTTTTGGCAAAGGCAGGAAGTTGCCATTTGAGGATCTTGCAGGAAGACCTGCCTCCTAATCCTAACTCTGTGTCTGGTGGCGACCATGGCCGTAAATTCTTGGGAGAATTTACGGGATGTGCAGACTATTCACTGTCCAGTTTTTGTACGCTGTACATGCTTCCTTATATAAAATGAGTGCTCGGATGAACATGGTATTTTCAGTGAAGGCCTTATTCTACCCCACTGAATTTAATAACAAAACAAAGGATGCCATAAAGTTAAAAAAAAAAAAAAAAAAAAAAAGTGTATTTCAGGCAAAAATAGTACATCATGTTGTAAATGATTTTTTTTTTATTTAACTCCAGCCATTGCTGTTTCTTTACAATAAACAAAGTGGCCGTTTTCTTAAAAATATATTGTACACACATGTATTGTGTGTGTGTGTGGCAATAATCCTGAATGAAAGGGTGGTCCTGCAGTCTCAATACAGAAGCATAATGTATTGCTACAGGGGGCTCTTTGTTTATGCTTTTATGCATGACAATACCTTGAGTGAACCCTACAGATATATAAGCAAAGGGGATTGACAGGTGTTGGCGTCACAGTCTCCATTGTAAAAGGCTGGGAAAGGTGTTTAGCATTTGACTTTTTTTTTTTTTTAATTGAAATACCTATAAGGAATTTAGAGGTGCCTTTTTATTGTATTATTCATCCTCTCCTTCTAAAAGGATCAACATTATTTCATCGTCTGTCACACTGAGGAACACCCAACGGAGAGGGTTGAAGCTCTGATTTATGTCGGTGTTGCATATTCTGCACACTTCCTTCAAAACCATTTTGCTGTGTAGGAGTTTTATATTGGTTGAAGCCTGACTTTGATTTGCTGGTCCCAGTGCTTTTTATGTACATCTCATCTGCAGCCAGAATTTCAGTCTGTTCCAGCTGCTTCAAAGGCTGGGATGGAGAGAGCATAGAGAGCGCTGAAGCTGGAATGCATAAAAATATTTGAGGTTTTTAATTCCATATTCATTTGCTCTGGCAAGTGTACAATTGTGTAAAGTTCTACTGTATGCTGCTGTTTTTAAGGGGAAAACATAGTTTCTCTTGAAGTTTCTCTTAGCACAGAACTGCACCACAGCTAAAAACAGTCTAAAATGTTGATTTATGATTATATGACATTTTAAAAGCACAATTCAAAGAGAGAGCAGGCTTGCTTAAACACTTTAATCAGTTATCAAGCAAGCTAATGTATTGCTGTAAAGGAATGCCTGTTTTTATTGCATTTGGAAATGTAGGCCTAATTGTTTTTAGAAAACCTATATGATAATATTGTGCAAGACATATCTAGGCCTCCTGCTGGGGTGGAGTGTGACAAAGACTGTCGCTAGGCCTTTCCTTGGGCCTGGTCATTAGATTTTTGTGATGATTGGACTCATGGATTGTGACTTTAAGGACTGTTGTTAAGTAAAAGATAAACTTACCTGGCCAGGTTGAAGATCAACAGCAGGACCGGAACATCAGTGTGTACACCAACAGCCATGGAAAACAAAGAGACAATGAACTGGTTAATTATTTTTGAACCAAACAAAAGGACGGTGAACTGTACTGTCAATTACTTGTTAAACAGTGTTATTCAAACATGTTTATTGTTTAACCTGTGGAAAGAATTGTTGTTGTTGTTGTTGTTGTTGTTGTTGTTATGATGATGAATAACTTCCCTGTTAGCAGGAAGTGTGTGTGTGTAATGGTAGCGTGTTGCAAAATGGAGGATGTTGGTGTTAGGAAAGCTAAATTTAATTACCTAAACTAATTAGTGCACCCGTTAGTAAGGGCAGGGCTATAGGTAGCATATTACTTCAATTTGACATTGCCCTCTAAAGGCGCCCTTGTATTTGTCACACCAGCATTGTCCCGCCCCTTAACAACCAGTACACACTCCTGATTCGCTGGTACAGTACTCCCCTAACTTTCCAACTCTCACCTAATAGGCTCTTGGTAACTGTCACTGATAAATGTACTGTAGTCAAAGTAGGTTAGCCACACACACTGCTACATACAGGTAGGCTACCATATTACAGAAAATAAGCAACCGTGACACTTCTAGAATGTCATAAATCATGTAATAAAATATTGCAGCATTTGAAAATTGTAGCATTATTAATAAAGGCCGCCCTCGTTTAAGGGCCGTAGTCGTTTTGATCAATTTAAAATAAACGCCTCGGCGCCAAATTGAAGTAATCCAGGATTGGTGTTTAACAGGTGCTTAGCAGCACAGCGAAGAGAGGATGATGATTGTGATGTGCTGGGATGGAGAGAGCAGCTGTTTCAGTCCAGGATGAAGCTAGCCCAGAGAGGACGTAGCTTTGTGTGCTCAGGCTACACAGCCTGTATTAGGAAAACTGTAACATTTAAACAGCCAGAGAATGAAAGACTGTGAGTGGAGCATAAGTAGCGACTGGTAACTATTTGTTTGTTATTTTTTGTTTACTAAATGTCTACGGAGCTCCTGTGTTTTAAACCCTCAGGGCACCTTTACCATGGAAAGGAAACGTTAATTGTTGCTCACTATAAATAAATTGCACGAGTTGCCTTTCACTGTACTCTGAAGTGTCTGTGCTATCCTTGACAAAAAAAAAACATGTTCTTTTTACTGGCGGAGAACAAGCTGCCTCTCTCATGAAGTTTTATGACTAAGCAGTTAAGCTGTGGGGGAAACAAATATTGGAATACAGACCAGCACACAAGTCTTTCTTTTACACAGTCAGGGATTCCTCTGAAGACCTATAATGCAATACAAACACACATGTTTATTTATGTTACGAATAAAAGTATGCTTTGTAGGTTCATGTGCTAGATTGATATAATAATTGCCATTAACGTTGTGATCCAAGAGTAAGACACAGCTGAGCTTTATAGTAAATGCATTCAGCCTGCCTTTTAAATTGACCTGAGAATGCTTTTGACGACTGGCAGTTCAGCTACGGCACAAACGTTTTACTTGTCTGGTTAAAAATGTATACGTTTTAAATTACTGATTGAGTAATCTGCTTTTTAAAACAAGCAAAAAAACAAACAAACAAACAAAAATTTTACTCCAGACTTTTCCTGCAATATGTGGCAGTGTTTAAAATGCCTGGGCCACAAGTAGCTTTTGCGTGTCATTGTGCCATGTAATTATGGTTTTGACAGTGTTTTCTCTTTTGTAGCAGACTTCATTAAATACATAATGCCTCACTATTGTGGTGCTTCAAACAGAGACATTCACCAGAATTTTAAAAATAAAGTAAAAATTAGAGCAAGAATATTGGGATCCCAAGCTCATTGTGGATAATAAAATATGACTGCTCCAAGGTTAGGGTTGAGGTTAGTCTATTTTAGTAATCCAATAAGAACCACAAATCAAATCAAAATATACAGTGAAACGGTATTATTGCTCCCTGCCATGTTTACTGTTGAAGAGAACAGTGTTTATACCACCAAATATAGAAAAAAACAGTGATGGGGAAATGCAACAGTGTTTTCATGTTTTACTAATACTATGCATTCTAGCATCACCTTTTATGATCACGAATGCTGGGTTTCCATTGCTATGGAAATGAAATGCCCCAAGATCTAACAGTAAATATAAAAAAGCAAAGGCAGCTGTTTTCTTTGTAGTTGTACTGTACAAGACCTTTGTGTAATAATAATCTTCTCCCAGTAGTATTACACCAAAGTGATTAAGTTTCAACTGTCTGCGTGGAAACGGAGAAGACCAGCTGTGTTTGAATATTCGAAGATGTGATTTTCCATGCATTCCTATTACTAAATTATGGGGTGAAATGTTTTTGAGCGGGTGTGATCGTTGTAGTTAAGGGTTTATGATGTGAACAGTTCTTTTGTCTTCAATCTGAACTATAATTGTGTTATCGCAAGTGTTGGTGGTGTGACATTATTTCACATCACGCTTAATCTGTGTACATGCTTTCTACACAGCATGAGACCGTGTGCTTTACAGAGAACCCAACGTTTTCAGGCAGAGGGGTAGGAACCAGCTGTTTCTGTAAGTTATTATGTAACTTTTTTGTTTGCTATTATATACAGTCATTCCACATGCTAAGGATGTTGGGAATCGTCTGGTTATGTAACTGCCTGCTGATTTCATTCAATCCACTGCAACTAATACAAACTGCCACTGATCTTTGCCAAACTTGATGCATTTAATATAGGGTCACCTGCAGACTGTTTTACTTGTCATATGGTTTGAAGGTACAGGGTTATTTTCCACCTCACTAGGTGATGAAAATCCATTGTAACCAGATTCAAGCAAAGTTGCCGGATCTGACTAGGGTTGGCCATGCTCTGACTCCGGAGCCCTGGAGCCTGCTCTGGGGAACCAAAACGGAGCTTGCCTGTCTTCTGAGCTCTGGAGCTGGGGATGCTGGAGCACTCTGGAGCGGAGCTAGGGCACTCTGGAGCAATGAGCTGGAGCGGAGTGGAGCAGTGCTGGAGCTGGGTGACTGGAGCATGGGGCCGGAGCGGAGCTGGAGCTCGCTTACTGGAACACTCTGGAGCATGGAGCCAGAGCGGAGCTGGAGCTCACTCACTGGAACACTCTGGAGCATGGAGCCCGAGCGGAGCTAGAGCTGACTCACTGGAGCACTCTGGAGCATGGAGCCGGAGCGGAGCTGGAGCTCGCTCACTGGAGCACTCTGTAGCATGGAGCCGGAGCGGAGCTGGAGCTCGCTCACCGGAGCACTCCGGAGCATGGAGCCAGAGCGGAGCTGGCGCTCGATCTCTGGAGCATGGAGCCGGAGCGGAGCTGGAGCTGACTCACTGGAGCACTCTGGAACATGGAGCCAGAGCGGAGTTGGCTCACTGGAGTATTCTGGAGCATGGAGCCGGAGCAGAGCTGGCTCACTGGAGCATTCTGGAGCATGGAGCCGGAACAGAGCTGGAGCTGACTCACTCAAGCACTCTGGAGCAATGAGCCGGAGCAGAGATGGAGCTCACTCACTGGAACATTCTGGAGCATGGAGCCGGAGCGGAGCTGGAGCTGACTCACTGGAGCACTCTGGAACATGGAGCCAGAGCGGAGCTGGCTCACCGGAGCATTCTGGAGCATGGAGCCGGAACGGAGCTGGAGCTGACTCACTCAAGCACTCTGGAGCAATGAGCCGGAGCAGAGCTGGAGCTCACTCACTGGAACATTCTGGAGCATGAAGCCGGAGCGGAGCTGGAGCTGACTCACTGGAGCACTCTGGAGCATGGAGCCGGAGCGGAGCTGGCTCACTGGAGCATTCTGGAGCATGGAGCCGGAGCTGACTCACTGGAGCATGGAGCCGGAGCAGAGCTGGAATGCTCTGGAAAGAGACGGAGCTGAGGTTCTGGAGCAGCTCCACTATTTCCTGCCTTTCACATTTTAAAAAAATCCTTCAAACATTTGAATGAACAAAATAAATAGGTATACAAAATAACAAAGTGTAAATAGAGGAGTACTTTAATGTACCTAATGTTTCTGTTGATGTAAGGAGTCATCCCCATTTATTAACTAGAATCATGTATTCCGGTATCTGCAGCCATTACATTTGATGAAACCCAGTGCAGGCATTAAGAAAGGGTCCTCATAATCATGCAGTAAGAGGACAGGGAGTGAAAGATTATAGTGAAATGCAACCTGAAACATAGGAGGCTAGGATTGAATAATAACAATAAAAGCTTGGTGAAGAGTGGTACAAAACCAAGGCAGTTATGTTCACAGTGTAGTGTGTGACAGACCATTACATGAAATGCATAATGTATATTATAATAATACGTATCATAAGACATACTAGTTACTGTACTTTATAGAACACTGATTCTATCCATGTAACACATATTATACTGCTGGAACAAACATGGTATTTTCATGTTGATATGTTTTCAGGATTCAGACATAGTGGATAGATTATCATGTCTTAATGTAAAGATGTAATTGACAGTGAATGTATTCCTCCAGAGAGTTCCTCTAGAGTATGCAAATTTTTCCTTCCAGAACCAGTTACTGTGTTGACTCGATGAAAGCGTTTGCTGTTTACTTTTGGTTTCTGATTCTGTAGAAAAGGTCTGAAGTGACACTGTAGTCATTTGGCTTTTGCATATTTTTGGCAACCAGATAAAGTTCAGTTTCTGAACCAGAAAAATATAATCCTGCCTGCAGGTAATCCTATATTTAATGAGTGCATGGTGATTTGGATTAGTTTCAATGGTTTACATATCTTTTGATGTGGTATGTTTTGCAAGGTGTCTTGGAGGCAGTGTGGTCCAGTGGTTAAAGTCCAGGGATTGTAACCAGAAGGTCACCAGTTGAAATCCCACCTCTGCCACTGACTGACTCACTGTGTAACCCTGAGCAAGTCACTTAACCTCCTTGTGCTCCATCCTGCGGATGAGATGTTAAATCAATGTACTATTGTAAGTGACTGAGCATATAATCCACAATTCACAGCCTACCTCTGTAAAGTAAGTTGTGATGGTGGTCCACTATGAAAGGCGCTACATAAAAATAAAGATATTATTATATTATACTTCAGCAGATTTAAAGGATACAAAATAATAAATGTATGTTCATTTTTATTTATTTTTCTTTCACATTTCCTTCAGAAAACTCTCTACATTAGTTACTATCCAGGGTTCTCCCCAGGAATTCTGCCGGGAGCACTATAGCAGGGAGCATTTTTAACAGAAAAATAAACTTGCCTTACCTTAAATATATAATACGACAAAGAATTTGAATAATGTGTTGTCTTTCGTTGACTATATCTGGTCGCTCTTTTTTATGTTCTACATTTTCTTTCATTGCTGTTTTTTATTATGGTAAATTATCATGCTTATTTAGGTACTCCAGGATTTCACGGTGGAAAGATAACATAGTTTTATTGGAGTTCACAAAAAAAGGTAACCTTTTCACTTCCTTTTTAGCTTAATTATTGAGCTTATTGCTTCGTTTTAAACTGTTTTCTTTAAGTTTTCAGGGCATTTTGTTAATGCACATCAAATTTTGTTTTTCGCTGTTCTACATTTTTTTTTTAATGCAGCTGTTCATTCTGACCTTGTTTTTTTTTTTTTTTACTTAGCAGTACTCGCACATGTTTGGTCACCTTCATAACCGTTGAATGAAATGTTTTAACCTCTCGAAGTGCATAACACAGAAAACCTGCCCCTTCAACTCTCTTATTGGTTAAATGTTGTGTCAAGACGTAACGAGTTGTCATGTGGTTCCAAGATGAATTTTTTCACCCAGCAACGTGAAAGTGATCTAGTCTGCTAGAAGCGCAGTCCTTCTTGTTAAAGGCACAATAGCATCTGCAAGGTAGGCGGATCAGGTTTTTTCAGGCGGGTGGCGACAGCCATTCTCCGGATAGCCTGCCCGGCTGAAAAGGCCTGGGGAGAACCCTGCTGTAGCTGAAGCAGCCTCAAGTGGCATACGTGGGGAAGGATACAGTTTCTCATTTGGCTTTCTTCCTTTCGTTAAGCAACAATGAAGCAGAGGGCCTCTAAACCACTGACCTGTAAAGTGCAACTGAACATACTGTCTTTAATCAGCCTGATGTACAGAGCAGCCATCAGTACTCTCCAGTGCTCTACACAATATGTTGCTTTTGTTTTGGCATCAACCGGATCTAGTGTCTGTGTGACAGAAAAACCGAGACAATGCTCCTGCAGCAAGTGAGCTGTGAGTGAAACAAAGATGGCAGCAACACCTGACTACTCTCTTTCCAGGTGTAGACACTTGAATAGAGAGTCGTGAGGGGCTACAGTACTATCAGCTTTTTCTTAACAACTAGCAAACATACTAGTGCCTGAGCTTGGGTACTTACCGGGTTCTTCTTATATTCAGTGTGATGTGTATTATTATTCTGACCACTTGTGAGTTTAGCAGTTACAGATTTTTGTATGCATCTCTTTCTGCATTTTGTGTAGTTTTGGTGGGCAATTGACAGATGTTAACTTTGTGCGCATGTCTTGTAATAGGTTACATTTAAGCAATGACTGATTCATTTCAAGACGAGACATGTCTGATTGAATAGTTCTGTCAGGTAATGTTGGGTTAGGGACACAGGTTGGTATGGTGTGTGTGTGTATAATGTAGGAGATTAACCATTTGGTCTTTGTGAAAATGGCTTGATACTTTGCCTACTGTCACTCTTACCTTGGGTTTCATTTCAGACCACAGGTTGGAAACATCTGCACACAGATGACTAAATAAAAAAAAAAAAATAGATTTCACCCCAAAATGTACAGGCTAAGTACTTCTATATAAGTTTGTAGGTTTACAGGCAGACGATACAATGCAAAAAGTAACGAACTTCACCAAATAAGTGTGTAGTTTCAGTAATTATTCATCTTATTTTTTAAATGATAAGGTTGACTAAAAGTACAATACCGTCAACAGTATTGGGTATCCCATTAATTGTGGGATTTGGCAACTAGCAAGTATTTTAATAAAGCTCTGTTTTTGTACTGATGTTTACTTGTGCTTTTGCCTGTGTTATCTTTGCTGACTGCATCAAAGTGTGTTTTAGGCATATGGCAAAACTAATGTGTGTACTTGTACTACAGTTGAGATCACACATACGTTCTGTGATGTATTAGGGCTTTTCAATAGAACAGCTACGACCACCTGTAGTTTTAAAGCTATTTGTAAGCTAGTTCTTTTTGTAGCTAGTGGTGTATGTGTTCATGTCAATCACTTGTTAAAGCTGTCTTAATGCACTGTGTATTTGGCATGGTTGTGGAATGATCTAATTCCTTATCCTGAAAGGCATACATTTCACTATTATAAAAAAAATAAATAATTATAAACCATATATTGTTAGGTAGCAGCTGTAATGTCTTTCGACCACTTTGCTCTGCTGCTGTGGAAAACCATTTCTAACCATATTAAAGGATGTCGTGTTTGTAAAAGGACTGGGTTTGGTACCTTTGTCTTCCAAGTTTCATTGCTCTGTTCTTTCCACACAGCAATGCAAGGTGGCTGCATGGGGGTGTTGCTGCTTTCACAGAACAGGTCAAAAACACAGACAATCTGTCTAGCTTGTATAGAAGAAAAAACACTGACTACAGTATATTGACCACATTGATTCCCTGTCTGTCACGCTTATTTTCCCTAATATGGTGAAGGGGCACACAACAACGAATACCTGCCATTGCCAATAAATATAAAATTATTTATTTGTTTATTTTTGTTTTAAATGTAGTGAACACAAATTTTTTACCCCGGCTTTTCACCCCATTTTGTTTGCCCAATTATCTGTATCCCCGGCTCACCGCCTGCAACTCCTCCCCCTCCCCCCCGCCAACTTAGGAAACGACGGCTGGAACATGCATCCTCCGAAACGTGCTCCTGCCAGTCTGTCATTTTTCGCACTGCGGATCCACAGTGAGGCCACCAGACCTGTAGTGCCGGAGAACAACACAGATCTGATGGATCCACTGCAGAACCACAGGCGCCCTATCTGCCACAGGGGTCGCTGATGCGTGGAGAGCTGTGGATTCCCCTGCCGACCTAAGCCTTCCCTACCAGGACGGCACTCTGCCAATTGTGCGCTGCTCCCTAGGAACCCCCGGTCATGGTCGGCAGTGACATAGCCTAGATTCGAGCTTGCAATCTCCAGGCTGTAGGGCACACCCTACTGGATGCGCCGCTCGGGAGCTCCCATAAATATAAACTTTAACAACCGGAACAGATTTTGGGGGTTAAAAAATAACAGTAAGTGTGTGCGGTAATGGTGCAGCGTATAGAAGTCTGCAGCCTGGGAAAAATATCTTACTGTATTGTAGAGTTTGTGGATGCTTTATATTGTGGTATTGTATCCAGTCCCATCTGTTCGGCTATACTGCACTACCTGGCCAACCTGGAATATATCACATTGACTGAGAGTCGGGCGCACAGCAGTGGTGATGTCATCAGTCAATCATGCTGCTGTCAGTCAGCCATGGCAAGAGGTGGGAGGTGGGGAGGTGGGAAGGTGGGGGTAAACAGAGGACTCACACCCAAAGACATGAGAAATTATAGCTGGGGAGCTATCTTTCTCAGCAAATGTAAACATGCCTCAGGTGCTGTGCTGTGCTTTACTTTGCAGAGAATTTGGTGTGATGACAGTTCCTAAATATTTAGCACGTTCAGATCAGAAATGTCACAGGCCAGCTGAATCTTAAACAGCAACTGTCTCACGTTTTCAGACGTATGGTGTCTGCTTTTGTCTCCTACAGGTACGAGGTTGTTTGTTTGTTTGTTTATTTATTTATTTATTTTTAAATCCTAGTTGTCCATAACTCCGAACACTGTAGACCTGTAAGCAGCTCTAGGAAAAAATCAACACAGTAGTATAGGAACGATAACTCTACTCAATGTAAAATAATCTTATATGCTGATGTGTATATCTTTGCATTTCTTTTCAGATCATTTTAACACACATTCTACATTAAGCAATAGTTGAGGGGGTGTCCTCTACTCTCTTATTTATGTTTTCCATTTTGTTGCAGTAGAACCACTGGCATTTGAAGTACACCTTTCCCATGAGTCGGGCCCTATGAAATCAATTATTTCTTTATTTCTTTATTTCTTTTTTTTTTCAGATGTAGTTTTTAAAAAAAAAATGTAATTCAGTATTTTCTTTGTTTTTAAATCAAAATTGTTTGATACAGTGGTAACAATTATGTGGGACGAAAGTAAACAGGTCATTGAAATTGGCAACCCTTATCCGTGTGTTGTGTGGCTATTTTAATCTTGAATTAAAATATATTAACATTAATAGATTTAGGCAAAGATATGCGATTATCCCAGTCAGTCTGCCTCTACAATTGCTCCATGGAATAAAGATGTGTAGTATCATAGGCAGCAGGCATCCTTAGGACTGGTTCATTTAACAAGAGCATAAATATATTGCATAGGAAATTATGCAGGGTGCTTGATTTTGATGGCCTGATTGAAATTCAGCACTTGATAGTCAAGCTAACCAGATCTACTTCTCAACCCCATAAACTGAGTGGAGATGCAGGATAAAAAAAAAAGCTGTTTATAAATAGTCTGGTAGGGGAACAGTGATATAAAAATAGCTAGTGTGGATAATAAGAACTCTGAACTCAGGGGTATTTCTTAAATGTTATTAAAATAAATACTGCAGTATCTTATTAGAAACACAGACATTTAGGGTTAATCCTCTTATGACACAATGTAATGACTTTGTATTTATGGTTGGAAATACAGGTGGTATACAATTATTATTTAATGACTTCTTGATAATGTGGTGACTGGGTCAGCTTAGCCTGGGTTGCAGAGAAAATTGCCACAGTCAGTAGTTTTTAGTGCAGAGCAACATTAAGCAATGGACAGTAGTCATTCTTAGCATTTTTAAACCCCCTTTTTCAATCATGTTGTCTTTTTTTTATTTCTCTAATGCAGTAGACGCTTGATTTACGACGCTTGATATCTATACTTAATTTCAAATTATCCGTGGTGGGGGGTACTCCAGTCTTGACAATTTCATTTAATGGCTTTTTCCTCCTTTAATATCTAGAGTTGAGCATTTTTTGGCATTTAATACTTTTAAAAATGTGGATGGAGGTCGGAAGGCTGCGATTTTATCATTTTAATATTGAGTTGAATACTGTAGATGACTGCAGTTTATTAACCTTAATAAAATGTATTGCACCATAAAAATAGTTTGGTGTACTTGAGATACTTTTATTTCTGAGAATTTTCCACAAGAAAATAAAAATAAATAAAATAAATGCAGCAAGTGTTATGTTTTTCTTTGTAAAACAGGTTTCTACCATAGCAAGATATTTAATCAATTTTCTTCAATGTAAAGTGTGTGTGTGTGTGTGTGTGTGTGTGTGTATATATATATATATATATATATATATATATATATATATATATATATATATATATATATATCCCACTCGATATATCGCAGGTTGTTGGGGTATGTTATAAATCTGCCATTTACCGGGGGCCGCGAGAGACCCATAGAGAAACAAGTAGGCTAATAACACATACTGTACAACCAAGCCCTCATTTTATTGGGGGTGTCAGGGTCCAATATAAGTCCTTTTGGGGTGGGTGGGGGCTTTTGAGTAAAGTTCGTTTTTTTTTTGTTTTTTTTTTTTCCATCAGGTAAAATAACTAACCAGCCATTGCCTGCCATTATTATTATTATTATTATTATTATTATTATTATTATTATTATTATTATTATTATTATTCTCCAGTCTTCAGATGAAGCCATGTATTCCAGCACTGTGGAGCAGGACAGATGCAGATATTGGGGACTCGAATCTACTGAGAGAGCAATACTGTTGCTGCAATAACAGGAAATCCATAAGTTGTAATTACAGTATATAATATCGTCAACTTTTTGTAGATGGTTAGACCAATTCAGTGTACTGTAAAAGGATATTTTAGTCTTGTTTTTTCACTGATAAAAACTCAACCTTAGGACTTCTGGCTGAGTGTTTATGACATTTTATAAGAACCATTGCAGTTTGAGCAGTGCTGGTTTTTAGCATAAATAGGCGTGCCAGACTTAAATACACACAGCGTGTTTTGAAGCTTTGGTTCTTTAGCATGCTCTTTTTAACAAGAGGTTGTATACTTGCAGGTTATGGTGCTAAAGCAGAAAGAACAGCAGGGACTGTAAAGTGAACATTTACAAAACTACTTTTCAGGTTTTTTTTTTTTTTTTTTTTTTTTTTTTATTTTTGAAATCATATTTCTGGATGTTGATTTTTCTTCCAAGCTGAAAATGCTTCACTACATTCAATACTGTATTACCTTGCTCTGATTTATTTAACCCTGTATTGTTGTCTTGTTGTAGGAATAATCTTTCGCTAAATACAGCAGAGTTCTGAATGTGTTTATGAATTTACTGATGTATTTTATTTTTAGTATCTTAACATACTTCAGTGCAAGGCCCTCCTGTAAATAGAGGAGTTGTACTATATGCTTAATACATTGTGTGTAGGGTGTCTCCTACTGTATAAGTGATGTCAACGCAAAGGTGAGCAGTTCTGGATGCTCAAACTGCGCAATAATATCTCATGTACAATAAGACATACCCTACACATGATGTATTAACATTATACAATAAAACATAACTTTTACCCCCCACCCCACTATAGTAGTGTAATGGTTCAGTCCAAAATCAACTGGACAGTCCCTGAATAACGTGTAGGTCTACAGGTGCTGTGTCGTGGTGAGACTATTTTTTAAAAGCCAAGAAATGTGTTTTTAAAAGTCTAGTGATTTTCGGTAATATTTTCTTTGGAAAACATAGCGTCAAGTTAATCAATTTTACGAAGGAGTGAAGTTAATAGGAGGATCCATTTTACATAAGGTACCAGGTATGTGTGTGTTGATTTTTGAACACTGAAATTAGGTGAGGCGTTCTATGCACAGGAAGATCTGTACATGGGAGTTTGGTGCAAATACTTTACTGTCATTGGTCGACTTCTAATATATAATTAGTAATATTGCAAGGCACTGGTTAAATATGCTTTCACCATTGTGGGGGTCAGTTCTGTGATTGTGGTCTCTGACGTCGCTAGTAGTGACGCTGACTAGACTGACATTATACTCCTTGATGCCTTCTCCTCTGCCACAACTGTCCAGAAGAATATCTTCATCCAGGTCTAATGTGCTGTCAGTCTTATCAAACGCACTGTCATGGCATATTATAGCATGGTAATATTTAACATTTCTGACGTCTGCATGTAAGACACATGTTAATGGGTATTACAATGTGTTCATTTACTTCAGCGTTATCAGGCATGTTGCTCTGACGGGTAATCTGTCTGACATGTAACAATTTGTTTATATTTGGGAGTGGGGGTGCATCTGCTTTTTTGTGTCCACAAACTGTACCATTAACATGGTGTACAAATCTTCATAAACACGTTTGTTATTGAGAGAACTGAGTGATAGTATTTCTCATGGAAGTATACTCAACAGTGTTGTAAAGTATCTAAAAGTAATTATGGCAGTAATAATTTTTATATACCAGAACCCCAGGGCCATAAATTGGATTTTGGTAATAATTTGGGAAGAGGCTACGGTAGATGAAGGTTGACATTAATATGATAGATACCTGAAATAACTTTTTGGTTAAGTCTGTTACTTTTAATTTGCTTTAATTTTGTTAACACTGGCACAATGAGGGAAAATAATTTACCATAAATATCCTCATAGTTGCCTTTGCCAAGTATATAGGAATGTATTCAGGTGCAAGTTGGCTATGTTCGGTTTGGTTTTTCATCAACTCATCCAGCTGTTTTTTGACAAAAGGTTTAAATTCGGGTACACAGGCTGAGTGTTGATCAAAGCGTTTCAGAAACATGACAAGAAAACAGACCTATAGAGCCAGACTAGTGTGTGTGAAGCAGCAGTTGTCCCTACTGATGGCTGTCAGAATCCATCAGGGAAGTCTTGTCATGAATTGAATATGGTAACATAAATCAAATGTTAGGGTATGTTAATGTGAACTGTCTTCATGCAGCGAAGTGTGTGACGGGATCCTGGAAATGCCTCAGGCTTAGTGCTCAGACATGCCAACACTTTCTCATCGTACAAATTGGGTTTCAGTTTTTGCTTGGTTTTATCTTTTGTCATTATCGTTATTTTAGAATTTTATTACAGAATATTGTTTTTAAAAACAATGAGCAGTCCTGGATAATCTGGCTTCAGCAAATAAAACCAAATATAGTATGTGAGGCTTGAAACTCCATATATGTTTTGTAGTAATTTATGGCTGCTGTTTAGCATTTATTATTACCAATATTAAGGTCTATTGGTCTACATTCAAAAAATAGTATCAGATATTATCAGACAAAGCCGGATTCCTGGCAAACAGCCTGTAAATAAACTGTGCACATTGAAGAAAACTGCCTATGTATAGTTTGCGCTGCTTTGGAGTTTAAAAATCAACTGTTATATACAGTGGCCCTGAAGTGCAAAACACAAACACAAAAACAAAAGCAGAAACACAGAAAGCAAAACACAACGGCATTAAGAAAAACACAACAACAAGGAAAATGCTGCAACATTAACTTCAAACTGGAATGGGTAGGTACATAGGGAAAGGGGTTCTACATCACTTATTGGAGGAACAACCTGTCAATCATTGTGCTGTGGAAATGTGTGACGAACACAGTCCATATTAATACAATATAATTTCCAAACGCTTTGTCCTTACTCAAGTAAGTCCATTTTTTTTATATTTAATATATATATATATATTATTCGTATATATATATATATATATATATATATATATATATATATATAAAATGTGCTTATTGTTTTTAAGCTGGCAAGGAGGAATCGATCGATGGCTGTTTAAAGATGATCGGAGCATGTTAAATGCTTTTACCCATTCTCGAGTAGCACAGTGATTGACAGGTTGTTCCTTTCCCTTTCCCTATGTACCTACCCATTCCGGTTTGAAGTTAATGTTGCAGCATTTTCTTTTAATGTCAATGAATTAAAAAAAGAGATGGTTTTCATAAATTTGTCAAAGTTTATATAGATTACATTCTAAAGTACTGTAATTTGTTTGGAGTAAATATTTTAGTAACACCCTTTGTAGTATGTTAAACTTGCTTCAGGCTTGTTGCAAATGTGGTTGTGTTTTCTTCTGACCCTACCAAGGCATAATTAGCTTTCACATTCAATTTCTGTGCACAAGCTTTTACTTCACTGCAGTGATATTAAAATAATCACATCTGGGGAGAGGAGTGGAGCGAAAATGTATGTGGGCGGTACAATCATCGATATTTATTCAAATGATTATATTTATGCCCAATTTCAGTGATTGCTATTTGGAGGCTTAACTGACAGCCCTATAAAGCACTATCATTTTATGAGTCAAATGGCAATCATTTAAAATATTGAATAAATGGTGTTGCATAAAAAAAAAAAGGAGGTCTCTAAGCCCTTCACATGCTGTATGCTTATTGTTCTTTCTCTTTAGTCAAAGCAGCTTGCCAGGGCTACTTCTAGCAGATCTCAGATAGTAAAAGATTGCTTGGTATGGTCTTAAGTTATAGTAGAGAGTTATGTGAGGTAAAGTGTAGGATTTTCACTGCTGTAAGCATAAGATACAGCTTTCGACATGTTTCCATGCAAAGAAACAAAAAAAGGGAGTTTTTGGTCAATTGTATGGCTTTTTTGCCAGAGAAGGTGATTTACTCCCCTTTTAAAGCTATACAATGATTTTAGATGTGCACTTCCTGTGGCGTGAGGAATGTGCGTGCGTGCTGTGTCACGGAAGTCATGACGGTGGAGAGAGAGAATGTGGAGCATCTAAACTGTGTGTAAATCCAGCCATTGATTTAGTTCACTAGATGTCCATTTCATATTTTTACACTCGCTCTCTCTCTCTCTGTGTGTGTGTGTGTGTGTGTGAACACGTGCATGTGCATACTCCCTCTGGAATTTGAGATGGCGAAACTGCTGTTCAGTGATTTTCATTTTACAAGTCCTGCGTATGTGTGATAAGGGGCAGTAAAAGAAAGATTTGCACTGCAGAAGGTTTGATATCTCTTAATGTGTTTGGGTGATATGTTTTGCATTTATTTTATTTAAAGAGGATGCCAGTGAGTTCAACTGACCAATTTATGAAACTGTTAATTCGTCTTTTTAAATATTGTGTTTATCTATTTATTTGTTCGTGCAACAGTGCTGCTGCGAGCCTCACAGCAAAGTGGATGACGGTGCATTCTTTATAGCATAGACACAGACTGAATTCATAAGTGGCAGACACTGTGTACTGTAATAATTTTATTTGCCATTTTCAGCCAACTCTGTTGTAAGCGATAATTTATTATTATCGGAATGTTAGGTGAACATTCCGAATTCTAATCGAGAACCAGGCCTTAAAATGTTTAAAATGTTTACCTCCATTCACTGCACTTAAACAAACCAGTCACTATTAAACACCATTTATTTATTTATTTATTTATATTTAGTAGTCACCAATTGTTTGTGTTTTTTTTTTTTTTTTTTTTTTTTTTTTTTTTAAATAATTTTCTCCACAGTTTGGAATAGCCAAATTTTTTACGCTCAGCTCAACGCTACCACCCCCGTGCTGACTTGGGAGTGGTGAAGGCGAACACACGCTGTCCTCTGAAATACGTGCCGTCAGCCAACCACTTCTTTACACACTGCAGGCCCACCATGCAGGCCACCTGAGAGCTACTGCGTCAGAGGACAACGCAGCTCTGGGCAGCTTACAAGCAAGCCCACAGGTGCCCAGCCAGACCACAGGGGTCGCTGGTGCGCGGTGAGCCAAGGACACCCTGGTCGACCTAAGCCCTCCTTCCCCCCCGGCAGCGCTCTGCCAATTGTGTGCCACCCCCTGGGAGCTCCCGTCCTAGGTCGGCAGTGGAGTAGCCTGGACTTAAACCAGCGACGTCCAGGCTATAGAGCGCATCCTGCACTCCACGTGGAGCGCCTTTACCAGATGTGCAGCTTGGGATAAGCGCCCCCGCTTGTGTTCTATTTTTTTAAATACACGCCTAAAACATGTTCTGTGTACTGTACTTTCCTCTCTTCTGCTGTAGTCTGCATGGTTTCATACACTATAGAAATCAACTTTTATATAGTGTATCGCAGGGCTTGAAATGAACTTTTCCATGTACTAGCCACTATGGCTAGTGGATGGAAAAATCTACCAGCCACACAGTCATTTTATCTGCCAACATCGTTAGGAGAGCGACGACAAAAAAAAAAAAAAGCAAAAACCAGGAACATTTTATTAGCAGTCTCAACAGGGTGTGAAACAATCTTCCTCATGAGTGAAGATATAGCTTCTGAGATGTGTTGGGCATCTGTCCTCTCCAGACTGCATGCCCACAAACTGCACAGTCACCAGCCCTTTCTGGCAGAATCACACATATACTAGCTCCTCTTTTATGACTGTGCCATTGAGTGAACTATCTGACATCACTGACAAACTTTTCACCTTTTTATTTTCTCTTGCAGCTAGGGTTGCCACCTGGCCCCATAATTCCGGAACACTGTGAGACAGAACAGGATTTTGAACTTGCCTTTAAACTGAAGGAAATCAACATGTGAACTGAGCCCTAAACCTTTGCTAAATTGATTCTGGTGATTAATTATCTTGAGGCAGCATGACAATACAATAATAGCTTTTAACATTAATGAAATAAATAAGTACATCATCAATATTTATTTATTTTATTAATAGTTTTAAAAATATATATTTTAATGTTTCTTTATAGTTTCTAATACTATATCACCTTCTCCCACTGAAATCATTAATACTGAGCAGCTGTTCACTATTCCTGACATCAGACAGCGTGAACACTGGATCAGTGTTGTTATTTAATTGGGAGAGTCAATGTAAATCAGGGCTATATATTACTAATTAATAGGATATAAATAGCATCTTTTAAATATTGAGAACTGAAATATCATTTTGTACAAAATAAAAATAAATATCTTGAATAAACCTACACACATTTATTCAAGATGCTTTTTTTTTTTTTTTTTTTTTTTTTTTTTTTTTTTTTTTTTTTTTTGGTAAGATTTGTATTATCACATTGTTTCGGATAATTAAGAAGCAGTATAAATTAAGCAAGTGCTTAGTGCTCAATTCACGTGTTTATTGCTTTTAGTTTAAGGGCAACTTAAAAACCATGTCCCGTCCCAAAGTGTTCTGGAATTATGGGGCCAGGTGGCAACCCTACTTGCAGCTGCCTTCTTTCTACCTCAGCAATGTAGCACATAAATACTCTTACTTGTTTGTCATTCCTAGATTTAGCCTGTTCTGTTCATCAACCCTGCATTATTAAAAATAATTTAAATAATAAAGAGCTGCATTGTTTTCACGTACAATGTTGTCTTTCATCAATGTTCTGCATGATTTAGTAAGTGGTTTTATATATCCTTGAATATCTTTAAAGAAAAAGAAAAAAGGAAGATGCAGATATTCCCTACTTTGCAGGCTATGAAATGATTGGTTGTAAAGGTATGCATTTTATTATTTGATTGGAAAACTAGGTAAAAATCTGTACAATATAGGTAAATTTGAATTATTTTATACAGTACTTTATACACCATATGTCTTCAGGAGACATTGAAACAATGTAATATAATATCTACAGTGCCTATAGAAACCTTTCAAAATGTTCACCTTTTGTTGCCTTATAGCCTGAAATTTATATATATAAATTAATAAATTAATTTATTTATCTACACATCCTACCCCACAACTTCCGGATCATTATTTTCTGCAGTTATCCAAAAAAATGTACAACATGGGAACAGTGGTAATGTATGGTCTTCTAAATTAAAAAAAAAAAAAAAAAAAAAAAAAAAAAAAAAAAAATCCCTAATTTAGAGACCCCCCATTTAACCCCTGGTACCCCTACAGCCAGATTCCTTTGAAATAAGGCCAGTGAGGTAGCACTTTATTAATTTGTCCCTGCTCCTTGGAGACACAGCAGCTCATTCATAATGCCTGCGCCCGGGTTGAATCCCACTCAGAGTAGTCTCGGACCGGCCACCCCATCTTATTATGAGCTAATCCTACTCCTGGCAAATCACAAGAGATTAAGAGAAGTAAACAAGCTCTGTTTACCAAGTCTTCAGAGCCATACCAAGTGTAAATGAGTTTTTTTTGAACTGGTACAAACCCTCACCTACATGCACTCACATACACTACACTACACTTACACACACTCACATATATATAATATATATAAAATCAAGCCATTGTAGGCCTACTGGCAAAATGGCCAAGAGACAGTTGGTGCTTAACACGTACTGAATTTGAGCATTTTTTGTCATAGAAAAGAAAAATGTGACATATTTTACAACGTTACCGTAGGCTATTTTTTTATTTTTATTTTTTTAAACCTTTGATGCGGTTTTCATTTCCCAAAACTACTGCACTTTGTCTATAAACTGTACTGTAGTACGCCGAAGTACACATTTCTCCCATTCACGTGCTAGATCACTCCATATCTCCAAACATCAGACATCTGTTTGGTTTAGCAAATAGATAAGGTTACAGCGGATGAATTTCACAGTACTTTTAAGCACAAATGTAATAGCCTACATTTTAACAGTCACTGCTGAAGCCGATCACATATTATGATGATGTCGTCCAGGCTCTACTGAGAAACCGACTGTAACCAGGGAGGGGGTGCGCGCATTCTACTGGACTGGAGAATAATGGCATGAGAGTTTAATTATGAAAACGCAAATGTAAACAAACAAGTAAAAAAGATTAGCCTGTCATCAGACAAGTCATGTTAATACAAAATGCATTAATTTAATGTGTATTGGTATTGCATCTGGTTTGGGAAGGGGGACACACGGGCACGTTAAGAGAAATTCAGCATGGCAATGGCGCGGCCTAGCGTGAACACTGCACCATTTTATGAAAACGGTTTACAACATCAAAGCGATTATAAAATGATTGCTATGGATCTGTTTTAAAAATGTTAACAGATTATTAGTGCAGGTAATTCAAGGGAAAAAGTGAAAGAAAACAACCAAGTAAAGGAAGGCGCGTGCTTTTAATTTCATGAGGAGCTCTGTGTTCCAATTTTTAATTACTTTAAGTACACACTTAACCTTTTAAATGCCATCTTTGAAGCCTTGAGATCTTAAAGAAAGGCATGATTTATACCCCTTAAGAACTATCCCGTGTGAATGTCATTGTGGAATTTGCAACGTCCGTGTACAGCGGGGGTGTGCTGCTATGAAAGTTTGATTACATTCTTATTGACTTGGAATTAGGAAACGGAGCGGGGGAGTATTGTGGATTTCAATATTGTCTCTGCTTTTTTTTTTTTTTTTTTAATCTAACTCTGTGCTGCCAGTCTCATTAGATTTTATAGGGTCATGGGTAAAATAATTGTGAAAAATGTATTTGGTAAAATAACTTACGAAAGTTAGTAAACTGTGTGTGGAGGTTGTTACCAGTTATTGCGAAAAATGTGTGCATTTTAGCCACTCGGAACGCTGGTGGTGGGAATTAATTTGACAAGCTTCACAGTTTTGGCTGTTTATCACACTGTACAAATTGATAGTTGTTGACAAGTTTTGCAGTTATTTGTTTTCTCTCCTGCTCCTTTTTTTATCAGTTTGCAACTGAAGCATGTATTCACCGGTTTGTGTCATTGAGATCTGATGGTTTCTCTGATCCCTTGTGGTACAGTCAATTTGCTGGTCAGAAAGGCACTACCCACACACACACCTTCTATCTTTTCCATGGGGAGGGGATGTAGTCCAGTTGCGGTAACATCCAAATCCAGAGATCAATTAAAAACTCTGTATGACTTCCAGGAAGTGGCAGCAGTGTCAGTGCCAGAAACCACAAGCTGAGTCTTGTCCAGGATTTCCAAGAACAGTTTCATCTATGCAGAAGCCCACGGATGTCTGACAAAGCTTTCTGGAATGTAAAGAGCAGCTCCATTTTGATGGTAGTGGAAGGAGATTGCTAGGAGAAAAGCTGCGATAACAGTGTGTTCAACCAAACTTGAACAGTACCAGGAAATCTCCTGTGCATGCATGCTGTGGTTGAGACTTCAGACAAACCTCAAACGTTATCTTTTAACCAGGATTGTGCCACGTGAACATTTTACCACAGAATACGCTAACTGAGGCAAATCGTCTTGTTTTCCAAGAGCCTCCTGGATAGATCACAAGGAAAGGGCAGCAAATCAATTATAAAACCTCAAATATCTACTGCTAACAAGAGCTTTACATCTGTATAGTGCCTTATACCGAGACATTCCAAACTGCTTTACAACAAAACAGTATGTTTAATCCCACCACATAGAACTCTGCTGTTTTTTCTAAAAGCTAGGGATAAGAAATAAAGAGTATACCCACTTTTAATCTATGTAAGCAGAGTACAATGCTTTCGTAAAACCTAGATTATTGCAAGTACAGTACATACTGTATCTTGTGGGACCTTGTGATTTTCATTAGAAAGCAAGAGAGTTCTGGAATAACCCAGATCGATCATGTTATGGTAGTGGCCCTCATCCATGGCCAGTGCTTGACGTGACCATGCATTATTTTTATAGCTGGTGTAATCTCTTGAACTATTGAGGTACGTCTATAGCCAGTTTATTTAAGGTTGGGTAAAGGGGGGTAGATCATGTAGAATGAGAAGGATCTTAGGCTTGCTTTTCTACTGTGACGCATGGTTCAGAGTATTTATAAACACTTTCTAGGTGTAGTCTTGTTGTCCAACTGTAGTCTTAAACTGTGACCATGTACATAACCAGCAGTCGACATCTCGGGAGCTGAAAGTGTTTTTTTAAAAGAGCTGCTGATCCATCTTTCGGATGCATTCAGCCTGATCATAAAGGAAATTGCTACACTGTAGTACACCATGTTAACTAGCTTGGTTCCTGAAGATATGTGTGTTCATGCTTTCATTTATTTTGAAAGGGAACTGGTCCAGCTTGGAATCAAATGTTTTAAAAAAGAATGATAAAAGAATCGACGTGTCGTGACAGTTTATGTATCCTGGACAAACAAGTTCAATTTTGACATTGCCTTTCATTTTCATTTGTATCTCTGGTCTTATTTCTCTGGTCTCATTTATTATCGTAGTGGCAGTTACTGAAATGCAAAGGAATGACCTCGGGGATGCCTGACTTCCTGCCCTTGCACCTTGGTTTAAATGAGTTTTCCAGAGACGAGGGACTGCCTTGGCTAGGTCTCCACTAAACATTTATTTAATCTCTGCCCACTTCAATTCATAATTCTATTATATCTGTTTTCCTGTTTTGTTAATTCAAGAAATCTTACTGATTTTAGCTGTTTAGTGAGACGTGCTGTTTGTTTGCTGTGGGTGGTACTACACGAGGAATGATGATTATCTTCCATTATGGAAAGTTTTTTTTTTTTTTAAATGTCAGCCAATGTCTTGTTTTGAATATGATGATGTGTATAGTGCACAGAACAGATTCACGTTTGATTTACTGAGCAAACATGATGTATCAGATCTGTTATAGTGTGCCCTCCTTTAAGTTAGGTTAGGGGTCACTTTCCTCAGAAGAAATTTAGGTAACCATTCCATGGTGGTTGAAACAAAATGCTTTTCTGAATTGCATTTGCACTGAATCTTGGAAACTAGAGTTCCACAAATGCTAAATGGCTCATATGAGCCAATAATGAGAGAGAGAGAGAATATATCATGCATTCATTCGACCTCGGTTAACTCGACTGGTGGATAACTCGACACCTTTGCTTAATTTGACAGACAGTCTTGGTCCTGGATTTTCTCCATATAAAATATATGCATCCTGCAATATATGCATCTTTTTTTTTTATTTTTTTTTTTTATTAGACTCTACACTTGTAACTGAACACTTATTACCGGTATTGAAGGGATGCAAACTGTTAAAGATTAGTGGATAACTCAACACTGTCATTTCATGTGACTGAACTCTACTTGACTGACCTCTGACTGGAAACAGATTGTTCATTCATTCATTCACACAACTACCAAGTGCAGCAGATTACAATATACGTTCATAGTGAGTGAGAAGTAAAGAATTAGTTCTTTTTCAATTGGCTTTAAAGCTCAGGTTATTCGGGGTAACAAGCTTGTCAGCAGAACTTTGAAAGCGTGTGATTTTGAATGCGGAACAATCGACAATGTTTGATTTCTGTGTGAAACTGAAAGTTGTTTATTATTGTTTTTGTTCACCAAGTTAATTATGCATACTGTACATTTGTTAACTTTTGCTATTTAAGCCGTCAAATTAGACAGGACAAGACAATACCTAAAAGTATAGTCAACAGTTTGTGGTTGGATTGTAGTTATTTTATGAATTCTTATTTCAGTCGAACTATACAAGTTGTACCAAGTTTGTACAGTACAGTGTACTGTAATTCTCTGCAGTTTTTTCTACCGTTCTCATTTAACTAAAAATAAACTTGTAAATACTGTGAACGTGTGAGTTCTGTTACTTATATGCATGTTAATGGACCGGCTCATGTGCATCCGTGGTTAACTCGACACCTTGGATAAGTCAACACTAAATGGCATCTCCGTGGGGTGTTAAGAGGTTGTGTGTGTGTGTGTGTGTGTGTGTGTCTATATATATAATGACACACACACATTACAGTAGTCTCCGATTAAGAGATCACCCCTCAGGAAGCAAGTGTTTTTATAGCCGAAGTGTTCTCTAAGACCACCAGGAGTTATCCACCAGACCACAATATGAATCAATAAATACATATGTATTACTTGTTATGATGTACGTGCATCAACATATTAAATGAATATATGAATATATAACTATAATTCTCTGGCTTTTGTTAGTTGTTTGAAGTAGGCCTGTATTCTATGATGAATTGCTTTTGATGTAGTGCAGCTGCACAACCATTACATTTTTTTTTTTTTTTTTTTTTTTTTTTTTTTTTAGACTCTATTAGCATATGTTCCCATAATGCTCATGGTATTGTGGAAATTAATAGGCCATTAACTGTTGACCAGTAGTTTCCCAAATACAAGTAACAAATCACTGTGCTAATCAAAGGATTTGTTTTCTATACAGTGGAGTTGCCAGTTTTTTTGGTTTTATTTATTTATTTAACTAGGAAAACTCATTGAGGTGACTCCTCTTGTATACAAGAGCATGCTGGGTGGATCATAAGGACAGGGTAGCAGATTCATAAATTTCAAGAACGCACAAATATACAATACATTTAATGCCTCAAAGGAACAGATTATTTTGTAAATCTTTGAGCCTACAGTAGGTGCTTCCTGTATCGAGCTTAGAGGCCACATTTGTGGCTCTGAAAGCAAAAGTCCTTTATAGCTGGGTACGTTTATCTTTACCCCAGTGAATTCATTACAAAACAAAGGATGACAAATGGCAGTTCAAGTTAAACTTTGTTTTGTTTATTCCTGAAATAAATAGTACATGAAGTTGACACAGCATTTTTTACTTGTATATATCTTTTTTTTTTTTTTTTTTTTTTTTTGTAGCTGAACAAGCAAACAAAAGCTGAAATTTTACTTACTTACACTTATAAAACAAACTTGGAAATGGCACTGTAAAGTGAATGGGGGGAAAAAAAACTTTTTGGTTCTCATTTATTACATTATACATAACAAAGTTGCAACAAAAAATATATAGGCTAATATGTAAAATCTATATAAAAATCACTACACGATATTTCCAGCAAGTTGGGAACTTTAAGTGAGGCATTGTAGAATGACGTGCTTGCCTTTTTTCTACGATACAAACAGCTGACTTTTGTATCCAAATATACATGCCAAAAAATATTTGTTCGAATATTTGGGTATTTGTCCCAGCACTAGTTATATTACAAGGTTATGTTTTGAACTCAACTCGTACTAACCCTACAGTTGCCACGACGGCCATTATGCGCACTGTGAAAGGAAGATTAAAGTTATGCCATCAATTCAAGCTGAAACCCTGTGCATATACTGTGTATATATTGGTCAAGTGCCTTTCCTAGACTCCTGTGACAGCTGTAAACCCATTTTTCCCCTCTTCAGTTAATCCAGCTCAATACATTTTTATTGACATTGTCTTGTTTACCAGGCCAATCCAGTCTGAAGGTGTCAATTACACGAATAGGCTACTGTATACAGTATTCATTTTTTTCGTGGGAATGGTACAGTTAAGTTTAATTATGTATTTAACATAATAGAGCACTGCTATGGTATTTTTCTGCTTACTTTTCCAATGATAAAAACAAATTTATTCAATCAGATGTTCTTTTACCAATGATTTTAAATTTAGTTTCCTTGGTAACTTGAACGACAGCCTTCTGATCCTGTTGTTCAGGGCCATAAAAACATCTGAGACGTGCCTCGTTCCTGTGGTTCTGTTCTGCCATGCTGTGGCAAAGTGGTGATTTAGATGAGTGCAGTGCAGGTACAAAACACACAGACAATTACGAAAAGGTGCAAGGGTGTTTATTGAAATGGTTTTCAATGTCCAGAGCCTTATGGTGAATACCTGTAAATAATAAATGATGGAAGCGATACAGCGGCGTGTATCACTTCAGTTTGTATAATTCCACAGGTTTGATCCGCAACCAAAAGTCCGGTTTTATCACCCACACAAAACACAAAGACACAGACACAATTCACGCACCGTAGGAACTAAGTGCTTGTGGTGGAAAGACAGTTCCTAGTGGAAAGTGAAGTGCTGGTGTTCGGGTTAATGCTGGCCTGCGGCTGCAGCTCCGGATCGTGCTAGTAATCCTGAAAACAGACAAAACAAACATACAGCGTTTAAAAGAGAGACAAACGGAACACTCACAGTTTCTTTTAAAAGCAGGTTCTCCTTTTTAGGTTGTTTTTCTAACCATTTACAAAGGAACACATTACTTTGCTACGCCCCTATTTTATACCCTCGCTCATGACCCCTTGGTTAACGAGTGCATCCACTCCTCCAATCCGCGGATGCCACGCCGTTTCCCGTCCAGGTACCGTAGCTTAGTCCCTTTTCTAGCCGGCCGACTTCCACCTACCCACGGGAATAAAGTGTCATGCCTTTTAGTCCAGGATATTCTGCTCACTTTATCTAGTACCCTCTCGGATCGGGAGGGAGATCTAACACCAAGCGTCATTCGATCTCTGTCACTCATGCATGTACAATTTTGGTTTGTGTTCTAGACATCACATTTCAGTGTGAGACTTGGCAGACAGTGGTAATTTTGGAACACTTGCTAATTCTGTCCATCATGCTGAAGAGTAGTGTGAGATCTTAATTATTGCCTGCTGATTTTGTGAGATGATAAAGCTTCTGGGGAAGAACTGCATCCTTCTGGAGCTGCTGTTGCTGCGCTGGTGGGTCTACTTCTCATCATCACTGACAGAATGATTAGTAAGGTGCTATTATTACTGTGGCAGAGGGTAATGCTTCCTGGGAGACCAGCCTGCCACTGTACCTGCGCTTCAGCGAGTAATGCATACACACCAGCTCGAGCAAAGTGTTATTTAAATCCCAGAAATGATCATCCCTCACTGACGCTCTTACGACAGCTAGTCACATCATCATAACAGCTGTGAAATGCATCTTACCTGTTTGCTTTCATCGGGAACCCTTGGGTTAACTGCAGTAGTGGAGCACTTCAGATTAGCTTGCTGGCTGTTGTTTGCTTGGCAGAAGTGGGTAATGCCAGTTGAAGTATTTGCTTCCTTTCTGTTAACATGTTGGACTTTGTATTTTTGGTGCTAGACAGTGATGCAGTAGCTGGCTTAGAATGTAGAGCAAAGTGAACAAATCAGTAAATTAACATTTATTCTCTTCTGAATGCTGTCAAGTGTTTGTAAACCTGTTTTTCAAACATTTCTGAGCACTGCGAAAAGGCTGGGAGTTTGCATACTTGCGAATACTGTCCTGTTTAAATGGCTGATTGTCTGTAATTTGTCCCTAAACCTAACTTTCAGCATACACTCATTAATCTGAACAACTTTAAACATGAGGCTTTGCCGAAATGGTATTGCAGTTAGTACTCGCATATCTGACCGTATAAAATTTTGACTTGTGATGGTTAAACGAGTGTGACGCATATCTCATTATTTCATCACGCACATTGCCCCCTACCACCCAAACAACCCCCTGCCTACACACACATATATCATACTGAAAGAAAACATATGACTTGGGTTTGAGGAACTGTACAGGGAGATGTTAATTCTGTCATTGACATTTGAGTTGTGTTTTAAAATAAGTAGGCTTCCATTTAGATGTACTGTAGTTGGTTTTGTTGGTATAGTACTAAATTTTCAACAGAAGACAGTGCAACTTTGCAAAAGATTTAAAAATAAGTTTCCTGAATTAAAACACTATCCAGTCTTCAAAATTACAGAATGTAGTGCTGAGTAAAGCCGTAATGCCACAGTTTACTTGCAGATGCACAAAAGCTCACAGATTTAAAAAAAAAAAAAAAAAAAAAAAATGCATCACAGTATCTAAAACTGAGTTTAATGATTAACTTTTACGTTATCGTGCCTTGTCTTGTTTGCTTTGTTTTTGGAGGAAGCGCTGTGTAACTGCAGTGCACAATAGACATGCAAAAAAAATAAATAAAAAAAAAAATGGGCTGTGACGGCTAAACAAGTCAATTGTAACGTAATTTTGTATTTTATATATTTGTTATTTTTTTATGGGTCTATAGTTAAAGTAAAATAAAGCATATCTTGCACAGGGTTCAAATTCACTGAATGAAGGATGTGTTAATGGAATGTATATTCGATGTTAAGATATATTTGTTCTAGCCCTAATCAGACTAGTTAGCTTTATTAATTAATTGGTTGCTGTTGGATGACTGCCGCCTTAGGGGTGGACGTATGCCTGTTGACTAATACATCCAAGAAGGACGGAACGGTTTTTCTTCTGTGCTTTGAAGGATTGCCGTCATTCTGCCGTATGGACAGTATTTATTCAGCCATGAGAGGGATCGGCAGACGGGCAGCTGGCAGACCAAATTGGCATCGACATCCAATTGATGGCCTTCCTTGTGTGTGTGTGTGTGTGTGTGTGTGTGTGTGTGTGTGTGTGTGTGTACCATACGTCCGTACAAGGTTTTTTATACTGCAGTGGGGTGACTTGCAGTAAGACTGATGGACATTTCTTAGGTCTTAAAGAAGTGTCCTTCCAGTTGAGGCGGTTTACTGGCAAACCCAGATGGGTGTTGTCAGGTTTGGCTCCTGTGGTTACCAGCTGGTTAAACACAGCAGGAACTGTTTAGGAAGAACTTGGACACTAACCCTAACCCTAACCCTAACACTACGCCTGTCAGTTTAAGCCAGTTACATTGGAGAATGTTGGTCATTGTAGGGCGGATTTATTTTGGTGTGTAGTTTTTTTTTTTTTTTTTTTTTTTTTTTTTTTGTCTCTAATGCTGAATAAATGTTGGTATGGAAAAGAATGTAAACCTAGGCGGTAGAAAACTCAGATACAGACCTTTGTTATACTGTATGTTGTCTCTTATTGATAGTTTTACCTGATTGCCTGTAACTCGTGTTTTGTAATGCTAATGAACATATAGTACCTCTCAATAAGGAGCAGTACACTGTCTGCAAACATACCGCTGCTGCATAATGACTGCTTGACTGTGATTGACGCCCTGGCCCTATGGAGGTGGAGCTAGACTTCAATTACAGGGGCACCGATCTATGATGATTCAAACTGTCCCTGGAACAGGATTTGCTAGTTAATGAAGCTTTGCGTCAGCTGCCATCTGCAAGACTTTCATTATTATTATTATTATCAGTACACAGAAACTGTATGAGAAAATGGTGTGTATGTCTCAAGTGGCAGAAGGTGCAGATAACTGGCCCAATTTGAGAGTTTAGTAAAACTTCAAATTGCCCAGTAACGCTAATATTGCAGATCGATTTCAGGACATAAACATTTTAACGAGTAAAGTGCTGTGCGGGATAAGGACTGTTTGGGGATGGGTGTGTAAGTCGAAGTGGTGGTTTAATGCTGATGCTGCATTATAGTTGCACTCCTGGCTGTCTGTGTTTTAAACAAGTCAAACCTTCACTCCCAAAGGGAATTTAATGGCTCCAAGGCCAGCAGCCCTCTACATTTTGTGATATTACTGAGAAACATGGTATTACAGTAGATAGCTGTATATGGTTTTGTACAGCAAATAAAGTGCAAGGCCTAAATGAAATGAAAGGCATATTGCAGTAACTGGACACTTTTTATAACGGTGTTACTTAGAAAGCGGTTTCTTTTTATTTGGTTATCAATAAAAGTGTAATGTCTTGTGGTTGTCATTTTTTTTCACACACGCTGATCATGCTAATGGTACATGTGACCATTTTTAGTCTGTCATCTGTATTAAATTTAGAAAAAGCTCAACCCCCAGTAAAGGATTTTTACAGTGCTTTTGGGACAGACTAGGTCCTAATAATATAGGTGTGGTGGCAAGACATATGACAGTAACTTAGTGCTGGGAGAAATATCCAAATATTCAAACGCGGATTTTTTTACATGTATTCGGATACAAAAATTGTATTTGCTAGAAATGACAAAAATACCTTGCACTTAACGTCTCTAAACGAGAACCAAAACGGTGAGTTTCTTTCCCCCTTCACGTTACAACGCCATTGCCATGTTTTATTTTATTTGAAGTGCTTAAAGTTAAATTTCAGTTTTCGTTTGCTTGTTCAGTACCAAGGGCACAAGTAAACCTCAAGTTATTACACTGTTTACTGTGAAGAAACGGCAATGGCAAGGAATGGAAACAAAATAAATCAAGTGCGCTGTCAACTTTATTTACTATTTATTTCTGGAATAAACAAAAAACATTTAACGTTAACTTGAACTGCTATTTGGCACCCTTTGTTTTGTAGTTAACTCACTGGGGTAAAGTAAGTCGTACACAACTTATTCTTTACTCCTGGGTTATGTTTCTGTTTTAATATGTATCATATTGTAAGGTCTTCTAAAGTAAAGGCACACACAGAGCCTACGGATATGCCCCCTGTCCCTGCTGCTATGCTGTCTCTGCCTGCGCTCAGAGCGATATAATGGCTTCTATTAGTTTTTGAAAAACTACCAAATATTCAAATGAATATTTTAATTGAGTGAATATCCAAACATGAAAATAATGTGTTCGTCCCAGCACTACAATAACTAATCTCTGAAAAAATCTGTCTGGCTTTTGTAAACAACATAGTAGAGAGTCTGCACTCAAAAGTCATTCCTCAGGGCTGTGTTCTTGGTCCTTTACTATTTAATTTGTATATGCTACCGCTGGGTAATGTGATCAGACAACATGGTTTTAATTTCCACTATGCCGACGACACCCAGGTTTATTTTAAAACGAGTTCAGATTATGTAAACGTAAACTCCAGACTATCAACTTGCCTTGACAAAATAGGGGCTTGGATGTCAATTTTTTTTGCAGTTAAATGCAAATAAAACTGAATTTCTTTTTAATTTGCTCTAAAACAGCATTAAATAAAATCCCACAACCAATGACCTTTGGCAGCCCCCCCCCCTTAACTGTTCACAAGCTGTGAAAAGTGCTGGAGTCTTATTTGATTCTACTCTTAGTTTTCAGCATCACATTTAAACTGTAGTGGAGTCGTCTTATTATCATTTGCAGAATATATCTCAAGTCCGTTTCTATCACTTTTTGTACATGAGCCCTATTGGAAGCATTTACAGCTCCCTTGTTTGCGGTACAATAAGGTTAGTAATTTAATTTAATAGGTTTAATAATTAAAAAAAATAAACAAAACAAATTTACGGTTTAATCAGACTGGAAGCTGATGGTAATTAGGACTGAAAACACCATTCATTTTATTTAAAATCTAGATTTCTGTCAGTAAAGCCTTCCTTTGACAGATAGGCACTGTATAATATGACACAGATCTCCTGTTTAGCATTTGGATGAGTCAGGACCAAGTGCTTGATTTACTATTTAATTTTGTGTATTTTAACACACAAAACAACTGAGGATTGAAGAATAATGGAGTGTACTTTTTTTACACAGAGAATTGTGGGAATCTGGAACCAGCTCCCCAGTAATGTTGTTCAAGCTGACACCCTGGGATCCTTCAAGAAGCTGCTTGATGAGATTCAGGGATCAATAACAACCAAACGAGCAAGATGGGCCGAATGGCCTCCTCTCGTTTGTAAACTTTCTTATGTTCTAAGTGATTCCGTATCTGTCTGAGGCAAGTTTTATTTAAATTGGATCTTGCTATTTTGTATATTGACACACTTTCTGAGCAATATAGTTTGTGGTTATTAATTATGATGAAGTTTGATAGTACACTTGTCTGTAGAAGGGGAGAGAGTGAGCTTCACTGATATGCCTGGCAAATTGTGTTCCCTTTTCAGAATGCCTTTTTTTTAAGCTGCAGTATCATGCACATTAAAATGTAATGGGCTTTATCGACTACTTTTATTTTATCATTTAAGCAGCTGACCCATTGAGGCTACAGTTCTGTCTCTCCCACTTGCTCTCTCCCCCTCTCCTGGAGCCGCCTCGAGTAGAAAAGCTTATTGTTAAAACAAAAAGTATAAAACTCTTGCCACGAAGGGACCTTTTTGCCTTCGCTGTTAGTGAAATGCTCAGATTTGATCTGTCTGCAAAGGCTTAAATTAGAACACTGCTCAAGTGCAAGTATTTTGGCAGCCTGTCTGGTCTTTGTAAAACTTACAGGAATTTGCTATACACAGAATTATTTCAATTATTACAATGCTGTGTAATTTTTGTTTTTAATCTGCCTTGCTGTAGACCCAGCAGGGAAGGAATCTAATTATCCTTTACAAGAACAAAACTACCTCTCTACCTGTCACCTAATCTACTGTTCATTGTTGTTAATGGGACAAATGGGGACAGTGCTGGAAGACAGCTGTGGCTGGCTGTTGAAAGTAAAAGGAGAAAAGCAATATTAAGAATATAATTCAGGTGGCATTTTAGCGATTTTTACATTTTCATATTACAGACAAGTAAAATGTGAAGCGTTGCCATGCATTTTTATCATGCATAGGGATGCATCTCATGCCATTCTACATTTGTCTAGCAGTTCAGAAGATTTATAAATGACAGTATTCTACTGCATGCGAGCCATAGCCAGGTTGTTGCTGTTATACTGTAGACATTACTGTAAATGTACTTTAACTTATAGTTTCCAAACTAGCCTCCTGCAGTAATATGAAACTGCTCCAGTTCCATCAGGGTGGAATGATAATGCAGTCTTTGTACCGGCACCTATGCTTAGTCAAGTACTGCATTACGTGGAGAGGTTTTTTTGTCTTGGGTAAGGGGGTGGTTGATGCAAAAAAGAAGAAAAAAAATTGACAGGCAAGTATGTTCATCATTTTACTTAATGTACCCCAGTGAAACAAAACTATTTAAACCATTTAGATATGTCCTTCTCTGACCAGCGCCTCCTACTGGCCTTAACCAAAACTGTTTCCCATAGTTGGGGAGAACCAATTGAAAGTGATTGACCTGCAGCCCACACAGGTAGCAGGGGCTCTGCTGAAGAATACCTGAGTGCTAAACTTGTTACTAGGGCTGTGTTCAAAGGTTTGTTCTCTAGCCAGGAATTTGAAGGTTGTTTTAAACCTTCAAACGTCGTTTGACAATTGAATACTATGAGAAACAAAAAAACACATTGGAAATGTGAAAAAATGCTGTTATCAGAAGTGTCCAGCCATTTAAAGTGGAGATATCAAAAATAAAAAATAAAAAGTTTCAAGAGACCATTGGGGCAACCCTTCCTAGCACAAAGCAAATAGGCACAACTGTAAAAAAAACAGGGGCCAGGGTTGCCCCAATTGTTTTTTCTAACTTGTACCAAAAACACAATACCCAGCGCCAATACCCTGAAAACACGTAAACTATCCTTGCTGTATAGTTTGGCAGTTAACTGATAACTTGATGCCAGGAACTAGCGATCCTCTCAGTAAATCACACAGTAAATGTCACTTGCATGCAAAAAATGGTTCTTTTAATTTGTATAATGCATATCGCATAAACAAAAGTTGTTGTGTTAAAATCCACTACCAAATCATTATACTTAGCAACACTATATGGCACCGCTGCCGTGTATAGCGCAGGGTATAGTATCCAAAGCACTGGGGCGGTACCTATAGCGGTTGTAGTGCTTCAGTAAAATAATACCTGAATACCTGTTGTACAAGACAATGTAGAGAAGTACTATGGTAGAATATGTTTGAAACATACTAATCATTTTAATTTCGAAAACTGAGCACCGTCCTCCCCTCCCCCCCTCCAGCTCGTGTTTTCCAGAGGCAAACCTTCAATTTCTTCATTTGCCATCTCGACAGCAAAGCGTTGTTGCAGCTTGCTGTATTTAAAGAAATGTCTCGAAACCCTTCTGCTGTTTGGGATTTTTTTGTTAAATGTCTAGACGACAAAAAAAAAAAAAAGTTGAATGCAAACTGTGCAAGCGACTCATATCATGGAGGCATAACCAATCTCTGGGGTCACTTGACAAGTCTAAGTTCTTATTATTATTGGCGTAATAAAATGTGACAGTGACTGTTAAATAAAGCTTTGTTTTGTCTAAATTCTCTGCAGTTGGTGCTGCTGCAATGCAAGCTTACAGTATATATCGCAAGCAGCATCAATTACGTGTAAATAAACACAACATGCTTTTTAAAATGTAAATTATAAAAAACATGATTACTGTTCTATATAACATATTTTTAAACTATATAATGTGTTTATATGGGTTATCCTATAGAATAGGATTTTCAATCAAATATAAACAAGCAGATGTGGTGACGTCACCAGTAAATTATGCAAATTAGTACCACTGAAGGTTTGAACCTTCATTCTGTAATGTGTTTCGAATCTTCGAAGGTCAGAACATACCCTTCGTTGCAGCCCTACTTGTTACTACTGGTCCTGTTTTATATTTCTCCAGGTTGCAGTCAATTGAGTTAGTACTTTGTTGGGGTCTTGTGCTTGTGTACTCCATACCGCCCTGCATCTGTGGTTATGAGTTCACTTTGTATACTGTAGAATGGCTGGTTGTCCTCGTCATTGTCCCATTCTAGAGCGTGATGTAATTCACACTGAAGTTCAAGCACTCATTTAGTTACCATATGCAGTGGAGTATTTGTTGTTAAATCAAGCGAAATTAGAAAGGTAAATTAACTCTCTTGGGATCTCGTTTTTCATTACATGACATTTTATGAAAAACAATACAAGCTAGTACTGCACATATTAGAACATCTGTTTTTTTGTGTATTGTTATTTCTTTGTACAAGATTAACAGGTAAAAATTATTCTTTTAGATAAAATAACTGTGGCATAAATATATTCGTGTAATTAGGCTAATTGTTGTGGTTTGTATTGAATGTGTGGTAGTCTTATTAAAGGCTTATTTAAGTGCTTCTGGCAACTAACCAAGCATTGCCTGATGTTTTCAGACAGTTCTCCCTATGCCACAAAGTTTTAAAAAAAAATAAACACAACTAAATTTAAACAGCCTTATAAGAAGAAAGCCACCTTGCAAGTTGCTGCTTCAGCAGTTGCCAGCGAAAGTTGCATGTTTCATGGGCTTGCTGTACAAGGCTAACTCAAACAATACTGCCTGTTGTACAAACACACTTGTAAATAAAACAAGGGTGAGGTATTTAACAAGTTTGCCTGCTGTGTAGCCACTGATTGCTCCTACTTGTAGATAGAACAGAAGTGTAGTATTTATTTGGTCAATAACTTTATTTGCACTTCAATGGGTCACCATGACAGAAAATAAAGGCTCTTTTGTTAACGACTTAGCTTGGTTCATTCTGAAGTGAATTGTTACAGAGGATGTATTCTTTCTGCCTAATAATTATGGAATAGCTGTCATTTTATGTTAACGATCCAGGGGCCAGACTCACTCCCCCTGGACCTTTTTATTTAAGGTTTTGGCCTTTTCATCTTATTGTTGTTTTATGCATGACTGGTAATGCAGCAATGTCTCTAGATGTGTGGCTTGCTCAGAAATAACAATCCTGTCTGTGTTGATTTCAGCTGCTTGGATACCGTACCCAAGGGGGCTGGCATGTATGAAAAGTGGAAAATTATTATAGTGACACAGTTGGAGGAATAACATGTGTTTAGATGTGATTATAGACAGGCCCTTTCAGAAAACATATCGCTTTCATGGGAAGCAGTATTTTGTTTGAGGAAACCATGTGTTTTTGTAGACCCGAAGAAAAGCGTGCGTATGTGTGCGTTTTGTCTAAATGTTGAAATATTATCGGAAATATGCTTGTGGAAGATATAGGCTGTGTTGGTGTTTAAACAACAAGAACTATACAGTGTAAGGTGTTTTTTTTTGTGTGTTGTTTTTTTTTTTCATCTTCTGGATTTCATTGACCTGTATACAAAATAAAGTACTCTCTTGCTAAAACTAACACTCAATTATTTGCCTCATCCTTTTGAGTAGTTCTATTGCTATACCTCCCTGTATCACCTGTTTCTGTGATGCACGCTAGTCTTTTTAAAATCACTCACTAATGCACAGCATCAGTAATTTGTACAAATTAAAAAAAACAGGGATGGTCGATGCACACTAAGATTTTTACTGTGGCTTCTTGATTCTGGGACAGACCACTGTGTCAGTTACTTGTCAGCAAGGCTTTGTGACTGCAGCTTTTCAGATTTATAAATTCCCAGAGGTTACAGCTTGGTGATTTTTCAGAGGTAGGGAAGAACCATAGTTTCAACAGTAAATCTGAGCACTAAAATAAAACATCTATAATGTAAAGTTTTTCATCAGCTGTTGTCAAAATATGTGTTTGTATGTTTTTATTTGGTGCTTTTAATACAGTACATATAAAGCACTGCAGTGGTAACATTCTGCCCTGTCTGTCTGACAGCGCAGACCAGGAAGTTGCAATCAATACTGCTTTGTTTACCCAGGCTGCTGAAACCCAGGTGCTGAGCATCGCTAGTAATCGAGTTGTCTTGAAGTGTAAACTGTACAATGAGAGAAACCACAGGAATGCACATGGTTCGGGTTTGCTAAGATACTATTTTATATTCCAGCCCCAGGAAACCAGTTGTGATTATTCTCATAGATGCATCGCACCACTGCACCGTAGGTAGGAAGAGTATTTTCTGTAATCTCGAAATTGTCCCCATTAAATAATTATTAATGTCCTTAGATCATGCTGTTATCTGTGTTTTAAACAACACATACAAACCCTCTGCATCTATAATTATGAACCCTGGCAGGTGTGTGTTTTTTATTTACATAAACGTTGCATGGATAATTGTGGTAATCAGAGAGTATAACAGAGTTTCATCAATTTCCTTTTTACATGCCAACTAGTTTGCAGCAATCTGGGAATTTTCTGATTTACTATGCCCCATCTATCTAGATTTAGATTGCCTGTCCAAAGATGGGCAAAGTTAGTTATAAATTTAAACAGATTTAAAAAAAAAAAAAAAACAGTAATTGCATGAATTGATGAATAGCTGCTGTAAAATCCTGTTTGGACCCTTTCAAATTACTGTACATTTCCTCCTGTTTCATAGCCAAGAAATGAGACACTGTTAATCACAAGCCATGCATTGTTTGTTTATTTCCATAACATTATCTCATGATCGGCCAATACTGTTCTGTTGTTTCTGTTAGTTACCAATAAAGAAGTCATACCCTTTTCTGCCCTGTACAAATCTAATTATAGCCTAACAATAATATTATTTTAAATATTTGCTTTTCCCATTACCTTATACTGTGTGGAAAATGCACACCATTTAGAATCATTAAAAAAAAAGTTTTATCACTTTTGTTTAAAGCGTGCTCTCCTGTAGGAAAACCATTTATATAACGCCTTTCTATCCAGCATCTTGGCTGTTAATTTCACAGCATGTGTACAGTAGTCGAGTATCCTGCTGGGTGTTTCACAGTCATGTACTGTATCACAAGCTCACTAAATACAATCTGAGCAGATCAATCGCGGTCCCTGTTCACTCTGAGCTCCCGTTCTATCATCCTGTGGAGAATTCTGATGAGGTCACAGGGTGCTTCAACACGTCTCTGTGTAGAGAGCTGCTTTGAGCTGCCTGGAGAGCACAACATCTAGAATGGCTGCTCTGAGCAAAACTACTGTAGGTGGTTGCCGTCACATTTATATGTCTTGAGTCGAGCAGTGTCTAATATGGAACAGTGCAGTCCATATGGAGGTTTACGGCTGCTTCGTTTATTATTTTTATTTATTTTTTTGGAGCAGGGAGACTTTTCATATGAGTTGATGTCCCAGTTTCCAGATGATGCTTGCAATTTTGTATTTTTTTTTTTTTTATATAAATTGAGTGAGAAACTGATTAATTATATATATTATATATATATATATCTTATATATATAGTATATTATATTTATATATATATATATATATATATATATATATATATATATATATATATCCCCCAAATTTCATGTCAAATTTATGTTTTTTTAACCTCACCGCAGCGAATCCCCACACAGCACAGACATTTTGAGGGCGTGTGAGCATCCTCCAATCTCATAAGCCTAAAGCCATTATTGCTTTTACACTAAGAAATCCAGGGCAGAAGTGGACAGGCTACCGCTTCCGGAAGACGGCCCTGCTTCTTATCCACTCTGAATAGGCTTGGCGTCTGGCCAGTACTGTTCGCTGTTACGCGATGAGGAGAATAAGTCCCTGCCGGTTTTCCATCCCCCACCCCGGGAGCTCATGTGATGCCCCCCTCGGGGTGCCCAGTAAGGTTTAGCCTCTTTGCACAGCCTGTATGCGCTTTTTTTTAATTGCTTCATCAATGGGCCAGTGCTTTACTAAGCAGAACTTGTCGCGTGTGACAATAGCATTAACAGTGATGGTTGCCCGAAGGAAATATTTTTGGGTGATCAAAGCATTTACTATTCCAGCAGTAACTGCCTGGCAGTTCACAGAAACTCTGTTGTGTAACTGGAGTAGGGTTATAAGATATTAAATGTCAATAAGAGTTTGATGGTTAACATCCTGTGCAGTCATGGCCGTTATACCAGAGACAGCATCAAATGGCTACCTTTTGGATGTCTGGAAGAGTTTTTTGCTTCTTTTAGTACACCACATGCTGTAGTGCTCTGCAGCCACAAGACAAAGTATGCAGTAAACCAATCAGTCAGTCAAGATTAGTGTTTCTTGTTGTAAAGAAATTTCTAGGTTGTCCCGAGGGGATTATCCCGTCATGGAACATTTAGGAGACAGGGCAGTCCTGGTGCAGGCTTCTTCACTCTGCATGACCCTTCGCTGTAGGGATGCCCATCTGTAAAGGCACTGTAGTGTTCACCCAAGAGACACTTACAGAAGTTATTTTGCAGAGAGGATGAATTGAGCCATCAGGTAGGTTAGGTTTTCTGGGAATACATGAAACAAGTTTTAGACCTTAAGTTTTAATATATAATTTAGTTAGCGCTGTAATGAAGTGTACATTTTGACCCTCGAAGGCTCGGAACACATTACCGAATGAAGGTTTGAACCTTCGATGGTACTCATTTGTATAATTTTCTGGTGATGTCACCATAGCTACTAGTTTTATTATCTTACAGGTAATCCATATAAATTGAATGAAACATGCACATATAGTTTAAAAATGTTATATAGAACAGTATTTATGTTTTCATAATGTACGTGTAATTGATGCTGCTTGCGATATCTACAGTAAGCTTGCATTGCAGCAACACCTTATTGCTGCCAATAAAGAGAACTGCAGCTGACAGGCAAAACAAAGCTTTATTTAACAGTAGCAGATTATCAGTCACATTTTACTACTACTAAGACTAATAATAATTAATAATAAAGACTGGTTGTGCCTCCATGATGCATCAAGAGTCGCTTGCACAGTTTGAATTCAATTCTTTTGGTCGTAAGGGCGTTTAATAAAAAAATCCCAAAGTGCAGAGGGTTTAAGACATTTCTTTCAATACATCTTACGCTGTACAACGCTTTGCTGTCAAGATGGAGAATTTTTAAATTAAAATTATTATTAGTCACTTGTACTACTATTCAGTATTTATTTTACTGAAGCAATACAACCACTATAGGTCCGTCCCCCCCCTGCCCCCTACCCAGTGCTTTGCCATAATATACCGTGCTCAGCAGCACCATATAGAAATGCTACGTATAACGTTTTGGTAGGAGATTTTTTTAGATTTTGGTAGCATTATACAAGTCAAAAGATCAAATTTTGCATGCAAGTGACATTTAATGTGTGATTTTTTTATAATATTCACACACTGTCAAACGGTTTCTCTAACAGAGAAAAAAAGAAAAAAAAAACATACACTGCATGAGTGCTGCCTGACGAACCTTCAAAGGGTTCAACACAGCCCTAAATTTAACAGCCATTCAATTGAAGTCACAAATTCAATATATACATTTATTATATTTTAATCATCTTGAGAAACGCAGTCTGTTATTATGACGTAAAGGCTAGTGAGTAACAGTGCAGTCCTGAATAGTTTCTTGTTGATAGGCTGAATATTGTATTTCTTTCTGAATCACTGCAGAGCGCTGCTTCTGAAATGGCAGCTTTGGGTGGAACTATATGGTTGCCGTCAAACTTTTAATGTCTTGAGTTGTGCAGAAAGAACTATTGCACAAAGCTGCAGTTAATTTAAGGTCCTGTGTAGTTTCTTGCTAGTCTTTATACTCTTAGTTGTATTATTCCTCTCTGAATATTCCCCTTTGCCTTAGCATTGCTTGCTTCCATCAGAGAACCCAGCGTCTCTAATCTCATTTTCGTAAAAGTGTTCGGAAATTACTTCAGCCTTGAGTGGATTTATAACCAAATCTCTCTTGTACTGTGAAGTGGAACCAAGTCTGCCTTGCTTCCTTGAGTACTACACTGGACTGTTAATCTACAGAGTCAGGCTGCTCTTATGAGCGTCTTTATTAAATAACAGCAAATGAAATCTCCAACATGAATGGCTTGCTTGATGGTAGCACTTGCAAGCTGTGGAATTGGAAAGCGGATTGTGTGCTGCGCCCTCTTGATTTTTTATATATATATATAGATATATATATAGGCTTGACGTATGGGTGAGGAGGTCAGTTAAATAAAGGCATCAGAATGTAATTATGGGGCAGAGTGTGTGTGCAGACAGGAGAAGGGCAATAATCACAGGTTGATAAATATTCATGCTGATAGCGCTATGGGTCGATTGGCCTACTCTTTCTTACATTAGTGTCAATGCTGTTCCCACCCCCCCTCTTCCCACTCCCCCTGGGAATAGTGTGCTGACTGCTGGTGGTAGCAGTCATTTACAGTGAAAGGTGGTGTGTCGCCAGCTTCTTTTGGTTTCCATCACTGTAGCCTTATTGACGAAGACTTTTAGTTTAATTTTCTTCTACTATCTAAATTAAGGATGATTCTACAGACAGTACCAGTTAGTACAGTGCTGTGGGTCACCTTGAGAAATGGCTTTGTTTAAGTGATTATTTGATTTGAAGTTGTATTGCAATAGAAGCATTTAGTGGCAATGTATAGAGAGACAGATGTTTTGCTGATTGAACTGTGTCAGTTTATATAACTATAATAGCATTAATACAACAAACAGGAGACCTTAAAGAACGGTTTATAAAAAAAAGTGCAACAGCTGGTCTCATTGAAACCTCCATGCACTTAAATATGTTTTGCATAATAAGATCCCTGCAAGGAGAACAACAATGTTCTCTAGCAAAGCATATACTGATACAGTCAGTACTCGGATATGTGATACTCAGATACACCTCCGTCACGTTTTATCGTCCTTGTATTAATAATAAAGTCAATCCCTATTTTATGACCGTGTAACCAGTTTTCTGATGCAAAGCACATCTCTTCAATCTTACAATTGACTTGTTTAACCATGGCAGCCGCACTTTTTTTTTGGTTGTATTTTTTTTCTGGAATGGCAAATCATTCTGCCTAAAACAAAGCGAATGAGACAAGGCATGTTAATGTAAGTTAATCATTAAACATTTTTAGATAATGTGATGCATTTTTTTAAAAAATCTGTGATCTTTAGTTGCTTTTGTGCATTTTCATTTGCATGTGAACTGTGACATTAGAGCCGTATCCAGCTCTATTTTGCAATTTTGAAGACTGGCTTTGAAAAATGTTAATTCTAGAAACTGGTGGCGTTGTTTTTTTTAATCTTTTGCATTGCCTTTTACGTTTTTAGCAGTTTTGATTTTGCTGTAGTGTCGTTAATGGGGAATTTTACATACTGCTACAATACGTACCGGATTTAAAAGTATGTACTGTATTACAGTTCGTGTCCAGTCACCCCTTTTGACAAGTGATATTTTTAGAATCATATCGTTCTGAATTAAAATACTACTTCTGTTGAAAATGTAGTACTGTACAAACAAAACCAACTACAGTGTGTCTGAATGGATGCCTACTTATTTTAAAAACAGCCCTTTCAGCTATGTATTTTTGACATTTGTATCTTTCTGTTCCCTGTAAAAAACTGACACGTATTTGTCTTTTACTGCTGTGTAATTCCCCCAGCTCGTGCGCTAACAAATTTCAATGAAAGAATTAACGTCTCCCGATACAGTTCCTCAAACCCAAGTCATGTTTTCTTTCAGTACGAAATGTGTATGTGCGCCTCTGTATGTGTGGAGGGCAGAAGGTTGTTTGGGTGGTAGGGAGCAGGTTACAACATGCTCACCTACACACGTCAAGTCAGATATGCGTCACACTCGTTTAACTGTCACTGAAGTCAAATTTTATAGGGTCAGATATGTGAGTGCTGACTGTATTGTACTAAATTCTAATTTGTTAACATTTGTTTGGCAAAAAAAAAACCCAAACTATTAGCAAGAATTTGTGTCTTTAGATGAATATCTAAAACACTTGAATAGCTAAACAAATTACTGTTAATGTGACAAATTGATTAATAATAATAATAATAAACAACTGATACATGAATCAGTACGTTTACATGACAGAGTATTTTCCGAAAACTGAATCAGAAAACGGATTTTCTTAAAATATCACTTTTCTGTGTTTACATGATTAACGATAGAAAATCTAATTACAATTGTACTGTATACATGGATTGAAGTTTTCGGAAAACGCAGGATATTTTCGCATGAAAAGTACTGTAGTAGCCTATACAATTTGAACAGAACTGACATTTCTGCGACAGAGTAGAGACCAATCCAATAACTCAAGTGCTTTATCGAAGTGTCGGGTCTTCCATTCAAAGATTACTCTCCTATACCTCTTTTCAGATTCCCCACAATGTGCAATCACTCGGGGTCTGTATCAGTTTCTTTTGCAGACATAATTTCAAATTATCAGGACATTTTAAACCTGGAAAACATTTGCTGCTTCAGTATGGGCTATTAACAAATACATACAGACTTTAACAAATGTATTACTTTATCCCTAACTAGACAAATGGATGCATGCAGACTGACTACAGATTATTATTATTTTCTGTTTTCTAAAACCACGTGCAGGAGAAAAGGGTCAAAGTGCGCACATGCGCAGTATGCTATTTCAATACGTTTTCGTAAAAGTGTGTTTACATGATATACATTTTGTTAGCTTTCGGAATTTAATTGGAAATTTCTAGGTGCAGTTTTCAGAAAACTGACTTATGGAATATTCCAATACATTTACCGAAAAGTTTTCCGAAAAATGTCGTGATTCTTATGCTCATGTAAAATCGCTGTCTGTTTGTTTGTTTTAGGAGCTTTCAGTTTACAGCACCTTCTCTTTCTGGAAACGAGTCTCCTGTTGAAAAGAGGCAAACATATCCATCTTAAAATTCAATCTTTAACGGGAGATGCGACTCTGGAATCTCTCTGCAGCAGCTCTGACAGTTCAGAAGCCAGGAATGTTTTCTCTTTAGTGCTTACACTTGCAGTACTGGCAGTTTCCTTTCAATTTGATGATAATGGAAGGTGATTGGATTTGTGTGTCACAGTAACTGTACAGTATCTGTGATTGAAGAATTTAGAGTACCTTGCATATTATTTAGTGGTGCAACAATTAATCGAACGGTAATGCTGCTGCACCTTCCTTTTTCTTGCTGTGTTTTTAATTGTTTTGTGAAATTGAAAGTTCAATTTACTGTTTCCGTCGCCTCTCTCTGCTGTTTCAGCAATGAAGTACTGTAGCTGTGGAAGTAAGCCCTACTCCACTGCCTCTATTTCTAATCAATAACCTCACAGCACTCTATTGGGCTTCAAGCTGTGTGCTGGGAAGAGAGGCAGCTGAATTGTACTGAAGTGCAAGTTGATTGGATTGCATCGAAAGAGAAGGTGGGCAGCTAGGATAATTCCAGATAAATAATGGTCCCTGAAATGTATAGGCTGGCTGAATGCAGTTTACTAATATAATGTTTACACACACCCAGTGGTGTAGTGGTAAATAAAATAAATATAAAGTGGGTAAACTCCCGTTTGGTGGAATTGAACAGTGAACGGATAAACATGAACAGATACATTGTTATTGACTCTCAGCCAACCAGAGCCCCCTCATATAATTCTTTGCCAGGTGCGGTTCGCATGTGAACAGTCACAGACTTGGCAGTGTGCTTCACTGAATAGTTAGTGAGCATCCTTTCTCAGGCTAGGATGAAGGCTGCTAGCACCGCCCTGCAGGTCCAGTGTGTCTAACAGAATATAAACAACCAATCACAACACTCACACACACAAACAGAACATGCAGTCCAGTGGCCACACCCCCCTGCTGCACCACAGTTCTGACTGAGAGCTCTCAGCTGTCAGTCTCGCACCCAACAACACAACACAGACGCTCACTGTTTATCTTATTTTTAACCCAGGATTTGCATGTCACAGGAGAGTAGAAATTAGTAAACTCTGTATCCCTTATATGAGAAGTGGGTAAACACTATATTGCCCAAATTAAAAGTGAGTAAATGCTGTTTACCTGCGCATACCCTCGACTACACTGCACACACCCTTCAGGCCTTGAGGTCACAGGTGTGCTATTGACACGCTATCTTCGGTTTTCCCTGCATTCAAAATATAGTACAACTTGGTCACCGAGGGCAAGTATGAGACTCACAACACTTGGTAAAAACGAGATTCCTACAATGCTAAAATACTATCTTGTGACCCTGTGAATTGTGTTGTTTCAGTACACCTTTAATTGAAATCTTTCTTAAGACCAGAGAAATGGATGCACTTCACATTTACCCCATTTTACTGCCTGACTTGGGAGAGGAGGTCCTAGATTACAGGAAGAGACCAAAGACAACTCTGGGTTTCTTGGCTTTTATGGAAGGGAGAAAATAATTTGAGATTCTCAATTTATTTTGTATTGCATTTTTTATTGACAAACCATTTCAACTAAATGCCTTCTCAATGGGAAAGATTTCTAGTCAGTTGTTTTTTTTTAAATTATTCTTTTGTAATAGTAACACTAATACATTGGAGAGAAAAAATGTAATTACATGCATTCGAAATACCTTTTTTTATTTGTACCAGTGGCTTTTTAGGCATCTTAAAGCATTAACGTGGTTCTGAAAAATATAGCGTTATACGTCCCCACGTTTTGCTACAACTGATTAAATAATATACCTGTAATTTTTTTTCATTAACACATTGACAATGTTTTACACTTATAAGATTAAAGTCTGTTTCAAAGCTATTTTAAAAATGACCGCTCTAGTGCACTAGGTTTTGAGATCTGCCCCCCCTTAATCACTGCAGGAAGAGCAATTTAAAAAAAAAAGAGCTTTGAAACGGACTTTAAAAGGTATAAGTGTAAAAAGTTGTCAATGTTAACAATGAAAAAATATTTTTTACCGCTACTTACTCTTTTTAATGTCATACACTGTTGATGGAGTAGCGAGATGTAAATCTTTCGTGCTTTAACCCTTTGTGACCAGGTCTGACATTACAATTTTCCCTTTCCAGTCCAATGTCGGAACCTATCCGACATCATCAAAAAGATGTAAAGCACAGGTTTCTAGTTGTTTTTTTTTTCCGGAAAAAGCCAAGAAAACCTTTCAGTGGCTGAGTGAGACTGATAGGAGCCGAGTGGAACTAAAAAAAAAAAAATCTCATAGCCCCATCCACTACAGAGATACCACGAACATAACAAAGGAAATAGCTGCTTCTGCATCCAGCGCTCAAAGAATATCACAGACACATTTTTGAGATGTTATAGTAATCAAATAGTGACTTGGATCACATTATTGCGGAGTTTGGTGATTAAAACGAGTGATCAGGAGAGGATTTATCAGTATGCATGTCTATAAAGAGGTATTTGAAAAATACAGCAAACAGAGGGTGGGGCTTGGCTGGAGATACAGTACTGAGTGTCCTGTTGCGATTCAATGTCTTTTAAAACCTATTTTAATACGTTTCTCCTTCAATCCATGGATGCTACATTGTTTCACTTCCAGGTCGATGATTTAATAGCTGCGCCCAGTTTTTAGATGTCCAGTGAGATCAGGACTTTGTCTGGGCCACTGTAGGACATTCACCTTTTTGTTCTTGAGCCACTCCAATGTTGTTTTGGCCTTGTGCTTGGGATCATTGTCCTGCTGAAAGGTGAATTTCCTCCCAAGCTTCAGTTTTTTAGCAGACTGAAGCAGATTCTCTTGCAGTATTTTTCTGTATTTTGCTCCATCCATTCTTCCTTCAGTTGTAACAAGATGCCCAGTCCCTGCTGATGAGAAGCATCCCAACAGTATGATGCTACCACCACCATACTTCACTGTAGGGATGGTGGGTCTTGAGGCATGGGCAGTGTTAGGTTTGCGCCACACATTGCACTTTGAGTTTTGGCCAAAAAGCTCTATCTTGGTCTCATCTGACCACAAAACCTTTTCCCACATCGCAGCTGGGTCACTCTCATGCTTTCTGACAAACTCCAGACGTACTTTCAGATGGTACTTTTTGAGTAACGGCTTCTTTCTTGCCACCCTCCCATACAGGCCAGTGTTATGCAGAGCTCTTGATATGGTTGACTGGTGCACCATTACTCCACTCCCAGCCACTGAACTCTGTAGCTCCTTCAATGTGATTGTTGGCCTCTCTGAGGCTTCTCTCACAAGTCTCCTTCTTGTTTGAGCATTGAGTTTTGAGGGACGGCCTTTTCTTGGCAGTGCCTGGGTGGTGTGATGCAGCTTCCACTTCCTGATTATTGATCCAACTGTGCTCACTGGGATTTCCAAACACTTGAATATTAGTTTGTACCCTTTCCCTAATCTATGCCTTTGTATTACTTTATCTCTAACTTCTGTAGAATGCTCTTTGGAATTCATTTTCCTTCAGATTCAGAGTCTTACCAATGATCCTTCAACAGTGGGGTTTTTATCCAGAAAATGTAACTTTAATGGTTCACAGGTGGAGGCCAATGGTACGGAAATTGTGTCCTCATTAGGGCAATTTCTTTCATCGGTGCAAACTGGGAGCTTCCACAGCACAGGGGTTGAATACTTATGCAAGTAAGATATTTCAGTTTTTTATTTTTCTTAAAAATATTTCCCAACATAAAACCAATGTCACCTTACAATAATTGATTCTGAGTTTCAGTGTTTAAAAATAAAATATCAAACAGAACAAAATTTCAATGTACCATTTGTAATTCGGTAATATGAGAGAATTGGTCAGGGGTCTGAATACTTTTGCAAGGCACTGTATGTATATTACAGGACATCCGAGTGTAATGACAATTAAGTTGTTTTGTCAACATGGACATATACTAGGGAAAACACTTATTGTGATGTCTGTCATTTATATTAAATTATTTCTGTTTTAAAATTGGACATTTTCCTGCCAAAAGTTATTTTATATAAATAAAAAAGAAGGTCTGGCATGTGTGGGATTTGAAACTATAACCTTCAGTTTGAGCTTTTGATGTCTCCACTTTGATAACTTGGCATTTTTTGTTTTTTTGTTTCAGATATTATATAAAGCATGAATATTTAGTTTTCAAGTTGTCCAAACACACGCTTAAAAAAAAAAAAAAAAAGTAGGTTTCTACTTTAAAAAATGTGATTTCATTCTGGAAAGTAACATTCTTTAAATTACTTTTTTCACTTTTCAAGGCTAAAACTGCGTGAGTAAAAATCCCCATGCTTGAGAATAGAAATATTGTTCACAGCGACATCCCAGCAAAGAGGTATTGACTGCCTCCCACATGACCTGTGTTTAGATGTTGCTGCTCCATGAAATAAAAAAAACAAAAAAGCACAAATGTTTTAGTGTAGTTCAGAGTAAATTCCTGCATTTTCTAATCACAGACCCACTCACCATAAAGGCCATTCACTAAAAGGGTTTCAATGGTGAGTTGGTCCCAATACTGGGAGATGTCCAGACTGGCAGCACATTTCCTCAGTCCCTTTGGTAGTTGAAATATATATATTTTTTTGTGTCTCTGCTCGGCTCGTGTGTGTCTCGTTTTTCCCTTCAGAACAACTTGATGTAGTTTTATAAGTGATCTAATGGAAGAATCAAGATCAACTGAATTTCCATCATGTATTGAAAATTTAATAGGAACTAACATCCAAGTATACAAGGAGAATAGTCTGCTTCTTGAGAGGACTGTAAAATGACTCTTCTCAGTAAGTAACAGACAAAGTGGTGGTGTAATTAGAGCTTGCAGTCTTTACTAGCTTTCTCTGAAGGGTCATCTTATTGATCCAGTTATGTACAGAGCAGCTCCACTGAGGTAGCATTCAAGATGTCATGACCTTGTCGGCTAGTCTGGAAGTGGGGTCAAGATCAGGCAGTGTCATAAATCTTTAAATGGAAGGTTTATTCAGTATCGTACATGCTTAAATTCAAAGGAAGGCTACTGCTGATCAAGGGGTCTCAGTTGATGTGCTGCCATTGACTACTTTATGCAGTGCTTGACTCTGTTATTTCAGGATTACATTGTTTACTTAACAGTGCTGTGGTGGCAGAGGAGTGATCTAATCCTGTTTTGGGGGGAAATGGCATTAGACTTTTCATTCTGTCACAGTAAGCTTGATCCCATAGTAGACACTTGCACTGGAAGTTTGATCGGTAGTAAGGATGATTGTATTTGTCTCTGCTCCAGAGAATCGGTGGGTCAGAGTGACGGTTCATCCCTATGGCAATTGCTTTTCTCTGAAAGAAGAATTTAGCATCCGCTCTTGTCAGACGCATGCTTGCCTGCTTGCAAGGACTCCCTTATTTAAGTCAATACATTGTACATACCCCTTTAGGGGGGTTATGTAATGTTGTTTTACTAGTCACTCGTGTGTTTTTTTTTTTTAATCCCCACCCTTTTGCTCCCCACAACAGCTGAGGTTTTTGATTGTTCAGAGAATACATTGGGGGAAAAAAAATACAGTTGACTAGGTTCATTTGTGTGTAGGAAGCCTACTACTGTGTCTAATATAGTTGATGTTCTCTAGGTTTTGATTCTTTGAGTTTTGGATAGCCAGTGTGCATTGTTGTATAATGTCAGTACATATAATTTTCAATTTCCAACTAATGATAATCAAGGCCTCCATTTGCTGGCCTCACCTGAGGCTTCAATTTTGTTTTAAAGGAGGTTTTGGCTGACTGCTTTTCACACCAGCAAACAAACTAATTTATCAAAGTGTTAAGAGGACCCCTGCAGTAGGGATGAATTATAGCTCATATTGCATCATAAAAATACCCCCCCCCCCCCCCCCCCCCCAACCCTTAAACTAGAAAACACAAACTACAGAGCTACAGGAGATGCATACAGATGTGCATCCTGTGTGGAACTATTAGAACTCCTTTGATGTAATCTTCCAGGCCCAATAGACCAATTAGCAGCTGCAATGTTACTTTCTAGTACGCACTGAAATAAACAAAAGGTATTTTCAGCATTATAGGCTAATATTGGTGGAAAGGTTCTGGTTTTATAGGCAAGTCTACAGGTCAAATGTATCAATGCATTATACACATGATTTTATTTTGGTAAGTGAGTTTTGACTTCATTAAAATTCTTATAGATTTTTTGCTATACCTGTTTTTGCTTTTGTATTTCAATTATATTTATATTTAAGTAATTTATTATTTGTTAGATTTAAGAAATGCACTTTTATTTTGCAGAATTGTAGACCCCACACAATACCGTACCTTTTCTTTTTTTTGTGGTTTCCACTGTGCTGCCTTAATGGGAGTTTTGACCTTCTGTGTGTTTTCCTTGTAGGATAGTTCAAATTCTCGCACAGTAAAAATAGGGCCTAATTGAAATCCAGGTTTTAACCCAAGACCCTGTCACATTTGTATCCAGGAAGGTGCCACATGCATGGCATCTTGACAGGACTCTGTTGGCACGTCCTGCTGTGCCCATTAGTGTATCCTGATTTTGCTTTGCCAGCTGTGAAAACTGTAACCCTTTGCCAGCTTGGCGTGGGCTGCTAGATGTGTCGGCTGCTGTTCAGAAACATTTTGATGAACCTACCTGTGTCCTCAGGTATAAGGTGGAAAACCACAGTGTGTTCTGTGGCATTTATCAAAACACAACTATTTTTTAAACATGATCTGGTTAGCTTGACATCCAGAGGTTGTTTCAAAATCCAGAAAGATTATACTAATTTGGATAACCGGTGCCTTTCAGGACATGCTTTGTCTTCCAGTACAGTGGGTCCAAGTAAAAGAAATGGAACAAGTATTCTCCTCAGATATCCCAGGGAGTTGCATTAGAGGTTTAGAAAGGTCTGCTGCAATTCAGTGTGATGGCAAGGCACTTGAGTACTGTTATGGTACATATAAGGTTTAGTAAGTGCTTGTTCCACACATTTTTGATAGTAGAAGGTGGAGCATCTGTGCAGTTTAGAGAAAGGACCTTTTGAAATTCACTGATAGTAAATCATTATCCTGTCTCTGTTTACTGAGAAACCAAATCCCAGAGAAATGAAGGGGTGTGCCCAGTGCATTGCAATGTCAAGAACCACAACAGCAGTTCATTTCAGCACAGGCCAGGGAAGAGAGCAAGGCTATTACCTTAAACCATTTTGACACAGTTTTCTGCCCAGAACTAAATAATAACAGTAGCCTGTCTTTCTTCGCAACGTGCTGCTTCTACCCCAGTTAATGCTTAGGTTTTAAAGAGAGCTGTGACCACAAGGAAACAAACGATTCCTGAGGCAGAGGAGCGCACTGCAGGTATTGAGGTATTCAGGGGTTAAGTCTTCCTGGTGGCAAGATGAAACTATAATATTACGTTCTGGTGCTATGAATGTCTGTGTTGTTGCCTTTATGTTATTCTACTACCATAGAAATGTAACCGCTTTTAAATGAGAAAAATCCTGTTCATGTCACCTTGGCCAACTTGACATCCTAAAGATGCAAGTTTTTCGTTACAGCAGGTTTGAGAGTTGGCTTTAGTTTTTCAAAAGTAGAGTATTTAGTTGCTTTTACCGTTTACATGCACTGCAACCTGCAGTATTATTGCAGGGAAACCGTCTCACTTTAAAAGTTTGGTAATTGGACTGTAGTCTTTTTTTTTTTTTTTTTTTTTTTTTCTTTGGCAGCTGGAATAAAGTGAAAAAAGAAAATTAATAAATTAGATGTAGCAACCTGATTTCCGGGACTGTACAGTAGTGTATCTCTGGACTAAGACTGTACGTTTAATTAACTTATATTATTTTCAAGGGAACAATAGTCATTAGTATTGTGTAGGTTTCCTTAATGCACTTTGTATTTTCTGTTACATTTGTTAATGTTCATTCGCTCCTATTCAGCTTCTGATGGTGTAAGATGAAGATGCAGATGAAACGAGGGACTGTGTTAGGGTAGCTGAAATCTAAATGATCAGATGTTGTGCTTTTTAATATGCACCCTATAAGAAAACCGGTCTCAACAGTATTGGAGTTTTTGGATGAAACCTCATTGCAAGCAAACTGTAAAAACCCTTGTCAATTCTCAATAGTCCAGTCCTGTCCAGTTGTTACTGGGTATGTGGCACCTTAATCAGGACACGCTGAGAAGCTGTTTGTCTTTAGTGTACTTGGACGCGGCTCCTACTGCTGTGGAGAATAAAGTTGTGGCCAGCATGAATGTGTAGGCTGCCTAGTCGGACTGTGTAGTTGAAATGTGTGTTGTGTAGTGTCTGGAGTTTCAGGAGAAGTGAGGCTGAACGCTTACATTTATTTGTTTATTTATTTTGTAAATTGTCGCCAATTGTTTTTTTTTTTTGTTTTTTTTTTTTAAATAATTTTCTCCTAATTTAGAATAGCCAATTATTTTTTAGGCTTAGCTCACTGCCACCACCCACGTGCTGACACGGGAGCGGTGAAGACGAACACGTGCTGTCCTCTGAAGCGTGTGCCATCAGCCGAGCGTTGCTTTTCACACTGCAGACTCACCATGCAGCCACCTCAGAGCTACAGTGTCAGAGGACAACGCAGCACTGGGCAGTTTAACAGGCAAGCCTGCAGGCGACCGGCCAGACTACAGGGGTTGCTGGTGTGCATTGAGCCGAGGACACTCTGGCCCACCTAAGCCTTCTCCTCACCCCAAACCCCCCCCCCCCCCCCCCCCCCCATCCTGCACTCCTCGTGAAGCGCCTTTATCGGGAGCTCAACACTTACGTTTCTGTACTCGCTAAACCAGTACTAATAAACCCGTAGTCGCTGTAGAATTTGTAGAGTGTTTCTCACTCTGTTCCCGCTGTTTGTTTGCAATTCCTCCACACACTCTCTTCCAATTCTGGCTTTGTTTGCCAAGCCAATTTGTTCTGCTACAGACTTTCACTTTGAACCAGCCCGGAAGATTAAACAGTGCCCAGGCAGAGAGAGTTGGAGTATGTGAGTGTTGATATGCGAGACAAGGCAGGGATGCTGTCTAGATAATGCACTACCCCACTACCTAGCAGATAGAGTTTCATTTTACTAGCTCTTGTTTTCCTTAGTTTTTTTTGTCAATGGAGTTAGATGATACTCTGCATGGAGTGCTCTTTGTAGTAATGCTTCGATAGTGTAGACACCATGTAGTTTATATATAGTCCACTGTAGATACCTCTTCTCTCTCCTCCCCTCTCTCTCTCTCTCTCTCTCTCTCTCGTGAACAAAAAAAGTGTGCTGATCCGAAAACGAAATCCTTTGAAACAGTTAAGGCAATGTGCAGTGACAACCTGTTTGCTGGTAAAATCAGGTTTTTTCTGTCTGTCACTAAACAAATTGCATCATTCCTTACTGCCTACCAGACTGACAAACGTATGCTGCCCTTCCTTTGCGATGATATCTAACATGTTATCAGAGGACTGATGCAAAGATTTCTTAGATCTAATGTTAAAGAACACACAACGGTTGTTAAGCTTATGAAAGTGGATCCAGTCACTGCAAACTCAAAAATGTAGAAGTGGGCTTTGAGACCAGACAGTGTTTTAAAAGATTTGTTAACAGCAAAAAGTTAAATTACTGGAGAAATTGCCGATCAAATATGCTCTGTGAGAGCCCGAGAGCCAAGGCTTCTGTCCTCTGCTAGAGAGAAGTGCTGCACAAATTTGAAGAACATTTTGAAGATCTTGGTGGATGCCGTGAGAGTAAGTGTGACAGTATACTTCACCATTTCGGAGACTTTATGGAAGTGACAGTGACCGAGTCACCTGCAAGATTCAAATATTATTAAATGAATGGCAGAGTTGATGCCCTTCATGGCCAATAATCCATCTTTTACAGATTTGTGGAAGATTATTGTTGCTGTTGCTTTCGCATGGCCAGGCAAGTGTTCAGCGAGGGTTTTTGGTGAATAAGGGGCTTGAAGTTGAAAACCTGCATGTGGGAATCATTAGCATTGCAACGCATTCTCCTTGATCACACCCAGTCAGAAAAGAAAGGAGCAGCCATGTCAGAAATGAAAATCAATGATGGTTGAGGTAGAGGATCTCGGAAAAAAAGAAAAGGCGAATGGAAACAGACATTGGCAAACAACAGCATGAGAACTGCTAAAGAAAAAGAGCAAGGCTTCTCTTCAGGATAAAATTGATTAACTTCTGCAACCATTAAAAAATGCCAGCAAGTAAACAGTCAGGTAAGATTGTCAGTAAATATATATTTTAAATTTAATATACTAAAAGTCTGCGCTTTTAAACGTAGTATTGAAATAATATATGAGCAGTATTCATAAATCATGTCTTCCGTTAGGTGCTTGTAAGACATTTCTTGTAAATTTTTATAGAAAATAAAATATAATTTTATAATCACATGCTTTTAGTGTTAACCGCATCTTAAAATTGGACATGCAGTTTAATAGGGTCCTACAGTAAACAGTTGTTTCGGCAGTTTTGTGATAACTTTGTGTGTTAATGTCGTGTCTTGGACGTTTGAGTGTGATATTGAATGTGCTGTTACATACGGAGGGGGTTATGTTTATATTCAACAGCTGTGTGTCGTAGTAATGCGCCATCAGTGGGTTAGTGTTACTTAGAGCTGCAACTGAGTTACAGTGTGTTTTTGTTTTGAAGTCAATTATTAAACACAAGTTTCTTTCATTGTTTCAATGCTGGATTTGCGTCTGCTATTCGAAGAAGAACCGTACACGCTGGCGGGATTTAATAATGAGCAATATTTTTTTGTTATCGTCATTATAGTTTTAGTTATTGCGATACAACTGGGGTAACAGTTGCAGTTTTGACTGTAAAATGCTTGTGCATTGTAGTATAATTTTTTGGTGCTGAAAATTATAATGCGTGTGGTCATGAAAAAATGCTAAAGTCCATGATTTTACTTGTAGAAATAGTGTATGAATCCTGTTTACAGTACATACAAGTCGTCTTTGTGGCATAGCCTATACTTTGGTCACAGGGCATATGATTTTATAAAGGTCATCTTAATTTAGCTAATGACATCTTGCCTGTCTCTACAGTTTTTTCCTTCCAATAATTTTTGGGGTTTATGATAATGCTGGCCGCCTTTTGGCATGGTGGGCTTATTTTGCAGTGCTTTGGTGTGTGCTGCGGTCCCAAATGGAACCCCAGCAGAAAACAAATTAAACCTGCTTCTCAATAAGGGACAACTAGCTATCTATACAGTGTAGTCACTGCTTTCATGTCTAATAGATCCCAGTTGTATCCCTGTGGTTGTAACGGAGTTCATGTTTTAAAGGTCAGTACTTGATCTTAAATGTTGTTGTTTTTTTAACACACTGCACATAAATCCTTGCTTTCATTCTATCCTGGACCCAAGGGAATTAGAATACACTATCCTGTTCACTCCAGTTGGGTATTGGAAATTTAATACAAAAAGCATTTTTTAAATAATGTTGTTGTACTAGACATGACATTTAGTATGACTCAATGCTATGGAATAAAACATGAAAAGAAACAACTAGGGCTGCTACAATTAAATTAAAAAGTTGATTTTTTTATTGATTCCATTCCTCATTTCATACATTCAGAGAAATACTGGATAAGCCATTTTAAATAATTACATTTTTGTACAGCGCATTGTTCATAACATTATTTAAGTTTATCAGCGAAAATGCACAGGATGCCCGACCTTGCTGTTTACAGTATTTCTGCCAAAGACAAGAAGTGGGCATGTTCTTTTTTTCCTGCTCGAGAGTTAACTATCATCTGATTTGCTGGTCCCATCCTGACTACCAGCGAATCAGTTTTGAAAATGGTTTGTAAGTAAGCACCAAAAGTGTTCCACCTGGGATCCAGAGCAGGTATTCCTGGCAAATAACATGTACAGTGCCTATAGGAAGTATTCACCCCCCTTGGCCAATTTCAGTTTGATGCATTTAAATGCTGGAATAAATAATTGTAGAAATCTATTTCTTGTAACTTTTTTTTCCTCATCTATAAAAGCAAAACTTTTGATACAAATTTTTTTTCTAGATTCTTTCTTTTAGTGAAATTTGTAGAAATTATACATATCCATTTGGATATGCAAACTTTTGATTACAACTGTGTGTGTGTGTGTGTGTGTGTGTGTGTGTAATATATATATATATATATATATATATATATATATATATATATATATATATATATATATATATATATATATATATATATTCACACACATTACTGTGCAAAAGTTTTAGGCAGGTGTGAAAAAATGCTGTAAAGTAAGAATGCTTTCAAAAATAGACATGTTAATAGTTTATATTTATCAATTAACTAAATGCAAAGTGAGTGAACGGAAGAAAAATCTAAATCAAATCCATATTTGGTGTGACCACCCTTTGCCTTCAAAACAGCATCAGTTCTTCTAGGTACACTTGCACACAGTTTTTGAAGGAACTCGACAGGTAGGTTGGCCCAAACATCTTGGAGAACTAACCACAGTTCTTCTGTGGATTTAGGCAGCCTCAGTTGCTTCTTTCTCTTCCTGTAATCCCAGACAGACTCGATGATGTTGAGATCAGGGCTCTGTGGGGGTCATACCATCACTTCAAAGACTCCTTGTTCTTCTTTACGCTGAAGATAGTTCTTAATGACTTTCGCTGTATGTTTGGGTTCGTTGTCATGATGCAGAATAAATTTGTGGCCAGTCAGATGCCTCCCTGATGGTATTGCATGATGGATAAGTATCTTTCGTGTACCGCTCTCCAGCCCTTCGGCGAACAAACTGCCTTCTGCTACAGCCAAATATTGACTCATCAGTCCAGAGCACCTGCTGCCATTTTTCTGCACCCCAGTTCCTGTGTTTTCATGCATAGTTTATAAAAACATATAAACAATATACAATCAGCCTTGCTTATTTAGATCAGCAGGCGTATAGACGAGGCTTTTTGTTCAGTAGCCTTTTTTCAATGTCTAATGTTAAGCACTGGGTTGTCGTGGTACAGTATACAGTCCATCATCTGTCTGTACCAAGTAATTTAGAAAACAAACTTAAAATAAGGTGCTGCTGAACTTCCTGTGTCACTGAACCAGAGCCACCTTAAAAAGGAAAGAAAAATCCATCTGTAATAGGTACCATTTGTCCTCCTAAAGCATACACATTCTTATTTAGAGGTCACTTACATAGTTATATTCAAACCCCACATTTTGTTGAGTTCCAAAGGAATTGTCAAGGTTTTGCTGTGGCTTTTGATGCATTATCTGCCATAAAGGTACCTTATAAACATGAATGTGATTTGAACACACACTATAAAAAGTATACACAGTATCCACACTTTCCAGGTTTTCTCCTTTTTTTGAATTAGGCATTTGTATTCTTCACAAAACACCATGTGTCTTTGTATCAGAGAACTTCTCGCCAAGATAAACCTCTTGCGAAATCCAGGAGAGAAGACACTTAAGCTTGTTTTATCTCAGTCCTATCTGTTTCAACAGAATACCAGAAAATCAGGGCTTGCTGCACCTATTTTATAACATTATGGATCAATATGTTAAAAGTAAATTCAGTAATGACCCCTATTTAGATAGATCTCCTTAATTTGCACACAACCTGGTGTGCCGTTGTAAATGCAAGATGCTTTGCAGATCTTTGAGAAATGTTACTGTTGCTTGATTTCGAACCAGTAGTCAAACATTTGTAGACCAGTAGCATTCGCAAAGAGGCGTTAGGTGCTGCAGCTGGTCACTAAGATCATAGATCAAACTTTTGTTAAAACAGGTTACACTTGGCCACTGCACCCTTGATTGTAGTCCTAAAGCTAAAGAAATGATACACTGTATAGGATATACTGTGGGCTACAGCCACAAGCAATTCTCACTGAGCCACACATGGGTAAGAATTCCAAAAATCAGGAGCAGCGTTTGGAAGTGAAACCCCCTCCACTCTGAAAAACACTGCTGTTTCCAAATTTCTAAACTTAAAACAAAATTTGTGTGTTGTGTGGTTTTTTTTTTTAGTAGTCGCCAATTAATTTTACCCCAATTTGAAATGTCCAGTTGTATCTAGGCTCAGCCCACTGCTACCACCCCTGTACTGACTCGGGAGTGGTGAAGACGGAACACGCTGTCCTCCCTAACGTGTGCCGTCAGCAGACCGCTTCTTTTCATTCTGCAGGCCCGCCATGCAGGCAACCCAGAGCTACAACGTCAGAGGACAATGCAGCTCTGGGCAGCTTACAGGCACGCCCACAAGCGCCCAGCCAGTCTACAGGGGTTGCTGGTGCGTGGTGAACCGATGACACCCTGGCTAAAGTTACCTCTGTTGATTGAATTGCCAGATAAGCCCAGCAGTTCAAAAGGTCATGTGGCGTGGACTGTGTTAATTATTTTTATAGAAGCGCATGTCTAAACAGCTTTTGTATTACAACAGTAGTGTTCAGTAGTGCAGGTTTTCTTAAAACCATTAGAAATGTTCAATTCAATTCAAACCTGAACTAAGTGTAACTCTGTTTTTTTCCAGGGGACCATTCAGTGTTGTGCGGCGATGTATGAACAGAGAAACTGGACAGCAGTTTGCTGTGAAGATCGTGGATGTGGCCAAGTTTACTTCCAGCCCTGGCCTGAGCACAGAAGGTAAAACATCTTCATGTATTTCTCTTTCAGGGAACCAGGGTTATGATGATAACCTAATGACCTCTGTGACAGGTACAGCACATTTCTCATGAGGGCTTCAACAAATTAAATATCTACTGGAATCTGACCTTCACAGTTTAAACCACAGGTTCTGTTATTTCTGAGTATTGTAGAGCACCTTTTGTGTGTGTAGCATAATCTTCACTTACTACGAGCATTTTGACTCGATCCATGTTTCCAACAGCTATACACATATTGCATCCTGGTTTAAGGCAAATGCTATAAAGGTTCTGAAGCAGTACTTCTGTTCAAGACAGACTACTCTTTACTTGAAAAGTTTTCTCCCAGACATCAAAAACCAGTACCTTTTTCAATAATGCACACATTTGCTTTCGTGTTGATTTCCAACACAAACCAGTGTCCCACAATAAATGTTATGCAAAATCAGAATTTTGGATGACTCGTATAGTAGTGTGAAGTGAAGACTGATTTACTGTACGTGCTATAGCTATAGAGCTGAATTTTTTAGGACACATTTAAATCAACTAGTATTTGCATAAACCGCTCAATCACATCACAAATCACATCAATAGATCTCTTGTGCTTCTTTTGTTCCCTATCAATTATAAACCTGTGTACAAAAAATTACATAGCAACAAAAGTCCACACAGGAAAATCTGTATAACAACTAAAATATGTGCGCTGTACTACCTTCTGTAGTTTCATAAATGTACAAGCTATATTTTAAACTGTAAAAAATGGGATCATTTAACAATATAGCTCAACTGGATATGTGTCGTTGTGGGATACTGCCAAGTCTTGGGTGCAACCACACAAGAAGAGGAGATATCCCACAATGATGCACACACCCTGGAGTGACTTTCTGAGAATACAGTGGCCATGATTTATTTAGACAACAATTAACAAAAATAGATTTAAAGATCTCAGGACATTACCATGGCTACGACAACACAAAGCCCATTGAAATTAATAGGACGATGATCCTTGCCATTGTAATCAGTAATATTTATTTTGATTTATGCAGTAGGTGTTTATTATCATGTTCCTTGTACAGTAATACATGGGAATCTGTAGAATTAGTTGACCTGATGGGATTTGAAAGGCCTTCGAAAGAGTAGCAGAAGGCACTTGAGCACTGCAGAGGTCATATATGCAGATAATGATTTGCTGCCACCTCTTGCCTATAGTCAGATCCCTCGTTTGCATGTGATGTTTCCATACAGTACAGTGCTAATAAGCCATGTTCTCCCTCTATTGTGGGTGACTACTGAACGACAGGAGAGATTTATTTCCGAGTTAATAATGCAGAGGGCCACACTTTGGATTGGCTCTGGCAAGCAGACTGACTTCGGAGCCCCCTCCATCTGTCACGCCAAGCCTTGTTAGTAATGACTGCATTAGTGACAGGTGTGAAATGGTACAATAAAATATCATACTGTCAGTCCCTTTGGCATGGGGACACATGGGGATAGATTTATCAAGTCTTTCTTTTCTTAAGTAAAATAAAACTTATTTCAAAACAAGTAGTAAACATCAAATTGCATTTTGGTGTAAAGACTTCGATAAATGTGGCCCAACGTCTTTAAATTTAATAAAATCAATCGAGGACAAAAATCCGATGATGTGTTGGCTTTTCAAATCTTCTTCATACGTGTACTATAGACCAGGTGGGGTTGAAAGGTCACCACTTTATGTGCTTTCTTTGTACAGCCTGGGATCTTGGGTTTCCTGCCTCTTTGACTGATTGCCTTCTATATACAGTAGAGGTAAAACAAGTGCACAGTATTGCAATCAAAGCACTAACTTGTTTGAGTCCAGTTTTCAAAAATGATGAATGAGGTCACCCTGCAAGGAAAAACAGCAGATCTGACAAGGTGACTGATAGTCCTGCAGCATTTCTGAATACTGAACAATGGAAATTTTGAACCTTGAAGTACCGTAGCTACTGTGCAGCAAGTTAATTTGCAGCAAGGTCCTTTCAAACCCAGATAAGTTACGGTATTGTGGACTAATTGGTGTGAATGGGAAGTTGGAAGGCAGAGCTCCTAAGAGCTTGTCAAGTTGAGAGAGTCAAGCTCCTTAAATTGGAGAGTTTAGAGAGCACAGACTGTTAGGATAAGACACAAACACTTCATTAATCCTGTCTGGGATTATTAATCTGCTCAGTGTGCTTTTAGTAATTTCCAGGAGTTTTTTTTTTTTTTCCATTTAAACAATTGTAGAACACCAGTCTTAAAATGTGACATTTTCAGATCCTTGTGTATTACAGTGAAGGAAATTGCAGAGCAACCATCTGACTTGTCTTGTGGTGTTCTGTCTCGACATCTGCCAACACAAAGAACAAGCTTTTAAATCTTTCGTAGTAGGACTGCAAGTCAAAGATCAATCGCGCTTTATTGCTCATGCAGCAGTTTCTCCAGGCCAATGCCAAGTTTCCTTGATGCCAGAACTAAGAAAAATTGTCATCAGTAGGTCTAAAAAAAAAAAAAAAAATGGAACGCAGTCCTTTGCTTTCTGGGCGTTTGCTGAACATTAACTTTGTCATACTAGTACTGGTAAACATATCACCAACCACCTGTGATCTGGGTATGGGCTGAATTGCACAAGCGTTTCTCGAGATATATGCAGATGGACAGTCGCACCTCCACTTATTCCCTTCGCCTGGGTTCTGCATCCCCAGCTTGGGATAATGAAAACTTGGGCAACGGGAAGCATTTAAATCTTAGTTTGTTGTTTGTATAGAAAAACGTATATGTGATACATTACAGCAGTCCGTGAGGCTCACCATCTCTGTAACTGATCAGGTAAAAAATAGGCTTGCCTCATTGTAGTGGATGAGAAATACTCATTGGTTACTTTGATTTTAAACTTTGAATGCTTCAAACTATGATTGTTTTGAGATGTTCTTGCTCGGTGTCAGCATACTGTATGGAAAATGTGGGACAAGTCCCTTTTTAAAGCAGCTTTTCAAGCAAAGTGAATGTGAATGCGCACACATGGGAAATGTAATAGACTGACAAGGGTGCAAACATGCAAGTAGTTTTGTTTTGATATTATTATTCTTTAATTGATGTCTGTGGTATTTCAGGGTTCTCATTAGAATTTATTACTGTGGGAGGAGTGTATCACGTGGTCTTTATCATGTCTCGTGAGTGCTACTGGAGCTGGAAGAAGGAGAAGAGAATTAAATCTGACAACAGAATTAACGTGAATTGGAGAGCAGGATTATTAGAATGGAATTTGTTTTTTCGAGGTTGTTTGAACTGCTATGAAAATAAATGCACTGGATTTAGCCACCCGATTAAAGGGAGTATGACAGGATGTCGTTGCGGTGCCATCAGGCCAGAAGCAGGAACTGAAAACACACAGGCAGTACTGCAATTAAAAAGACGCGTGGTGCAGCGTTTATTAAAGAACAAAAATAAATAATTAAACAAAACACAATAATAAGAAAACCCAGGTCAGGCTGGGCAATTGCCTTCACTGATTCTTTTGGGTGCCTTTTCGATTCTTTTAGTTTTGTTTTTCAATCACCTCGCTCTCTCGTTCCTCCTCTGAACACCCACCCGACCTGACCTGACGGTATTTATCTTGGTGGTCATTTTCCAATTAATAAATTAACTAACTAATTACACTTGGGAGATGACCATCTTCTTGCACAAGGTTTTGTCATGGATGGTGCTACCCATCCACACTACAAAACATAAACAAACTACGGCTTCTCACCGTCATTTCTAAATACAATAAATTTTCAAAATACACATAACAATAAATAAATCATAATAAACAAAAGACACGGCTTTTGCCGTCATTTATATACCTGAATAATAAATAAACAAACACAACATTTCCATTACATGAGAGTAGATATTAAACTTCATGCTGATTTGAACTCAGCTCTTGCCAAGATAAGCACCAACTAAAACACAGCTTTGCAGTAAACTAATGTGATCCATCTGCATCTCCATCCATTTGTGTTTCTTTACATCTGATGATGTAGATATCCTTCTGTCTGGTGTTGATTGCTGCAGTGTAATGCTGCCTCCAGGGATCATCTCATTTTGCCTCCTCAGCGAATCAGCACACACAATGGCTGCGATGCTGGCTCCGGGGATCAACCCAGTGCGGTCTCCCCAGCGCATCAGCATAACAACCGTCTGGATTGAGTTTAGTAGAGTACATCTCTGGGGTCTTCAAGTGGGCACCTTCCATCCTCTGTGTTTCAGGGACTAGCCTCAAGAGGGCTCAACATTGATTCTGGCATCCCAGCATCACCCCTCCATCCCCTACTCAGCTCAGCCCAGGTTACTTACCTGTACATCACCGTTGCTTTCTTTCTATTGTGCTTGAGATCCCCATCCAGAATCTTTCCGTCTCAACCACATCTCTGGGGTCTTCAAGTGGGCACCTTCTGTTCTCTGCGTTTCGTTGACTAGCCCACGACACCTCAAGAGGGCTCAACAGTGATTCTGGAGTGCAGTATCGCCCCCCCTTCTTACTTACCCATACATCAGCTTTGCTTTCTTTCTATTGTTTTTGAGATCCCCAGCCGGAATCTTTCCGTCTCAACCACAGCCAGTTGCTGCTCCTTTCTGCTGCTTCAGATAATTTCTTCACTGTGCGACGAAACTCTTGGCCACTGAACCAGACATCTCTGAGAAACTGGGTTGTAGAGTATGCCACAAATCCTCGACAACCCAACTCCAACCGGTAAACTCGGACTCTCCATCCTCGCTGTTCCTCTTCAGCAGCTAGTTGAGCATACCGAAGTTTCTTCCTCTCATACGCCTCATCCACAGCATCTTCCCATGGCACTGTTAACTCTACCAGATGAACAAGGCGTGCTAATCCAGACCACAAGACAACGTCTGCTTGAAGGTTAGTGGTGGCAATCTCAGGTGGGACTATAAGCCGTTGAACCTTCAAGTTCTCAAATAAATAATCAAATAATTGTACAGGGCTCCTTTCCCTGTTACAGGGAGGTTGTATTTTTAATAAAAAAAAAAAAAAAAAAAAAAAGGCTGATTTGAGTAATGCTCCCATTTTTTAACAATGCCATTGTCAAATTGACTGTAAACGTCTTCAAAGCGACAATAAAATACAGCAGTAATAAAATGCAATTTGAAGCCTGTTACTCAATGATGTTGAAGGAGTGGAATCTCTCAGTTCTGAGCTATTAATGGTGGTGCAATATTTGCGGTTCTTTTTGTTGGATCTTAACCTCCATTATGTTAGCAGAACATTTTCAGAGATTTGACTGACATCACAGCAGCAGTCTTCAGGAAGAAAATGCTGTTCACACAGAATTTCAGCTGTTTACGTATGAAATTGCTGAAGTTAAAAGCTTTTCATAATTCTTTAATGGGGAAATGATGAGTGACTTTCCCTCCTGAGTACTCTTGCTTGGATTTGCTACATGTACCTGTAAAGTGTAGATTTCATTTTTTTATCCCTGTTTGATTTATGCAGAGTAGCTTAAACCGCTCTGTTGAACCCAAACAAAGGACCATAAGCAAAGCTTGTACAAGGGACCAAAAGTTTCCCATCTTACGAAATAGTGCCTCAGTTCACATTGGTGCATTGGAGACCTGCTTTGCTCTTGACAATATTTCAACAGGATGAATTCACTGAGATGGAACATATTGTTCCCTTTCAGATAAATAGCTATTATCCACTGCTTAGGGGAAATAATACATTTTCTGACTGAATTGACCCGTGACAGCCAGAGCAAAGTTATAGCAGAAAAGCTATTTTACCTCTTGCTGTAGCTTAAAGGCGACGCCCTCCAGACCAATGATTGCATCTTCTGCAATATAAAGAGCTGAGCGCCATTTATATAACCCATCATGCCTTACTGTGTCTAATCAGCTGGTTGTACTTCTACTTGTAGGGGAGAATGTTCTTTGCTGCATTTATACACACCACCTTACTTGAGCTGATATTGTCTTGTCCCTTTCAAATTGGGAATTAGCCATGCCTGCTTTGAAGCAGTATCAAAGTGCCATGGGGTCATGAGTACACTAGGTGATGTCACCCTTATTTTAATCTCTGATCAGAAAGATTTTTCTGGGTTTTCTGACTTGCAGATAAATAGTCCGCAGGGGTATTCTAATGACAATTCCTATAGCTATCCAGCTCATTTTGTGCATCAGCAGCAATGCAAGAAGAGGTGACGGTGTTATTACCAAACCATATTCTATACAGGCTTGCACCTCTTGAGCCATCACTGTGTTTCATTCCCCACCCCGTCTTGACCCGTCATCACTTGATCAAATGCAGCTCACTTTTCTAGGGCTCCTGATTTTCCATTCTTGGGAATGGCAAATTCCATTTTTCAAAATGACCAATTCCAATTTATTAAGAATTAACAACATAATTTGAACATAAGTAGATTTTTACATAAATGTATTGAATAATTATTATTTTTTTTTTTTTCATTTAAGTTGGTAGAAATGGCAAATTCCATTTTTCAAAATGACCAAAAGGTGTTTTGAAAAAAAAAAAAAAAAACAACAGCTAATTTGAACATAAGTAGATATTTTACTCTGCACATTTTTAAGTAATAATAAATATTACATAACTTAATGTTCATATATTTTACAAGACTTACACATTTTAACATATTAATAGTACTTTAATAATAGAACAGTGTGAGAATTTAACAGAGTATCATTACAAACATTTTAAAATGAATGTGACATTTTAATAGTGTAACTGTTAAGAAGAGTTCGGCGCTTCTACTTTTGAGCTACTATGGATACGTATTTCTAAAAGCTCCTTGTTTGGTTTAAAAATTCCTTTGATATTGTGTTCCTTAACTACTGACACACATTGTACAATAAACACACTGGCTTTGCGTTCGGTACAGTTGGTAAAATTAATAAGTATTTATTAGTGAATGCATTGTTGAATCTACAATTCTCACAATTTTCTGTACTTCAGTAGCTAGAGTAGGGAGAGCCAAGTTATAGCAACACGAGTAAAAAAACTAAAAAAATCACTCTGAGCACGTAGTATTATTAAGGAGCTAATGAGAAATTAGAAATAATAAATTATAAAACTAAAGGGTTCACCGCAGCCACCGCGTCGTTCCCTTGTAACGGATTTGCGATAACAACTAAATAAATGAATACAATAATTTAATTTTTTTTATTAGCGGGTTTGACGTTCGTTTTTCTTCCAGGTACTTTTCTGTATATACAACGCCAAAGTTATTCCACAGAATAGAACTCTCACAAAACAGCTAGTTGCTTTTTTAAACAACTCGACTCACAGGCAATGCCGCAACAGAGACAGTCCATCAGCGTAGTCTGTCAACGCTGGGCTTCTGTAGTTTTCAAAGCAATCCATAATTTTTTATAGGAGAATAACAGCAGTAAAAGACGTTTGCACAGGTTTTTAAAAAAATTATTTAAAGGTGCAGTTGCAAATCAGAATTCCATTCCCAAAATGCCAATTCCCTTCCCAATGAGTAATTCCTCGATTCCGTCCGTGATTCTGCGATCGTGGGAAATCAGTAGCCCTACTTTTCTGCCAGTTCAAGAGCACCATTTAAAAAATAAATAAATAAATACATTATTGGCGCATATACTTATATTTAAATCTCTGTGTTGGTGATTCTCCAATTTAGAACTTCCAGGAAGTCTCTCTTAGACAGTTAGTCTGTTTTGATGTTGTATTATTATTATACTGGATAATACCTGTAGTTGTGTTGTAGTGTTATACCTGATCCAGTGTGTTCAAACAGTTCCACCACAGAGGTATGCATATTGTACAAAGGGATTCCTTAAATATTAATGATGATAATTAGTTGTGGAAGAAAATTAGCCCTGTCGCTTCATCAGTGATGCTCGCTGAAGGAACCTGGATTTTAGATTAGGATGGGGAGAAGTGTCGCTGCTGTGCCCGATCAGTCAGTGGTGCAGGTTGTAATTGAGCCATTAACTCCCCAGTCCTTGATGCTGTCATGCAATGGCAAATCAGAGTTGTATAGTAAACAGAAACCGTTCTATGCACTTGCTAATCATGGTAGTGGGTTTTTGTGCACCGCTGTAGCAGTGTACAGGTCAGGGATAGAAGCTAACCACTTATAAATCAGATAACATCAAGGAAGCAGGTATTGATTGGGAGACTGGAGACTATGCAGTGTGTGAAATAATGCATATAGGAGGATACAGAATGATCAGGCTGTCTGACTAACCATTAAGTGTAGAAGAGAGGCAAACAGAGGGGTGTTATGCATTTTAACTGTTTCACCTGTATTGTATCTCCTGCTTGATCTGTGGGACCTTTTGATTTGTTGATTGTAATTGTATTCTTTATAAATCTGACACCTCAGATTGTAGGTGTAGCGGTTTATTATCCCAGAAGCCTGAACTCTCTTACTGCAGTTAAACAAAGCAGCTTTTGTTTTAAAGCCATCCACAGAGAAGAGCTGCAGGGGATACCTTGACCGTTCTTTTGTTTAGTGTATTCTGGTCAGGCCGCTTCACTAACTCCTGCAATCGATCCTCTAGCACAGGGGTGTCCAATCATGGTCCTGGAGGGCCATTCCACTCCAGGTTTAACAGGAAAAAGTAGAACGTTTACTGCTTCAGGATCTGGATGGAGGCTTATTTATTTAAAATAACAATTTAGAACAGGGTTGGGACACAGGAGTGGAAGGACCAACTTTGGCCACCCCTGATCTAGCAGGTCCAAGATGTCTGGTATAGTATTTTTCGGTGGACATTAGGTGAGCCGCTATGCAGGTTTTACTGTTTATCACGATTTAGCACATTTGCTGAATTGATACTGTTCCTCTTATACTACACCGTTATGGTATACAGCAGTTAATGCTATATTTGTGTTCCTATGAACAAAGTGAAGGAAAAGGTCATTTTCTTATGACCACTTTTTTATTCAGTCCTGTACAGAACAGTCCATCCACCCTACCTAAGATTATTTTTGTTTAATCACTTGATAGCCCTAGTTGCAACATAAGTGGTCTGAACAGACCCATTAACCACGCTAAGCCTGCTGCTGCAGCCCAGCGTATTGCTAATAAACAATTATTAAATACATAATTTATTTCTTTTTATGGCTCTAAATGACTTCTGAATGATGAAAAAAATCAAACCGGTGTTCTTTAAAGTCCCGGGTGATACCAGTACTGTAGCTGTGGGTAAGTTGGAAAGAACCATTGCACATATTAAAACTGTATTTAATTATTCATTTTAGTTAATACAGGAGACTGCAAAATAGAGGTATTTTACAAAAGTGCTATCGTACAATGCGGTATTGTCGGCGGTCATGGTGTAATTATTTATACTGTGGTTAATATTAAAAAGAAATCAGATACTTGTTCTCAGTCAGCTTTCCTTTAGTTTACATTCTCTAAAGATCCACTGCAGGCACACAAGCTTCCTCCCTCTTCTAAGCTTCTTTTCACTCTATGAGCTACACATAGTCTTGTGAGGGCTTCATTATTACAATATATGCTTCCTACTAAATCTAATTTGCTTTTTTTTTTTGCATTTTCAGTGTGTCATCAGTTTCTGCCAAGTTGTCATTTAAGTGTATTGATGCCTTGTCACCAGTTAAGTGTTATCATAATTAAACAGATTTATGGAGAGCGCTCTCCTGTACATGATCACAATCCCCATGCTTGCCTTGTAAAGCAGCTCTTTGTATAATGCATCTACGTGAACTCGTTTGTCGCAAGGCAGTTAGGGTTAGGGTTATAGTTCTTATAAAATTAGCAAGGACTGTTTTGTGTCTTTTTTATTTTGATTAGTTTTAGTGCTGTTAACATAACTGTAAAGTGACAGCGTTGCAGTTGCTTCAAAATGTGATGTGTAACTTTAACGTGGGGTCCCTTTTTAATTTGATCATTCCATGCTTTATTAAACTGGATTATTGCATTTCTGAAGCACTTTCTAAAGCAAAGGAAATATATATATACGTATGTATAGGGCTATTTTTAAATCGATTTTCAGTCATGGACAAAATTGAGCTCCATGCTGACAAAATAATAATAGACATTGCGATACTACAATAATATTGTATGATTGTATGTCTTTAGAATATATTACTAAACCATTTTTAAAGATTGATAATATTTTGACACGTAAAACCTTTTACTATACAGTAAATAAATCTTTGCGATGACACATCAACTACATCTGACTAAAAGTGACATTTTTACAGGGAGAAAACGCTTGTCAGCTTTTTTAACACTCGGCTTAGTAAAAAGAGATATGTAAGTTACAATATAACTGAACACTTTGCATCGCACATATATTTTAAAGAAAGAAAGAAAGAAAAAAGAAAGTTGTGTGTGAACACATTACTATAGAGCTGGCAAATAAATGACCAGATAGAAAATGTTTTGATGTAGTTAACCTCCCCTTTAATCAAACTGCTGCCGCGCCTTCCTTTTGCCTTACTGTGCTTGCGCGATCCACTTTTTCCCCGGTCTAATAATTCCCTACGACAGTTCCCAATTCCAAACATAACACTTGCAAAATATTTAAAATATGAACATGCTGGGTTCATTGCAGTCATCAGCTGCATAGATTAAACACTCAGCAGAATATGGCAACGAACAAGTGAGTACAGACATAAATTGTTTTACTGTCACTTTAGTGTCTTAACAAGTTGTTGTATTTTAAGCAGTTGAATATGGTAGCAACCAACTTGCTCCTGAAGTGGCACGCAGCAATTGAATTTGAAGCCCTGATTTGTAATTTTATATATATATATATATATATATATATATATATATATATAAAGAATAAACAGGAAACAAAAGCAAAACAGGCCAGGAAACTTATTTGACCAAAAGTGTTTTGCCAGTGTTATTGCAAACACTTGCACAAGCAAATGAGACAACTGAGCGATTTTTATGTTTCATGCTTAATATACTGTGTCGTGACAAGTATCGTATCGTGATCCTCGTATCGTGAAGACGCTGCCGAGACCCAGCTCTATTTAATTGACTGGACCCTCAAAGATACTTTAATGCCAAAAATCAATGTACAATCGCAAGTATGAAGAGATTCAGCAAGGCTCCCAAGCACTACAAACCAACGGAAACACAGAATTACATTTTTTTTAATGGAAAAACACAAAATCACATATCGAAACGTTGGGCAGCTGGCTCTATGAGCTAAAATATATATAGATAGATAGATAGATAGAGAAAAAGGAAGTCTGCTGTGTACCAACATGATCTATAAGAAAAAAGAAAGGATATTTCAGGTTACTAATCAATTATCAGGACATTTCGGACTGTAAGTCCTTTATCGGCTGAATACAAAAAAAACAGTACTTTAAGAAGTTGATAAAAAAACAAACAAGTAGTCTTTTAAACAAAATTCCAGAATGTTAATGATGTTGATGATCTCAGAATAGAATGTTCATTCCAAATTTGTCCAAAGTGCCCAGTTTGAAAATAATTTCACATTCTTTTTGCTTCCTGTCAGCATTAATTCCACAACAATGAACTATTCCACAAATTATGATGTCATCTATAGTGTGGTCATCTCTGTTAAAATGTCTGGCGAGGTGTTAATTCGTATACAAACTATGCTAAGCGCTATGTTGTTTCACAAATGTATAGCTTGTTACATGTGATGCAGCCAATGCAATATACTATTCCTTTACTAATGCAAGTAAAAGTATCATGGATAGGAAATGAGGATTTTGCTCCCTTAACTACTGTGTTGCTGTGAACGTATTTACAAGTAGCACAGCGTGACCTGTTGCATGTCAGTGTCTTTCTGGGTTGAGCTTCTGGGCTGCTACAGTACCAGGTCTAAAAACAAACTACTTAACTGTAAAGCTGAGCCGTGGGGCATTGGGGTGTCACAGTGGCAGAGAAGCAACGCTGTCATCTGTCCCAGTCATTTTATTAAAAAAAAATCCAAGGAAAGGATTTTCACTTGAAGAATCAATAAAACCTTGACTTCTATCGCTGAAACACAACTTATTATGTTGTATTTTCTATTCTTGTTATAACCATGCATTCCCAGTGACGTTTTAATGACTCACGCTTTCAGTAATTAGCCTTGCAAGGTAATTCTCTGAGGAACCCACTGTGTAATGATGAAGTCAGATAGCTCTCCGCCACTGGCATGTCATGATTATTGCCTTGTGTACCTCTGTTTGTGTTGTCCTGCATGATGTGCATTAGTTGTTTCACATTATAAAATGGGTATTTTAAATACTCTGTCCTGATTTGGTCAAAACAGGTCACGTAGGGGTGTTGATATTACAGCATATCACCATGGGTTGGCACTTTTAAAAAAACAAAACAAAAAAACAAAAAAAAAACAGGCAAATCGCTGGCAGATATCCATACACCTAGAATTTAAAAACAAAAACAGCAGACATATTGGAATTTATCGCAATAAACAACACCATGAATCTGAATGGGACATCAATGATTAATTCAAGTAGTGAAAAAAAGCAAAAATATTCAAATAAATTCAAAACTCGTCATTCTGATCGCTCTGTTCCTTCTCCCTGAACTATTACGTTTCCCTATCCCATTTTGAAAATAAAAAATATCTCAAATTTTCAGCTTTTCACAAAAGATTTGGGTCCCTCTTAAAAGAGACTCTGGGGTTAAAATGTTTTGTTGCCGTTGCTCCCGCTGTCAGTTCTTCGGTCTGCCTGCCTGCTGCCACCGGACCCACCCCCTTCGCAGCTATGTGATCTGCGCTGAACATTTATGAATTAATCTCGACAGTTCCTGCCGTACTTTATTTGTCCGGTAGTTCTCCACGTTACCAAGCTGTAAATTGCAACGTCAGTTTGATAAATGACTGACTGATACTATTGCAGATCTTGTGAGGAAGGGTCTGCGTGATTTAAAATAAAGGCAGTCTTATTTGTGCTGCGTGATTTAAAGGCAGACTCATTTGTGCTGTGTCATGAATAAAATGGGCAGTAATATTTTACTTTAAAATGTAATGAATAAACCAAGAATTACAAAAAGTGTAACAAATCAAAACTGCACTTTCAATCGCAATGTTCATTTCAACATCTGAAATTATTTTTTAATTAACACATTTTTTTTTATCTTTTAAGGGACTATTTTTTTATGGTCAGGCAGAGATGGAAGGATATTTAATAAAAATGACTTTTTTTGTTAACTAAAACACTTTTTTTTTTTTTGTTTTGTTTGTTTTATGTAATGTTGGTTAATCCATTTTATAAGCGCAATAAGGCACTTCAGGGTGTGGGATATACTCTAATATCCACACGCCCTGGCTGGTTAAAGCCACTCGGCTTCGCCTCGTGACTTATAACGCACCCGGGGCGTGTGGATATTAGAGTATATCCCACACCCTGAAGTGCCTTATTGCTTACATATAAAGTGATCTTTGTCTTGCTGGCTATGTTTTTTTTTTTGTTTTTTTTGATAATCCACTTTCTGTATGTCATTATTTAATTTTCAGCAGGTGTTGATTAAGATGGCTGAGAGTTCCTACTACTTCCTACTGATTTTAAAGTGTACCATTGCCACGGTGTGAATTAATACGAAGTTCCTCAAAAATCATTTAAAATTCAAAAGGCTTGTGTTATCTGTCAGCTATCGACAAAGATAGAATAAAAAATTCATATCGGTGAAAAATAATATAGGCTATGTGAACAGAAACCAAGGTGGTGTTTTTTCAGAGTCTGTTTTATTCGCTTTGAATGTCAGTACTATTTTAAGCACTGATCATGCTTACTCCCAATAATCCCTACATTTATAGAAATAATGAATGAAAAGCTCTGGTTATCGGGTGTCGTGCTGTGTTCATGCGCACTGCTTTTTCCTGACACTGCTTATTATTGGTTTCTGGTAAAGCCATCTATAACATAAATGTGCTGTGTACTGTAGTGTGATGGATTTTGTTTCTGTAGAAAGTGATTGCAACAGATATGCAGCCTGCAGTGGATGCTAAAATGCCATGTTTATGTATTTTAATACAAAACTTGCAGCTCAGTGCTCCCACACTCAGTTCAGTCCAGCTTCAGTGTGCATTCTGTAATGCAGCAATCCAGCTTGCATGAATCACTAGTGATTTCAGTTGCCAAACAGGCACAAAATGAATTGCTTACTGTATATCTGAGTGTTTTACAAACTTTAAGTGATACTGATATTATGTACACCCTTGGGGAATTTTTTGGGTGCCCTTGTTAATTATTCAGTATTTAAAGCAGCATAATAAAATGGCACTCTCTGAGATGCAGTATTTAAAATACATGTATGCAGTACCAGGCACTCCCTGGAACCAATAACACTGGATATGACGGGTCCTGCTGTATGGTTCCAGAAGTTTCATTGCTGGATCGAGATTGTGATCAGTCAGCTCTTCTGCTAAATGTGCTACTGTACGTATTTGACAAGTGTGCTTTTTTTAAATGAAAGTTACCAATTACTCCGCAGAGGAAGTGAGCTGAGCCTGCCAAACTCACTTTACTTGTGACCTGGGTCTGATTGCAACTTAGATCCCCCAGTGAGAGAGAAAGAGAGAGCGGCCTGTGGAATGATATTAAGGGTAATGTACTCTCTGGCAGCGTATGTTAAAGAAAATACAAATTGGACGTTGCTGTGAAGCGTTTTAAATAGCTGCTGGAAATGCCAGTCGGCTCTAAAGCACTGGCAGGTTTTTTAATGTATTTTTTATAGTAGTGCTCTACTTGAGGTTTCACGTTTTGGTAAAAATCAATATTGCCACTCATTACTGTACCATTCTCTTTTAGAACACATTCAGAGATCGGAACACGACAGTACTATATGGGAAACATAATGATACCGATTACTTGCAGGTATGCAATTGCAATATTTTCCTCTAAGAAAGCAATTTTTTATTGAAGTTTGTGTCAGCATGTTGTTTGTCAATCGGGGGGGGTTGCTCGACTGTGCCTTTTGTGCTGCATAATAAGTTTTGTTTGTATCTCTAGAGGATTTGTCAGGCTCTGTTGTTGTACAGACTTATTTGTGCACATGTGTTCTGAGAACAAAAGAAAAAAATGAGAAAGCTAGAGAATAGAGGCCTGTAGTGCCTGCTGAAAAACCGTCACGATTTATGTGTTATCTGACAGAATGGATGGGGACCAGTTGTTAAGGGCTTGGATCCCAGCCTTTTGCAGTGCTACATCTCTTTTGTTGTGTAATCAGTGCTTGGCAGTCACTGCAGTGCAGGCTGTTGTGTTTATCTTGGAGTCGGCTTTATTCAGATTTTCTCTATGGAACTCTGCTAGAGTTCTTTACTCAGTTCTAGCCTGGATGTAAGAGGTTGTAGACTCTGGTGTTTGGCACTCATTTATTTGAATAATGTTTAGTTATTAATTGCACTTGGCTTGTTATTGTTGCAACCCTTTCTCAAGCTGTGTGATAGGGGTCTTTTAAATGGAATTAGTTTCTCTTGACGGAACTGTTAGCTGCTGTGGACAGAATCATGTTTTTAGACAAAACAGTATCATCATACTCAATTTTCAAAATTTCTTGCTTTTTATTCTTTTTAAGGCTAGGGCGATGCCTAATTTTTCACGATCGATATATCATTCTGCAAAAAAGCAGATTCATCGACGTTTTGAAAGGGTAAAAAAAACACAGTAACTGGATTACTGTGTAACATTGCAAGTAACGCTTTAAAAACTATTATGAATATTATTACATTGATTTACATCAGTTTAGTAATTAAGTATTAATTTTTTTAATTGTTTTACCTTATTTGTGTTTATTTGTATGGAGCATAATTCCTGCCAAATTAAAAATAAATAATTAATTAAATTATTAATTACATTTAATTGTTTGTTTTTTTCATTTTGGCACAATCTTTTCGCTAGTATTTCTCATTGAGCGTCAATCATACTGGGAGGGAGGGACACTGACGCTGATGTGTTCGATTATCTACCAACTGGTCTGCTGGTTAGTCAGCGTGGAATCGAGAACTGATGGCTGAAGAAACCATTCAAATATTAACATCCTCAAAAACATGTTGATAAATAGGTGAACATTTAACTCAATTTAAATAAAATAAAAAACAAAAACAGGTAAAAGGACTGTAAACTGCATAACGAAGTAACAGACTTCCTGGAACGGGAACCATATATACCACTAGTCCCGGCCCCTGTTTCCAGCAATAGTAGTCCGTCACACAGCTCATTTGAGCTCAGTGAGAATTGTTTTGCACAGACAAGAACTGAAGGGCTCGTTTCTATTGCGGGATCGTAAGTTCAAATATGATAGGTCTTTCGATCAGAATCACCTGCAATCAGTGTGATCAACGTTATACAAATTACAACAACTGTATCAAACATAAAAACAAATCAGTTTATATTTGAGTGGGGTCATTTTGGGATGCAGGGCATACGGTTTGGCAACAAAAAATAAATACATAATGATTTCCATTACATGAGATTAGATGTTAAAACTTCATGCTGATTTGAACTCGGCTCTCGCCAAGATAAGCACCAACTAAGACGTGGCTTTACAGTAAACTAATAGGATCCATCTGCATCTCCATCCATTTGTGTTTCTTTCCATCAGATGATGTAGATATCCTTCTGATTGGTGTTGATTGCTGAAGTGTAATGCTGCCTCCAAGGATCAGCTTAATCTGCCTCACCAGCGCATCAGCACACACAACGGCTGCGATGCTGGCTTCGGGGATCAACCACAGTGCGGTCTCCCCAGCGCATCAGCATGACAACCATTTGGATTGAGCTAAGCAGGGTACATCTCTGGGGTCTTCAAGTGGGCACCTTCTGTTCTCTGCGTTTCGTTGACTAGCCCACGACACCTCAAGAGGGCTCAACAGTGATTCTGGAGTGCAGTATCGCCCCCCTTCTTACTTACCCATACATCAGCTTTGCTTTCTTTCTATTGTTTTTGAGATCCCCAGCCGGAATCTTTCCGTCTCAACCACAGCCAGTTGCTGCTCCTTTCTGCTGCTTCAGATAATTTTTTCACTTTGCGACGAAACTCTTGGCCACTGAACCCGACATCTCTGAGAAACCGGGTTGTAGAGGGTGCCACAAATCCTCGACAACCCACCTCCACTGGGTAAACCTGGACTCTCCATCCTCACTGTTCCACTTCAGCAGCTGGTTGAGCATACCAAAGTTTCTTCCTCTCATACGCCTCATCCACAGCATCCTCCCATGGCACTGTTGACTCTACCAGATGAACAAGGCGTGCTGATCATGACCACAAGACAATGTCTGGTTGAAGGTTAGTGGTGGCAATCTCAGGTGAAAAAATAAGCCGTTGACCAGCATCTGCCAGCATCTTCCAGTCTCTTGCAGCTTCAAGTTGTCCTGTGCGAGGCTTGGTTTTAACACCTTTTCTTGGTGGTTGCTCTCCTGGACGGAGGAATATTGTCTTTTCTGTGTAATGCTTTGGTAGAACTGGTGGCAACTTATTGGTCAGGTTGTGCTTGTCTTCCAATGCTAAGGCCAAACATCGCAGCACCTGGTCATGGTGCCAAGTAAACCATCCTTGGGTAAGACCCACCTTACATCCTGTCAAAATGTGCCTTAATGTTGCAGGTGATGAACACAAAGGACATGAGGGATCCTGACCCACCCAGAGGTTTAGGTTCTGTGGTGAAGGGATTAAATCATATGTTGATCTGATGAGGAAACTGATCCTGCTCTGTTCCATTGTCCATATATCTTGCCAGCCGATATTTCATTTTTCCACAATCATCCATTCTCCCTGCCTGGGGAATAGCCTTTTTGTTAGGAAATGTACTAACCAACTGTGAGACCTCCCAGAAGACAGATGTATTTAACCTGAAATCATGTGAAACACTAATTATGTGACTTCTAAAGACAATTGGTTGCACCGGAGCTTATTTAGGTGTGTCATAGCAAAGGGGGTGAATACTTATGCAATCAATTATTTTCTGTTTTATATTTGTAATTAATTTAGAACAATTTATAGATTTTATTTTTCACTTTGACATTATGGACTTTTTTTGTGTTGATCAGTGGCAAAAATTCCTAATTAAATCCATTTTGATTCCATGTTGTAACACAATAAAATGTGGAAAAGTCCAAGGGGGGTGAATACTTTTGATAGCCACTGTATGTGTACTACTGTTTTCAAAATCCACTATAATTGGCCTTTTTTTTAAAAAAGGAAACCGGGTCTGTATTTTAGTACTGTAATACACATGCATTACTGGTGTCTGTTGGGATGGTTGCAAAAATATACAAATCAGTAACAGATATGCAGGCTGTGCTTTTAAGTATGTAGCCTATTGTACTGGTATACTGCTCAAATAGTAGTTTTGCTGGTTAATACATTTTAATCAACTTTTTTTTTTAGTACCGCAACAAAATCAACGTTTTCAAACAGCTTGGTTTGTGTGGGTTACATTCTCCTCAGGTGTGTTTGCGTTATGCAGTCTGACTACTTGTTTGTTGCAGGTATCAATTTCGTTCAGTGTCGATACTGTGTTAATAGTAAACCACAGTTCCTTACTACTGTCTGTTTGAAGCATGTGCAGTAATCTTCTTTGATATGAAAAGCCTGAGGTATTTCTACTAATCTTCACATCCAGTGTTTGCCAACTAGGTCACAGCTGTTAAAAGGAGGTCGGAAGGGGGACTGAAGGAAATGGTTTCCTGGCTTCAGCTAAAACTAGGAGATTAAAGGAGTTGACTGGGTTGCTGCTATTGATAGGAATGTAGTAGTTAACAAGGGCAGTGCTCCCTGGTCTCTTACTTGTGTGACATTGTAAGCTGAGAATGTGTGTGTTTGAAAACCCAACCCAGATGTAGGTGCTTTTATTAAGCCATATACAGTAGTAAGATAAAAATATTAAGCATGAATGCAGTCTTCAGTGCATAATAATCTGTTTGAGCTCTGTGCTCTAATGAGTCACCTAGTGGTACTGTGAACACTGAAACCTGAACGCTGCTTTTCTTTATAGACGGGCCCTGTGGGTTTCCATTGAGATGACCATAACATACAGTACATAAACATGTACAGAATAGTATACAATAAGAATTAGTGTGACATACATACATAAATACATAACAGCTTAATTTCATTTTGAGATTTCAGATAAGGTACAGATATTTGAAATTGATTTACAGATTTTTAAATATGTTGCTAGCATGGTGCGACAAACTGTCATTTACAGATATCTCCTAAATTACTTAGTTTATTTAGAGATATCTAAGGCATTTTAATATATCTCTAAATTACTTCCTGTGGAAATCCTCTAATAAACTTCCTGTCCATTTAAAGATATCTCTAAATTAACAGGATATCTTTAAATGATTTTATAGAGCCCTATGAAATCCGTTTTTATTTTGGATTTTTGGATTTATTATTTTCTGATTTCATATTTTTTTTTTCCTTTTAAAGAAATGTAATTCTGTCTTATTTTTATTTGTTTGATACATTGACAACAATTAAGTAGCCTTATAAATGCATAAAACATCTTCAGAATTGGAATGCAATGGTGGGGGGGTGGGGAAATGATGTGACAAAATATACAACAATTTCAACAAAACACCCTGCAGATACACAGTATATGGTAAAAGTAACACTTTTCAAATCGCTTTTTAAAGTAGCAGTTGGTAATATTTCCAAGCTGACAGTAACACAAGTCCACAGAAGTAAGGGTCTCTTACAGTGTCAATTTAATTAAATTCATATAGTTAAAAAAAAAAAAAAAAAAAAAAAAAAAAAAAAACTTACCTGTGATAATGTTTAGCGCACTGTGGATATCTGTTCTCTCATCGATCACCACTGAAATCTTTTTCACGTGGATTTTGGCCAGCACTGCCTCCATGTGCTTCTGATAAACACTGGGCAGGTGAACCTGTCTTAGTGCCGATTCATTTTCAGGCAAAGCTCCCCCCGCCTGCAATGTTTCACGAGGAAAGGTCGTCTTCATTTTTTCCACTGGGATATCTTCAACAAACTCTTGTCTGTAGATTTCATACTGTCTGCAGTTGTTGTCTATAGAGAGTGGGAACCTCGCCACTACTTATCATATTTGGCACAGTTCTTCAGGTGGGTTTTTGACATGAGATGATTATTGCATGTATAGTTTAGGTTTTTGACAGCATTTGCAGAACATCATACCCCCAATTCATAGAATTCATTTAGGGAGCTGACTAGCTCTTAACTTTGGAGTCAGTCTGTTGGTTCTGAGTTTAAGCAGCGGTCAGCAATGTAGTTAATGTATGGTTACAGAGAAGTGCAAAAACACAATAAAACATATATAATTATGTGTGGGTGAGCGTGTCTTAGTTTGAAGCCTCCCTGCACTGTACAAAATCTGTGCACATAGGTTTGTTTTAAATATGCAATTTCAAGCTTCATGCTCTACTGCCAAAGGTTTTTTTTTTGTTGTTTCTCGTACAGTGCTGATTGTTTTGATTCCGTCTGTGTTCTCATTAACGTGGATTTCATAGCGCTCTAGATTTAGAGATCTCAGGAGGCTGTGTGGTCCGCTGGTTAAAGAAAAGGGCTTGTAACCAGCAGGTCCCCGGGTTCAAATCCCAGTTCACTCACTGACTCACTGTGTGACTCTGAGCAAGTCGCTCAACCTCCTTGTGCTCCGTCTTTCGGGTGAGACGTTGTTGTAAGTGACTCAGCAGTTGATGCACAGTTCACACACCCTAGTCTCTGTAAGTCACCTTGGATAAAGGTGTCTGCTAAATAAAACAAATAATAATAATCTCTAAATGAACAAGAAGTTATTTGGAAACCTTAAAACATTTTAGGCTGCATTTACCAAAGCAGCAGACGCTAAGTGTATCAGCTAAGATTCTGTGTGTCTTTAATTTCTGATTTCCTCCCCTTCATTTGTAGGTGGGTAACTCAGGAGGCTGACTAAGCACTCCGGGCTTCAGAGAAAGGGCACCGTAGAGGGTCAAGCTGCCTTTCCACACGTAGAGATACTTACTGTAGAGCGTGGCAGACCTGACTCTGCAAGATTATTCGTACCGAGTACAGTACTTGAGATGATTGCTTAAATCAAACAATAATGGAGCTGAGTTCATCCAGTTTGCTGTGATGTTGGCTTGTCCGTGGATTAAATCTCTGCCACCTTGTGGCTTCTACTTGTACAGTAGTTACAGTACAACCCATCACCCCCCTGCCATTTTTTTTTGTCTTTTTAAAAAGGGCAATGGTCCAAGTTCCGTTGTGTTGCGGGAGCAGGGCTTTTCTTTCCACTTTGGCTGAAGGCCTCTGCTTTATTTGCCTTGTCAGTTCTGCTTCACTATTAGCTAATTGAACTGACTGTCTGGCTTCCTGCTGCCCCTGTAGCATTGTTCTGTTACAGCAGTAGGCTAGTTGGCTTCTGGTTAGCTTTGTTTTGTACAGTTCTGACCTCGTGGCAGTGTAGTAAAGATACAGCAAGCTTTTTGCAGTCAGCTCTGCCATATATGTATCTGTTGGACAGAGCCCATAAACATGTACAAATTGATTACAGGCCTGCTGATTTTTGTAATGTTTTATACTGCTAAACACTCAATATAAAAACAACATATTTATTCAGTTTATTTTAGCATTTCTAGATGTTTTTCACTGCCTGTTTCTCAGAGTGCGCTGTCCTCTAAACAAGAATGCAAAGGAAATACCTAAAGTGATCCTGATCCTGCCTGTTTCTCAGAGTGCGCTGTCCTCTAAACAAGAATGCAAAGGAAATACCTAAAGTTTCTCAAATATACTGATGCTAGTTAAGACATGTTTTAGGTTTATGAAGAGAAAGGTTTAGTAAGACTGCTGTCAGAGAGTAAAGAACTCTGTCTACTGGAAATAGCTCAGGACCATGTACTGTACAGTATGCAGTGCCTTTGGTTGTTGATCAGGGATTTAAGTGTGTACGAATACACTAGTGTACCCATGTTCTCTTCACAGGATGATAGTGCTTGTAGCACCAACACACAGACCCTTACTAAAATGCAGCAGAGTAACTATTACAGTGCCCCGACTGGACTCACTATCACATGAGCAATTTGTGTGGATCAACAGTATAAAGTTGTAGACCCTCGTATTGATGTAGTTCAGCCACCAGAAATGTATTTGCATTAGATGGCTTGTGTCACATAAAAAGTATGTTGCATTAAGTTGTATATTGTTTAATTACATTCCTGTTTAACTTGCAGTGTAGTTTAGGATACTGTAAATTACAATAAGATTTTCACCCACACTCAAGGTCAGAGCCATATAGCCCATTCGTCTATACAAAGAAAACACAAGGAATTGAACGTATTGTATCTCCAATGAATCGCCTGTTTTTGTAGTCTTAATGATTACTGGTTATCCATTTGGAATGCAGTGTGAGAATTAAATAAGAAAGTAGTAAGCAGAAAGAAATATATATATATATATATATATATATATATATATATATATATATATATATATATATATATATATATATGGTACAAAAACACGGCGACACTGTGAACTCGGTAATCATGGTATAGAAAAATGGCTGCGGTTTCAAAACTGTGGCAGTTTATCCCGCGGTTTACCGTAAAACCGGTATACCGTGACATCCCTAATACACACAGACAATCTGTCCTTAAAGAACTGCCAACATTTGAATCCATTTTTTTACATCTGAGCACTAGGAATAGGATGTTGTCTTTTTTTTCTTGCAGATTTTTGTAAAGCACAGTGCTATAGATGAAACGTAGCTGTGTCTAGGGGTTTATCTGCTGTCAGACCATGTGACTTACAACACAGGTACCAGAATGCAACAGTTTATCTATAGCGCTGTATTTGAACAATTAAAAAAAAAATATATATATATATGCATCAGATTCTCAGCGTAACAAAAAGGTGGATCAATAAATAACAAATTGCTTAAATAATTCATTAACGCTCCTTTAAATGGCTTATTAGAAAGGGCTGCAATTGAAATGCAGACGATGTCATCTTAATAGCTCCCACTTTTTCCCCAGATCTGAAGAGAGAAGCAAGCATCTGTCACATGCTGAAGCACCCGCACATTGTCGAACTGCTGGAGACGTACAGTTCCGATGGAATGCTCTACATGGTCTTCGAATAGTAAGTTAAATCCACCCCATGTCCCACCCTGTCGTTCTGGGCTGTGCTCCAATCCACATCATATTACTTAGAGACTACGTCACGTTTATCGTATGTATTGTAGCCTTGTGTATGTTAGTGTTCAAGTTGATTTCAATTTTAGATATTATTTGAGAGGAGGTGTACCTGCAGTGTACAAAAAATGAGCAATATACATTTTACATTATATATATATATATATATATATATATATATATATATATATATATATATATATACACACACATATATATGTGTGTGTATGTATATATATATATATATATATATGTGTGTGTGTGTGTGTGTATATATATATATATATGTGTGTATATATGTGTATGTGTATATATAATTTCAAAACTGTGGCAGTTTATCCCGTGGTTTACCGTAAAACCGGTATACCGTGACATCCCTAATACACACAGACAATCTGTCCTTAAAGAACTGCCAACATTTGAATCCATTTTTTTACATCTGAACACAAAAAATACCCCCAGCTAAAACACCTGGAGTACACATTGTGTTATTCAGATCCATCCACAGGGATGCACTTTCAGATGTTTTTGCAAATTCAGCTATAGGAGAGGATTTTGTGCTGTGGTAGGTATTGCACAGCATGCAGTCATTTTCCTCTACCTCCCCATCATTGTTCATCTTCCAGTCTTTCTTTTGCACAAAGATTTAAAGTGTTTACAGTAGGTTCAAAGGTAGATCACCAATGAGGTTGATATTAGCTGTACACTTACCAGTCTCCAATTACATTGATTATAGCATGCTGTAGCAGAATAATGAAGTGATTTTTCTTCTTTTCTGATCACTGTAATCTGTCACAGTAGAGTGCATGTCCTAAACTATAGTGTATGCAGTAGGGGCGTTTTGTTTCTGTATTATTTTTCAAATGTTTAAACTTTAGGCTTACATTTTTACATGTTGAGAATGTTTTGTAACTAGTAAGAAAAGCCATGGGAAAACCTTCCATCACTGTTTGTGTGTAGCTCCGCATGTAGACATCATTTAAGTGTATCTGCAAACAGTAGTCAAGAAATATTGAGAAATCCTTACACAGGATACTTTTTCTAATATGTGAACTTTTAAGGCTGTCACCAAAATGTACTTTTGCTTGTCTCAGGCACATGCAGTGATTTCTTAATCAATTAACTATATGAAAAATGATCTTAAGCTCAGAATCAAATGTAGCAATTCACTGTGAAAATTATTAAAGCCTTTGGTGTAATTAAAACATTTAACTTTGCAAATTATATTAACCTTCCCACTGATGAGAAATCATAATGTATTCAGTTTTGAACATTTAAAACCCTTTTAACATTTAAATTGCAGTTCCAATGCAATGTGCTGTGCGTTGAGCCTTAATTAAATATTTATGTGTTAGTTCACAGGAGGTTAACAGTAAAATAAACTTTTAAAACCGTGGGATCCCTAGAGATTTTTATAGGACAGAACAGGTCTCTAGAATGTAATTACAGAGCTCCCTCAATATTTCACAGTTATAATAATATGTAATAATGCACAGGTTCGGGAAATCTATAGCTAGTCCATGCTGAAAGTAAATAGCACATGTACTACATTTTACTTTATAAGGGCTCTTTGCTAACTGCAAGTCAAATCTCAAGAAAGAAGGAGCAAATTAGGGTTGCACAACCTTATGAAATTGCATGGGTTTGAGTTCAGGATAATGAGTTTCAGACTCTGATTAATTCAGTATCATGATCTCAACTGTCCACTGTTGTCTCACACAGTTTTACGCCTGTATTTCTCAGCGCGCTAAGCAGTAGTTATTGTCATCATACTCTTTTAAAGCACCAATTAAAATTATTTTCAATTTACTATGCTGTAAAAATGTTTAAGTGAAAGCGATTTCTCATTGCCGCTTGCGTCTCTAGATCATAATAATATTTAGTGCTATGAGAAATGACATGCACTGTCTAAATGGTATATGATGTTGAGGTCTAAACTGTCATGCAGTGTAGTGTTGAAATTCTCTATGCATGCTTGGTTCCTCCAATTTCTCCATGGAGAAAACACTCAGTGTGGGTTATTGATAAAAGGCAGTCATTTATAAATACTGGCTGTGTCAGTTGCTGCTTGTGAGCAGTGATGTTTCTTATTTCACTGTGGCAGCTAACTGCATTATCTGATGTTTGGGTAACCTTAATGAGATTGGAGCACATACAGTACTGTGCAGAAGTTTTAGGTGAAGTTTTAGGGTTTTAGGTGTGAAAAAATGCTGTAAAGTAAGAATGCTTTCAAAAATAGACATGTTAATATTTTATATTTATCAATTAACTAAATGCAAAGTGAGTGAACAGAAGAAAAATCTACATCAAATCAATATTTGGTGTGACCACCTTTTGCCTTCAAAACAGCATCAACTTGGAGAACTAACCGCAGTTCTTCTGTGGATTAAGGCAGCCTCAGTTGCTTCTCTCTCTTCATGTAATCCCAGACAGACTCGATGATGTTGAGATCAGGGCTCTGTGGGGGCCATACCATCACTTCCAGGACTCCTTGTTCTTCTTTACGCTGAAGATAGTTCTTAATGACTTTCGCTGTATGTTTGGGGTTGTTGTCATGCTGCAGAATAAATTTGTGGCCAATCAGATGCCTCCCTGATGGTATTGCATGATGGAGAAGTATCTGCCAGTACTTCTCAGCATTGAGGAAACCATTGATTCTGACCAGATCCCCATCTCCATTTGCAGAAATGCAGCCCCAAACTTGCAAGGAACCTCTACCATGCTTCACTGTTGCCTGCAGACACTCATTCGTGTACAGCTCTCCAGCCCTTCGGCGAACAAACTGCCTTCTGCTACAGCCAGATATTTCAAATTTTGACTCATCAGTCCAGAGCACCTGCTGCCTTTTTTCTGCACCCCAGTTCCTGTGTTTTCGTGCGTAGTTGAGTCGCTTGGCCTTGTTTCCACGTCGGAGGTATGGCATTTTGGCCGCAAGTCTTCCATGAAGGCCACTTCTTACCAGACTTCTCCAGACAGTAGGTGGGTGTACCAGGGTCCCACTGTTTTCTGCCAATTCTGAGCTGATGGCATTGCTGGACATCTTCCGATTGCGAAGGGAAATAAGCATGATGTGTCTTTCATCTGCTACAGTAAGTTTCCTTGGCCGACCACTGCATCTACGGTCCTCAACGTTGCCAGTTTCTTTGTGCTTCTTCAAAAGAGCTTGGACAGCACATCTGGAAACCCCTGTCTGCCTTGAAATTTCTGCCTGGGAGAGACCTTGCTGATGCAGGACAACTACCTTGTGTCTTGTTGCTGTGCTCAGTCTTGCCATGGTGTATGACTTTTGACAGTAAACTGTCTTCAGCAACCTCACCTTGTTAGCTGAGTTTGGCTGTTCCTCACCCAGTTTTATTCCTCCTGCACAGCTGTTTCTGTTTCAGTTAATGATTGTGTTTCAACCTACATATTGAATTGATGATCATTATCACCTGTTTGGTATAATTGTTTAATCATACACCTGACTATATGCCTACAAAATCCCTGACTTTGTGCAAGTGTACCTAGAAGAATTGATGCTGTTTTGAAGGCAAAGGGTGGTCACACCAAATATGGATTTGATTTAGATTTTTCTTCTGTTCACTCGCTTTGCATTTTGTTAATTGATAAATATAAACTATTAACATGTCTTTTTGAAAGCATTCTTACAGCATTTTTTCACACCTGCTTAAAACTTTTGCACAGTACTGTACTTCATGCCATCGTTGAGTTGTCTCACGTGGTTTTAAATCGTTTGAACTGAGGATTTTTTGCATGGAACAAGGTGAAAATGGGAGCCCAAAGTACATCAGCAAAATATAAAAAAGCTTACTTATTGTAAATTTTGATTAAAGTTCTTCCTCCAGTTAGAGGTTGACTGAACTGTGCATGATGCTCTGGTGGCTGAGCTACTGCATATTCATGCTGCTTTGCTATATTAAGCAGAAGTCTGCTGTAGTGAGGAAAAACAGTAAAGACTGTAGTCTTCTATAAATACAGTAGAATCAGCCCAAGGTTATTCAGGTATCCTTCCACAATAAATTCCATTTAAGGCTTGGATCATCTACAGCTCACCTGGTTTAAATAATACGAATGATCCAGTACTACAAACTCAATAAGTCTTAATATTTTACAGAAGCCTGTTTTTCAGAATGCAGGGACATTGCCCTGCCTTTTTTTTATCAATCTAAACAACAGCAGATCTAAATGTCTCCTGGTACTGAAGCTCAGCCAATTGAGCAGCATTAACAACAGAGAGCTTCAGAATAACCCCAACACAAACTCCCAGCAGCAAAAATGAAATAAATCCATTTAAACTTGGAAAGCACATATAAATCCCATTGCAAAAATGAAATCAAGTCATGTAATAAACTAGAATGGTATCTTGCTCTAAAAAAAATGTTTACCCTAGCAGTATATCTAGTCGGGTTCAAAAATACAAAACAAAGGCAGGTCCTCACCAAGTACAGACTCGGTGACTATAGCCTGGCCATTGAAACTAGCCGGCACAAAAAATCTTGGATAGCCAAAAAAAAAAAGAGGTTGTGCTGTCACTGTGAACTGGGAGAGGTCGAGACAGAGATGCACTTCCTGTTACACTGCCCCCAATACAAAAAAAACAGGGACTCAGTCACAGAGAAAAGATTCTGTTAGGAGAAGAGCAGCAGACGGCAGAGCTCGCTGCCCAGCATGTAGCCGCCTGCCACTACCTGAGAGAGACAGCCCAGACACTGCACGGGAACCACACATTATTGTTCATGCTTGATACTTAGGGCGTCTGATTTTCGGCTGAATGCTTTTTTTTTAAATCGGGTAGAATTATTTAATTAAAAAATCGGGTGGATTTTTAATTTTTTTTTTTTTTATCTATAATCAAGAAAGAATAAATGTTTGATAGAAATCAGGTTTTATTTAGAAAGAAAGAAAGAAATGCTTAATCACAAAGTTTAAATCCCCAACGTATGTATTTCCACACATTGGGGTATGCAGACTTTTGACGACACCTATATCTCTCCCCTTTCCCTCTCTCTCTCTCTCTCTCTCTCTCACACACACACATACATACACTGTATATGGAAGCATTTCTACGTACCAATCAAGTTTTATTTTGTAGTGGAATTGCAAGCAAAATTGCACACAGAGCATACTTAGCCTTTTGAGGCAGGCTTTGCGCAAACCAGAAAAAAAAGCATATTCAATATTAGTCACATTCATAGTATAAAGTAATCATTTTAATACGTGAAAAATGTTAACTTCATGCAGTAATTTACCCCCACTATAATGACTTGTACTGAATTACCATTGGCATCATAGGAGACTAGCCAACGTGGACTCAGAAAAGGATAATCCTGTCTGAAAACTTTGAAGAAACCACAGCAAGGATGAACACAAAAACAGCCTATGACGTCATATAATTGAACAGCAAATAATGGGGGGGTTAACCCTTACCAATACCAGAGGACACAGTTGGAAATTAAGGGGAGATAGACTTGGGACACTTGTCTACTCTTTTAAGACTCAACTTGACAGTTTTGAGGCCGGTCAGCTACTAGGAAATGAATGAGAGTAAATGGGCCGAATAGCCGTTTCTTCTTTTTTCCTAAAATTAATTTCCCTAATATGTCAATAAAATGCCACTTAATCTTAATCTCCATTTTATAACATGTCTTTTTTTTTTCGTCTTGCAGTATGGATGGTGCAGATCTGTGCTTTGAAATTGTAAAGAGAGCAGACGCTGGCTTTGTATACAGTGAAGCGGTTGCAAGGTACGTATTTATTTAACTTCAGTACCTTTGTAATCTTAAAATTAGTTAAGTAATGAGGAGGTTTGTTCTTCTGAAGTGATGGCTTGTGTTGGGACCTTAAGCCTTTTCAGAGATTTCTGCAATGCTGACTGCCAAGACTAGTTTGACATTAATTGTGATACCACTGTCAGTCACCACTGCGGAACTTTTTTGCTGTAAAATTTAAGAAACAGTGACTCTTCATTGGTAGCAAATTCATAACATTTAGGGTTACCACAGCACATGTGGGATGTCTTGCTTGGTAATACTACCATGCTGTCCCTCTTCAAAAACTGGAAAATATTTAGTTAGAAAGTTGTCTTTTATGAGGTGAAATGGGCCACAGATACCTCTGCTCTGACTGGTTGAAAGGATACATGATGCATCTTTAGAACTGTTTGCCCAGATTTGATTTACTATTTCTTGGAAAAATACTGAATATGAATATATATCTGATCCCATGAATTGCCAGGGATAGTATTGCTGGAATAAATGTCTTCCGTCAACATGTATTGTAAAACCAAACTACATTACACAGTAATATTATTATTATTATTATTATTATTATTATTATTATTATTATTATTATTATTATTATTATTTGGTAATACATGTAGTGAGCCAACAGATGGTGCTAATTAAATATTAAAGCTGTGAGACTTTCAGTTTTATAAATTATACATGTAGCTTTGATCATTCTTTATTAGCGCCTTAATAACAGGGGTGCTTTGAATGTGCAGCCACTTGTCTTTAGCAGCTCAATCTTTTCATTCTCTTTGCTGACTGGGTAATTCAAGATTCACTGTATTTAAAATAGCAAAATGTGTAATTGTGTATCTCCTGAATAAGAAACTCCATCCATCCTGTTGTAAGCCATGGGACAGTGGGTCAAATATAATATCTCATAGCAGGTATTCAACTTTGTGTTTTTTTACTGCTACAACTGGAGAACCCTAAAATATTTAAATGCTTAGAGGATTTATTATGATGACTTTTCTATAAATGTTTTATTTGAATGTATTCTGTTTTTATTTGTATTTAATAACAGACCAAATTAAACCTGACAGCTGTCAACAAGAAAAAAAATGAAAATAAAAAAATAATTACATCATAACTAATCCTCTATGTGGGACTCAATAATGCAGTTTGCAAATCAAATATAAAGACAAAACCCACTGCTTAAATATGACGTTCAAGACTTGCATCTACATTAGAAACCACAGCATTTATTTAGTGCTCGGCTGTTTCGGTATTGACATACTGTAAGCCATGCTATGTGGTATTTTCTGTGAAACGGCCCCTTCCCCTAAAGACTTGGTAGAGCGATTACCACGGTTTCTGGGGTTTCAGTAACTGGAACTCCACTTGAATTCTCTTTCTTAAAGCACACTGTTTTCAAAAGGAAATTATGCAGTCGAACATACTTATCGCTTGCTTGACCTTGCTCTGTAAAATGAAGGGTTTTTTTTGTTTGTTTTTTTTTTACTTTTGTTTATGAACTCCTTGGGGCTTCAGTAATGCTCTTGTCTAAATTGCCAACCCCTGCTGCATTTTCAGCTTTGCATTTTCACCAGTGTCATTGGCTTTTTGCCACCTTTGCTAAAAGTGCTCTTCCCTATTTTCACTGGAAGTTTTAAGTGTGAAAGCTTTTATGTTCAGTTGAGGTATTGGGTATAATTATTTGTTTAAATTGACTCCTGTCTGAGGGGAAAAAGAGAATAAAATTCTGTATTTGCAATGGTCTAGTTTACTCTCACAGAGAGAGTTATGAGATTTCCTTAGAACCATCACATTTGCTCTTCATAACTCAATGAAATCCTTGGGGTTTTAAAGCCAGGCCCTTACTGATCAAGCTGCAGCCGTTCTGCTGGAGACAAGAGGTGATGTTTAGATTTGAAGAAAAAATAAAACATAAAGATGCATTTACTAAGATGCAACTTCAATTATGCATATAAGAACCATTATTGATGGCTGGTTTGTGCAAAGGAAAAAAAAAAAAAACCAGCAGCAGTGACATACAGAGAAGCTAGTTTCACTGGCTGTAGTGCTGTACCGGTAAGAGACGTTGAGAAGCAAGCCAACCGCTTCTTTTCACTCAGCATGCCCGCCGTGCAGCCAACCCAAAGCTACATCATCGGAGGACAACGCAGCTTACAGGCAAGCCTGCAGGTGCCCGGCCAGTCTACAGGGGTCGCTGGTGCGCAGTGAGCTGAGGACACTCTAGCTGACCTAAGCCCCCCCCTCCCCAGGTGGCACACAATTGGCTTCCGTCCACGGTCGGCAGTGGAATAGCCTGGACTCGAATTGGTAACGTTCAGGCTATAGGGCGCAACTTGCACTCTACGTGGAACGCGTTTACAGGATGTGCCACTCGGGAGCCCCCTCGGGTTTTACATACTTGGATTGATAATGAGCAGTACCCACACACGGAGCGTTTTATGTTTAGAAGTGCTTTGTTTAGAAGTGAAAGTGGCATGTTGGATTATTTTTTTTTTTGTATATGTACGTGTGTGTGGCGGAGAGTCAAGTACTACAGAAGAGGAAGGGAGATCTGTGTCACTTGCATAACGTCACTGATTGTTAAGATATGGCAATACACCAATATTTTTCAATTATTTTTTATAATGGCCTTATATTGAATGTTGTTGTGGTTATTATTATTATTATTATTATTATTATTATTATTATTAGCAGACGTCCTTATCCAGGGCGACTTACAGTTGTTACAAAATATCACATTACAGATAGGAGCAGTTATACAAGTACAGTAAAATCAGTAGAAAATAAGATCAAATTCAAAGTAAAATAAAGAATACAGCAAATTACATTTAAGAGCAGTTAAACTTATAGTAAAAATATGTGCTTATACGAGTAAAGTCTGTTAAGAGCACGTAGTAAGTATGATCAATGGTAAGAACAATTTCAAAAAACTTGAATACAGATATCTGTAAGAGTAAAATTAAGTACAAGATACTGGAACAATTTATAATTACGAGCAGTTTAGAATATGGCAAGGTATGGAGCAGTTCAGTGCAAGTACTGATACAGTTGAGTGCCATAAAGTCCAGTATAGTCGAGAGTTGTGAGGCTTATAGATTCGCTCTCAACAGCGGCCTTTTTATGCTGTCTGCTGTAGTACACATACGTATTTGCCTTGTATTGTTTATTTTGGATATTTGAATACAGGAAAATGTTGGCCTCCTTGTATTTGAATAGGAAACTATTTGAAATTCCCATCCCTAGTTTCTACAGTTGAAAACAGTTATTGTATTTTCATGTAAGGATTTTCATTCAGTGCACAGAAAGCGTTCCACCCGTGAATAGAAGCATGGGATGTCTATGGCCATTTAAAAAAGAAAAAAATCCTGTCTCCTTACCTCTCAAAGTCTCAATCACCTGACACATAATCTCTTCAACATGCTTTGCTTCAAATTCATTTCCAAATTACTTTTTGAAAACCTTCTTCAGTTGTCAGTTTTCTTTAACCTTATTTTCTCGTTTCACAGTCACTACATGCGACAGATTCTGGAAGCACTGCGCTATTGCCATGACAACAATGTCATTCACCGGGATGTGAAGGTAGGTCCCTTTTGTATTTAGCACACTGTTAATTTGACCTTTTATTTTGAACTTGGCATTGGTCAGGTAATGCCAACTCTCAGGGGTTTTAGTGAGTTTTTTGTACAGAGAAATCCTGGGAAAATATTGGGAAAGAGAACATGTTGTTCTAATTCTAAAGTGCAGAATATAAGTATTTAATATCCTTAGTGCTTTTACATGTTACTATTTCACCTGATAAACTTTTTTTGAATGTATTACTGCATTAAACTTGCTTCCTACCTTCTGAAATTCAGCATGAAACAAGTAAACCTCTCAAGGGGAAAGAAATAACTTGAGTTATTGGGTTCGTTGCCTTGCATTAATTTTAGCAAGGGTTGAGAAGCACGATACAGGAGCCTGAATAATCAAGTTATTTAATGCATAAACAAAAAGCAAAGGGGACAGGAAATGCAACTGTTTCCAGAGTATGAAATTCAGAAGAAATGAAACCTGACACTATGCTTGGTTACTTTGAATTAGCATATTTCTGAGTAAGACGCAGTTTAACAGACGTGGCATATCTGCTATCTGCAGCTGCAGAACAAACCCTTTCCAAGAGTGTACATATTAAGAGATGTCTAGCTATTAATGCAGAATGACTGTTGCTTTACGCGTTTTGATTGAAAGCCAGAGGCGGACATTCTGATAATATATTTTCATTTACTGTATAGTTTGAACTTTTTGCCCAATTGGCGTCTCATGTAATTAGAGTTACAGTCAATTGTCAGAATGCCTTTTTTTAAATGTGTTAATTTATATAAATGCTTAGCACAACACATGCATTGCACCTTTATGAATTCTGTAAAGAAGGCCCCTATTTGTACTGAGACTATGGTTTTGAAGTTCCTTATATACGGTTGTGTTTGTATAACATTTGTTTCAGTTTTATCGTTTCCTCATGCTTTTGGTTTGCCATGTTAAATATACTTTACCATGTGTCTGGGTTTTACAGTGCTTACTTACTGTTTACCAGGTCTTCACTGTGCTTTATTAAACGTTGCTATCCTTTTACTATGGAAAACTTTTATAAGGAAAGTCACACGTCATCATTTATAATGCACAAAGAACCATTACAATATTAATGATACAATTAATACAGTTAACAAATAAAATAGCTTGTGACTTTTAATCAAGGAGCAAACACATTGCCAAGAGTAAGTGAAGATAAATATCATCTTGCTGAAACTAGTGCATCTCCTGCAGTACTCTGCCATCTTCTTGAAATGCTTTGAAACAGTAGAATGAGAGGTCGGAATAAAAATATGAAATGGTAACAAATTATCTACAAAACGTGCATTACTTTGTACAACTTGCTGTGTTCTGCCACATTACATCACAGGTAGTGTTCCAGCAATTTCAGGTATTGCATTAATGTAATCAAAGAGAAACAATGGGGGGGATTCTAAATAGGAACGGTAAGTCTCAGAGGATCACATTAATTGTAATGTGCATCCCTTTAATAATTTACCCATTTAAGCAAAATAGCTAAGAACAACATGGCATCACTTCAGTATCTGACGACACTGGGTTGTAGAAAGCACTTCTAGTGAAACCTGTAACTAGGGCATCAGACAGCAGCACAGAACACCTGTCCTGGCAGGCCTGCAATGCATGCATGCTGTTTATCTACATCCCACTGTAGCACAGTCTGTTATCATAGGAACAAGTCTGCTGAGGCTGGCAAGGGAAAGCTGGCCCCTTTGCAAAGGACTGATGATTACCACTTGCACCAATAGGAATGTCTACTTCTGAATCATCACAGGGGAGCCGTGTGGAAAGCAAAAAGCTAATTTCACACACTACACTGAAGATTTATTCTTTTTAAGATGACAGAAGCAATTCACTGTATTACAAATTCAAAAAGATGTGTTCTAGATAATTTCACACAATTGCAGTTCTTGTGTGAAATTCTTTGTGATTTCAAGTGATGTGCGGCAAACTGGAAGCACGTTGCATTGTTCACCTCACATCTTACACCAGTGGTGTAATAATTCCTACACCAGTGGTGCACGAGTGGCCATTTTGAAAACAACTTTGAAACCGACTTTAAATTTCTGTGTCAAATTGTGTGGATGTTAACAGTGAAAATATAAATTACACGTATGTTATTTAAACAGTTGTAGCAACACGTGAGGACGTACAACATTATATTTTTTGGAACCCCACTACTTTCTCTTTTAAATACTTACAGAGGTTTAGGGGTTAAGTTCTACATATGATAGTTTTGAAAAACCAAAATCACACATGTGACTTTAAAGGGCTCTCAATCTCCAAACCAAGATGGTATATTTCTGTTCAGTGTGCTCAGAGCATTCAAAATGTACCATGTCCTGTTGCTCAAACTGTCAGGTTGTGAGGTTATTAAACAAAGATCACACAGACCTCTCCTCTGTTTTGTAATGCATAATACAGTACTGTGTTATGCATAACTTCACAAGCCAGAGTTCTTGGGTGTTAGAAATTCTCTATTTTATTGTAAGTGTTGGAAATGTTGGCACTGAACCCTTGCCTTCTAGACATCCTAGTGTACAGTATCTTATGATGACTTTCAGGTCTTTTGACAGCATACAGTGTGTATTGCAGCTCTAGTCTTCATTATTTTAATATTATTATTCTCAAAACCTTCCTGTCAAAGTATTTGCTTCATCCCTAATGATTAGTATTGGGTATATTTGTTTATATATACATGTTTATTTTATGGGAAAGATTTCTATCTAATCTATAATGCATTAAAGTTTCTCTGAGGCTTTTGTGGTGTTTCATTACCTCCCATTCTACTGAGAGAAGAGTGACTTATCTAAATAGATATACATCAAAAGAAAATGTACAAGAATGGTATTAAGGAACTGATGTAAGTAACAAAAAACATAAATATATATATATATATCATGGTGCAGTCTTTTACCCAAAGATGACGTGATCCAGTTATAACCCATCTAGGTTAAATGCTTAAATGTGTTCTGTTGTCCATTTAAAACTAATAATAGAAATATTTTTTTTGAGAACCTTAGTTTTCAGTGCAGAAGCTAAATAGTTTTGTTGATCTGAATTTTGATTATGTGGCCATTACACTAGCCCAGTGCAGTCCAGAGCTTTAATTAGCATCTTGCTCTTATTTTCCTGTAGTATATATATTTCTCTGCTAGAAAAAAAAAATGTAGTTGCATTGAACTTTTACCACATTTCCTGCAAGGCAAATAACAGATAAGCTGACTTCTATATTTGCGGTAAGCCTATTAAAATGACATTTTGAGCTTTGAGACAAAACGTTGTGATAGTACTTCTATCTGTGTTAAATCAGCATAGATAGAAGTCCCTTTTTGGCTCTTCACTGTTGCTGTCCCTTTATTTTCCGCACCCCAGTGCTATGTGGGTAAAAGTGTGGCAGAGCCATCTTACACCACTTTTAAATAAAACTGGTAGTTGCGATATACCTGGGTGTAAGTTTGGTTTAATTTTATTAGTGCCTCCTGTGAATCTGATTTCTGTAGCAAGAGATTACATTTAATAATGTGCCTGAGGAATGTTGGTCATGTTGGCAGATAGCCTACATGCAGCCAACTCAGCCCAAGGGAGGTGAGTGGAGTTTGAAATCTGCCTTGTGTTGGTTTAGTTCAAGTAAGAAGATAGACAAGATAGGAATTTGAAGTCAGTAAACCCAATACAAGAAGGCAAACTCATTTAAAAGAATGTGATTGCTGTTTTTTATCAACATTGATGTTGGAGTGAAGATACATTTTGCTGATTTCAATTAAATTGCTTGCTGTGACATGGGTGAAAAAATCAACTGTGTTAATGATAAGTGACAATTTGTATACAGCATTGAAGATATGTTTGCAGGATCTACTGCAGCATATTGATTTCATGAATGTATTTTCATCATTTTTGTGATTTATTTATTGATTTTTCAGTTTCTTTTAAATTGTGGACATATTCTTGAATACTAAGTGCATGTAAACATTGTGAATGCTGAGGCAGTGCTTGAATCCTGGGCTAGGCATTGCTGTGCAGTACAAGGAGACTTGATGTGCTGACCTCATCAACCATGCATAGCTTGTGAGGTCAGACTGCTGCCTCAAGGCTGTCAATCATCAGTTGAGCACTAAACATGCAGTAGATGCAGACACTGTTCACTGTCCCATGCAAACATTCATAGTTCAAAGCAGTGGTGAAGCATTGATTTCTAACTACACAACAAATTAGTCCCTCCAAAAAACAGAAATAAGTTTTTTATATAGCTGTGTTTTTTCTTGGACAATGATGCTGTAGACTTGCGGTTGTAGATCCGTTTCTTTTCATGTCTTATCCAGAATGCATAAATTAGACCTGCATTCTTTGGTTGTGAATTGCAGAGGAGACTGTAAGCGTGCCTCTTGAATGTTTTATCCATTGCCAGATACCCACCTGGATCCAGTCTGCTTCTGAGTGCTCCAAGGCAAAGCAGGAAGCACTTGACTTCCACCAGTAGGCTGATTGTTTTGAAGGCTGCGTCATGAATAGTCAGGGAAAATGCTGGACTGACAGCATGATACGGAAAGAAACAGATTCCCAGAATAACTTGAATAACCAAAATGTTCCTGTGAACAAGTGGTCTGCAGTGACACAAAGTTCACTGTTCTCTTGGTCTGCTTGAGATCGTTAAATGATAATGCTGGCTCGACACAACAATGTATATTGCCAGCGTATAAACCACAGGGTTCAGTCCCAAAATAATAGTAACACACAGACACACAACACAGATGCAGATACTTATCCTGATAGTAAGTGCTCTTGGTGCATATGTGGTGCAAGACAACAAGTATTTTACAGGTGCAGTGTAGTCTGGGTTTGGTGCGACAGTTCCCGAGTGACAGTTACCAACAACAAACAAAACACTCACGATACATATTAATGGTCCATTTCTTTTCTCGATCCTTGCGATAACCATAACAAAGGAACAGATTACAGCCTCACATCCCCAGATATACCCTTAGTCACGCCCCCTGTGATAGCTAGTTCAATCACATCTCCTCCAATCCATGACTGATACATCGCTTACCGTATTAGGACGATGACTTTGGGTATTGTGACTCCGCCTCCTTCCTGGATGGCTGGCTTCCGACTGACCCTAGAATGAACTGCCAGACCATCCAGTACGAGGCACGCTGTTCCTGTTATACAGCCCCCTCACAGATCAGGAGAGAGATTCTTGACTAGGATTCATTCGCTGTCTGTCACAGTTCCTCAGAACCATCTTTGTAAGCCTAATTTTTCTGCCGGAGGGAAGACCTTGTCTGGATTTTGTAAATATGCTTTGCCAGGAGGCTGTAAGACACCAGCGATGCCAGATAGTACGCCAAGAAAGACAGCGGCAATAGTGGTCACAAACAGCGATAATGGTAACCCATGTTCTCTCTTCTGGTTGAAGCACATCATGAGCTATTGGAATTTAACAGATTTGGTACTATACAACCCAGTGAAGGTGCACATGCTACATAGTGTGAAAATCCACAGTGTTGCACGTCTACTTGACAAACTATAGGTCCTGAAGGGTTAAAATCACTGGCTGCAACATTGTCTATGGCCGGTACTGGTCGATCTCTGAGTACCTTGGCAAACCTGCATAGAGGCTGATGGCCACCCAGTACAAAAAGACAACATTGATGTTGATGATGATGTAAAATATTGTAATTGCATTATTGTAGGTCATGCAAGTTACCGATCCAGCCTGCAAGACATGCCCTGTTGAATAGTAGGCAATCAGGAATGGCGGCAGGGACCACACCAGTGTGTTGGAACAGGTCAGGTTTATCAAGTACACATTGGTTGATATCTTCAGAGGCTTTTCTTCATAAATGTCCAGAGAGGCAGCAGTGTAGATGGCAGGAAGGACAATCTTGGTGGCAGCTGACTGTTCGAGACACAGAGTTGCCATGCTGTTTTGATGCTGCTGTTTCTTGTTGAGCTATGGTATTGACAGGAAGCTGAGAAAAAGAGAAGCAAACTTTATTCTACTGTAGACATTCAGGAATCTTACCTTTATTGTAAGGAAAACATTTAGTTTCTTTGTACTTTTACATTAATTCAGGATATGCAAAGAATACAAACACAGACCTATAGATACCTTTCTGCATCTTGGCATCTGTGCTGTCGGCCACATGATCTGAATGAAGCTAACCCATTGGAATGGGTTTTAATTGCTGTGCTATTGAGTTTTAAAGAGCAGTAGCACATTTTCATTTATGGCGTTGATTTATGAATCTCTCACTGTTTTTTTTCTTAAGTAAAATTAATATAAAAGTACTTTTGTTTCATCTGATATCTGCAGCTGCTGATTCATGACAATATTTACCTCAAGCAACATAAAGCATGTCACTTCTGCTTGTTTCTTTATTCAGCATTGTCAGTTATGCTTTGATACATATAATATGCTTGTGGCAGGCTGGCGAGTGGATAGAGGCCCAGAGACAGACTGCAGTTCAAAAAAATAACTATTTTATTATAAATAAACACAAAATGAAAGGGCACAAGAGCCAAAACAAAACAATTTAAACACAAAGAAAGACAAAAAGCAAAATTTACAAAAATAACAATCTCCAGGCTGGGCAATGCCTTCACTGGATTCAAGCTTTCCAAACAACCAAAAAAAAACCAACCTGCTTCCTCAGCTCCCTCTCCCCAAATGAGAAGCAGAGGCCTCCTTTTATATCAGGTGGCTGGGCGCTGATTGATCGTTAATCAACCTAATCAACCCCAGCCACCTGAACATAATAAACCCAGGCAGGCAGGGGAAGTTAACCCCATCCCTGCCAATTTAAAGGGCAGAGCTTTGCTCTGCCACAATGCTTTATTCATGTAATAATACAATTAAGTGAAGAGTGTAACTTGCATAAAGGATACCTGCTTGCTTGTCAAGTAAACATTAGTGGTCATTCTAGATGTGGAGCTTGTTTATGAACTGACATGTCAGAAAATCCCCAAGTGTTATAAACGGCAACAATTAGTTTCTGTGTAACATTGGAATATTCACCTTTTTTGGGTCCACAATTCAGAAAGAGAAGGCCAAGATGGTGATTGTCCTATAATACAGTAGCTGTTTACGAATTATATCTGTTCCTTATTGTGTAACGTTCTTTCTTGTACTGTATGTGTGTCAAATCAGTAATTTGCAATGAGCACAGGTTTAAATGAGTAAGCAGTAAAGTGTAGGAGTTGAACTTGTGGGTTTGTATATTCATCACTGAGCCTGCTGTTCTTAACAGCTTTTTGTGGTTATGACATATAGAAATGCAGTTTTGCTCTTTTATTCTTGTAGATACAGCATGAGATGCTTTTAGTTTTTGTTCCTCTGGTGATGCAGCTGTCTTTTTTCAGTATCAGTAAAGCCGTTTAAAAATAGCTGCCACTGCATCTAGCAATAGTGCCAAAGCATTGAGCTAAAGAGTGGGAAAAAAATGCATACATTATGATGAACATGTGGACTTTTCATTTATAATGCGATTTTCATAATTTTGAATCACCTCTCAAGGTACAGCACTGCAGAGAGAAGCCCTGTTTTTCTCTGGAGACATTAAGAGCTTTCCACGTCTCCCTGTGATGGACGAGCGTCAATTTCAGAGGAACCGTTTTATTCCAGGGTCTTACTCCATTCACTTGTAAAGCAAAACGGTGGAGTTCCAGGTGGAAAAATTCCATCATCAAAGCACTAATAATAGCTGAAGAGCATGCTGGAGGTGTGACTTCAGAGAATTTTTAAAGTAAAAAAAAAAAAAGAAAACAACAGGACAGCTACTTATTTATAGCCTGGCCAACAAGAGTGTAAGAGTGTCATGTTCACTATAATATTTATAGCACTGCATGCAGATTTGGTAAGCATTTTTTACCACAAGTCTTAATTCTTCAAGATTGAAATGTTTTGGTCTAAGCGTAGAATATATATTCTGCAACTGCCTAACTTCTGCTATACTTACTCACCCAGAGGTAACCATCGTCATACAGTTTCTTCTTTTCTAGAATTGTTTGTCTGTATCTTTGTAAACCTGACACATTTAACTTTTTAAAACAAATAATTCTTTCCTGGATCTCATTGGTACTTTTATTGAGCATTTTAATAGGGCTGCAACGAAGGGTAAATTTTGACCTTCGAAGGGTCGGAGCACATTACCAAAGGAAGGTTCAAACCTTCAATGGTACCAATTTGCACAATTTACTGGTGACGTCACCATAGCTACTTGTAGGCTGGTAGGTGACATAATCACTCCCGAAGACATAATCCCAATGTACGCTCCTTGCAACAGAGCTGGCTCTTTTGTGCAGTGGTATCCGCGCTATGCTTTAGTGCGAGAGGTCCCGGGTTCACGCCCGCCCTCAGTCTGTGTGGATTGCCTCACCCTGTGTGATGCGCCTGCCTGCAGGAACTAAGGTACACTACAGTACAATGATTTGTTAATGGATTTTAATACAACTTTTGTTTATGTAACATGCGTTAGACAAATCAAAAGATCGGATTTTGCATGTGAGTGGCATGTAATGTGTGATTTATAGCATTCACACATTGTCAAACAGTTTTTGGTAACAGAGAAAATATAGAAACTACATTGCCTGAATGCCGTCTGACGAACCTTTTGAAGGCTTGAAACAACTACCTTTGAATTCCTGGCTAGCAAACAAACCTTCTAACAGTCCTACATTTCAAACATAGTTACATATACTTAGGATTCTCTGAATAAACGTCTTAAATGTATTTATTGTTATTGTCTAAGGCTGGGTAATTTCAGCCTATACGGTATTCTCTTTCAAGTTTAAGGCCTTACTGTAAACTAGCAGTTCTGCTAATTTTGAGGTGGAAGTTTAGTGCAACTTAAAGAATTTACCTTAAAAACTCACCTATTGGCAGGTATGCCGTAGCTCTTAAACGTTCATCTGATGGAAGCGATGTAGTTGAAAAACAGGAGTGGATGCAGAATGCAGCAGAATTCAGTGTATTTAAGAGGCATTTTAAGGAAGGAAGAGTATGTTGCCCTTAGCTTAAACTCATGGTCAAGTAAATTGGGGTGTGGGTCCTCAGAACTATTTGTGCCATGAGGGGCTGCAAAAAGTTTCGGAACACCTGGGGTGTAGTACTGTACCTGTAGGAAGGGTTAACGGTTTGAGCCTTGACTGTCGTTATCAAGTCGGCTAACATGCACTTGTATCACACCAGCAGATTGTTTTCTTTCCTGGTTAGGTGAACATTGGGTCATTGAGACCTGACTGTTTTAGAGGTAATATATTTTAATATGTGAAGACTGCAGCATATTCACAGATGGGTTATACTTGTAGTCATGTTTTTCTGGCTCTTGTGTGACTGGTCTTGCTGAATGACTGCTGATCTGTATTTGCTACTGTGGCTGAAAAAGGTCAGTCTACACTCAATGGGGTTGTTTTTGCTTAAGTATCTTTTTATTTATTTGTTTTATTTTTATATATATAAAGCAGTCTAAGCCATGATTGAATTTGCTGTACTGAATGCTGATAACCTGGAACCACTAAAGTGGTGAAATACAGTATGAGAAAGCTCTGTAAAAGCACAGGGTTAGCTTACAGAATTGTTTAGTAATATTTCTTTATTTACACAAGTACTTTTTTCCCTCTTTAAAAACTGCTGTTTTTAGATACTATCTCATCAACTCTGTACTTCCTTTTTTTTTTCTTCCTCTGTCCTTTGTGTAATTGTTTATTACAGCATTTTTTTGTTGTAGTTTTTAGCTCTGAATAAAAGGAATTGCTTGAATTTCTAGGTTGGAACTTTGATGGTTCCTCTGCAATTGTTACAGTTAAAGTATTTGAGATTAACAAAATGTGTGTTTAAAATGTTTCACAAGAGTGCATTAAAAAAAAAAAACTTTTAAAAGCAGAAAAATAACAAAGATCTAAATAGATATAGCAACGCATAGGTGCACTATAACAATAACACAAGGACAAGGGAAAGTTAGTTTAATGTCTGTCTGGTTATTTTTTTATTATTTTTATGTCTTGTTTGGGTGCTCTTGCTTGTTCTCAGATATTTTTAAAGATAATTAAATGTACAACATTTCAGTATTAATAGCAAATACATTGTGTACATGTACGTTTCCCACAAAATGTTAAAATCAGGATAGCTACATTAAATATTTGCTGGTATTTTTTTTTTCCATCAAACCTGTTGGGACAAAACCAATTTCTCTATGTAATCTCCATCTCACTAGTTGGGTCAGGATCTTTGTATAACAGCACTACCCTTTTTGTGGTGTGTTATCAGGACTTTTCTTTCCATGGTCACACTTCTGCATTCAGGTTGGGGCCACTAAGTACATTCTCATTAGGCAGTGTTATACAAAGGAGCATTGCAATCAGTACATCCAGCACCACTGACCTAGAACATTTAAATAATGGAAAGTATCCCAGCTGGTGGTGTAATAAGTTAAAAAGGTGTTATGATAGATAGATAGATAGATACAGATATTTTAGATGTTAACATTAGTCAGAAGTTGGTTTACAATTATGTTTATAGTGTATTATTTGTCTCTGCTTTTAAGAATCTCCCTTGATCAAAATTCTGGGAAAAGTTACAGTGGAAAGAAACACAATTTGCCATTTGGGCATTTATGAATTCAGCTGGCAGCATAATTGTCAGTGCCTGTGTACCACAGACCAGCAGATGCTGACTGGTACAATTTTCAGTTTTAGAGCCAAACCCTTCCAATCTGTCAACCACGCAGTGAGTGTGATGGGGTGCAGCTCTCTTAGTCCATGCCACTGCAATAGCTGGATATCTGGAATGGTGCTACTGAGATGCAGCAGTAAAAACCACTGAAGGATATGCTGAATATACAGCACAGCAGAATCAACTCTGCTGTAATCTGCAGAGTGAGATGACAGATGTGTGGAGAGGAAGTTGGCATTGGCCTGTATGAGAACCAATAACTATTTCCTTTTTTTTTTTTTTTTTTTTTTTTAATCAGTCTTGACACTGAACTACTTACTTCATACATTAGCCTTTTCTACTGTACATGGACAAAATAATTGGTCTATTTACACAAGTATTTTTTTCCCCTTTTTATCTGTGAGTAAATATGGACAAGGTGGGATACAGCAAATGTGACAGGTGTTCTCCAACACTAATATTAGACACATCACAGCATTTACTATTTTGAGTAATGCATTGCATAGAGAGAACATCAGAAATAATTTAAAAAAATTTATAAATGTACCTTTTTTACACAATTAATGTGCTGACTACTGCTGTGTGGAGCAAGCTCATTTTAGTTAGTAATTGTGATAAAACAACCCAACAATAATACAAAAAAACACACATTTCACTTTCGTTTTTGAGTCTTTAATGATTTTGTGTCTGGTATAACATTTGGAATGAGCATCTCTCCTCTCTCATGTAAACTGGGCTGCTTTCACTTCCATGTAACAATCCCATCAGAGACACTGTGCATAATTCTAAAGAGGCCTTGGCTCCACCTTTCTGCAGGCTGACAGGAAGACAGCTCATCTAGTGCAGATCGAAGAGGCCCTCTTCCCAAATTGGTATAATTAGATTGTGTGTTTTGCCTAATATGCCATTAGGGCTTCAGAAAGATCCAGATCTAATTCTTTGATTATTCAGATTGAGCTCTCCGCAAGAAACAGGTGATGACATACAGGAGAAGGGCAGCAATGCTGCTTGGTGCTAGTTTGCCGTTCAAGTTGTAGAAACAGCTCCTTGTATTTGTACTGATTGCATGTCTCCAGAGTTTAAGGAAAGTCGGTACCTTTATGCAGAGCAGAAATCGGCACAAATCCAAGCAGCTGTTTCTTCAACTGCCTGTTCAACAACATTGACCATCACCTGCTTGACTACATCAAATAATGTTAAGCTGACAAACAGACGTTTGGTTCAGATTTAGAAAAGGAGTCAGGGTCAGACACCCTTAGTCTGGGGGTGGGAGTTTGATGATCAATGTATTTATTGGCTAAACTGCAACTTGAAAGAAACCAGGAGACCAGTATAAGAGTACCACAGGATGTTTGCACTGGGAAATGCTGGAAACATTTACAGTATATTACATGTGAAATGTAGTCAGGCATTCTCCAATTAGCCAAGCAACTTTTGGTAAATCATACCGCCACAGTCTTTCAGTAATGTACTGATGCACAGTATGGTCTCATGGAAATTTGTTGTTAACCTGAATTGCAGAAGTGCACTCAGACCATTGTGACATCATTAGAGGTTAGGCTTTCCCCTCAGCACCTAGTTCCTTGTCAGATTCCCACATACTCTTTTTTTTTTTTTTTTTTTTTTTTTTTTAAAACTCATTCAGGAGGACGTTTTAACGAATCAGTAGTATTAATACTCCTTCAGTTTATTAAATGATTAAAAATGGATCGCGTAGTTACAGACTGCGTCGAATCCCAGCTGAAAGGAAACTTGGGAAGTCCAGTGCCTTTACAGGTATAATAGCACTGGACTTGGTGGTATTAATAGCATTAATACTTCAATACATTTATGGTTATAATATGTTTGCCCTTAAGCTATGCATGCATAAAGCCAAAATAAGCTTTTATATATATATATATATATATATATATATATATATATATATATATATATATATATATATATATATATATATAAAATCACTCTCCCACACAAAAAAAACATAAATCCTATACCTTATAGCAATGCATCAGTATAAAACAGATATCAATTTGAAATAGTTCTTACCTTCCAAAAAATATGGAAGTTTAGAATATAATGTAAGGACAGGAACTGTCTTCAAAGGCAGACTTCTAAATATGACACCAGCAGCAATCAGCTTGATCAGAGATAATCAGAGCATGGATCACATCAGCTTGTAGTTAGCAAGTTGAGTGACCCTTGACTAGGATTTTACCTCAGATTTTGTAGAATTTTTGCGTCACTTTTTATGTCGGAAGTCATAATTAAATCTTAAACATTAATATACCTTGACAGCTGATGTCCTTCAAGTGAATAACATTTTCAAATACACCCGGTAACGCTTTCTAATGAGCCATCATCCCATAATCCACCTCCCCTACATTTCCAAATGTGAGATGTACTTTTAAACTGATGTTATTCTCTTTTGGTACCAGGGAGTTCCTGAACACAGCATGCATGTGAATACTGTGCAAGTATAGAAGAAAGGTGTGTTTAATATATAACACCTACTTTGGTTTATTTATTCCAATTCTGGGTTAAAAATATATTTCTCTTTTAACATCAAAATACATCCTCCTTAGTTAGTTGGCTTTATTACATGTATAGATGTGGTTTAACAATCAACTAAAACATATTGGGTAAAGGCTGTTAGAAGGTTTATAGCAAACTTCTAAGTGTGCAATTATAGATCCAATTATTTTCACTTAAATCCAGTTAATTAAGAACATAGTCAACATATAACAGTCCCATTCTCTTTAGCAGATTCTACTATATCCCTGACACAGACTGGTATCGTTATGCTTTGACTGAAGTTCTTAGCTTAAGTTAATTTATGCACTATATTCTCTTATTTTCAAACTTCTGTTATAATAAAACATTTACACTTATATTCTGTTTGAATTATTCTAGAATACCCATTTTTAGCTTTAGACTACTTTCAGATCAAGTTTACTTCTCTAAATAAGAGACTTGACTGTGAGCATTACAATTTTCCCTTTCCAGTCCAATGTTTCTCTGGAAAAAGCTGAGAAAATCTTTCAATTTCCGAGTGAGACCGATAGGAGCCGAATGAAACCGAAAAAGGGGCATATCTCATAGCCCCGTGCACTACAGAGATAGCACGTTCATAACAGAAGAGATAGCTGCTTCTGCATCCAGCGCTCAAAGAATATCACAGACATTTGCAGAGCTTTTTGTAGATGTTATAGTAATAAAATAATGACGTGGATTTATCAGTGTGCATGTCTATAAAGAGGTATGTGAAAAAAACATGTGAACAAGGGGTGGGGCTTGGCTGTAGATACAGTACTGTGTGTCCTTTTGCAATTCAATGCCTTTTAAACTTGTTTTACTCTGGGGGGAGGGGGGGATTTAAACAGCGCATGTAAAAATAAATTGGACCTGACAAGCACTGAATAAATGGACTGCAAAGGGTTAAATGAGATTCTCATTTCTGCCTTTGTCCTCAAGGTTATAAACCTTGGCACCACTAGGCCAGACAAAGACAAGCTTAGCTCTCCTGCTATCGTACGTTTTACACTAGTCGCGTTGGTAAAGTTGAGTGCTTTCACTTTAGTGAAAAATCACAGACACGTCTACAAAAATCACTTTTATATATTGCAAGTCACTGGCATTAAGAAAAAAAACAACCAAAAAACATGGTATCTGTGACAAAATCCCAGCCTTAATAAGAAGTAGTAGTATCTGCTTATTGATAAAACCCAGCACCGCACTATATGTTTTTTATTTGTCTGTATAAGTTAGAATTGTAATTATAATTGAGTATTACTGTAACTTATACTGTAAGTACAACTATGTTTACCATGAATATGTTCGCAGCAGATGGTTCTTGAGATCCATCTTGGCAGCTGCCTATGTACTGCAGCCAGACACTTTTCTCATCTATGTAGGCTTAAAGTTTAAACACTGCTTTGGCAATTCAAAAAATGAAAGCCGCTTGCCTGTCATACAGTCATGGTAGTGGCATCCCACAACCACACAACTCCTTGTCATTTTGGGAAAAAAACTACATCAGTTAATAAAGGGAAACTGTCTGACAGCTGTTTATTTTCAGCAGCTCCAAGGCTATGTGCGTGCGCACCAACTTACCCAGAGGTCCACGAAAACCTATTAGAAGATTAATAAAATGTCATCGAACAGACAGCATAAAACTCTGTCTTGTTTCAAAGACAAAGTTCCAGCAAAATTTCTAAGCAGCAGCAATACAAACAAAGTGAACAAGTCAGAAATTACAGAAGAACCCACGACTTCAGAGTCTTTGTGTTCTGAACGTCTTCAACGAAAACTTCACATGAGGTTTAAGCCATCGTGCCAACAGTTTAGCTGATTAGTTAACAAATCTGGGGTAATGTACTGCAGTTTTTGTAAACAAGCTTAGTAATGAAATTATTATTACTGATTCTAAAGTTTGTTTTGGACTGCTTTTTTTTTAATTTATTTTTTTTAAATAAGTTTTTTGTTTTTCTGTGCAGAAAAACAAATCTGCAAAAGTATGGGTATTGGTACACTGAGCAGAAATTCAGCAGCAACTGTGCAGCACTATTGTAAAGAGATGTTTGAAGAAGGGAAGGCACTTGTCTTTGTCAATATTGCCAGACCCGTACGCGTTGTTATTCCAAAACATGGGTAACAAGTCTTTGCAAGATATGTACTCCTCTTTTCAGGACACTACAGTAATTATCTTCACTTTCCCACTCCAGCATACTAACACAGTCTCTTTCTCAAACTGATCATATGCCTTAATTCGCAAGTGCAGATTTACAACCTATAAACAGACCCCACTTAGACTTCTTTGAACTGGACAATGCAGATGTGCTGTGCTGTACAAAGCTCTCTGTCTAGAGAGAGATCCCATTTTCTGGCACCTATACTGCCTTTAAATATTAATGCCCGCGGTGCACAATAATCTACCCAAAGATTTTTCATAAATATGAAGCATGCATTTGTGTCTCTATACTTGTGTGTCTGAACTGTAAGGGCTGTTCTTCTTTTGGAGTCTCTGTACATTTTTTAGCCTGCGCTGTGATTTGTGAAAAGTCTGTGCGGTGTTCCAGTTTGTATATTAACATGGAATTTGAGGGCTGAGCTGTCTGGGAACTAGCCAGAGCGTTACTGAGGTGCCTTCGAAATTTCTTATCCAACAGCAAGTATGTGAGGGGATCCAGGCTGCTTCTGAATGCTGCAAGGCACAGGAGAATGTTTTTCACTTCCACCAAGGTTGTGAGCTTGTCACAGGCACAGGTCCCCATCAGGCTAACAAACACAGCCTTGAAGATGTGGTGTGGTAGGAAACAGACGAATAGCACTACCTGAATGACCAGAACATTCCTGAAAACCTTGTTGTAAACCCGATGTCTTGCTGGGATAGCTGCACTTTTCTGTAGGTTGTAAACATGTCTCGCTATAGACACGTACAACACAAAAACCACCAGAAAGCAGATGAAGGAGAGGCTGATGGCGAAGAGACTACCCAATTGAGAGGTTTTCCCTCCAGTTTCCACCTGCTTACCATAGCAGGCTTCAGTGTTCTCTGTTCCAACTTCAGTGATGGAATAGTATGCTGCCAGTGGGACTGTCCCGCCAACCACAATGATCCACACTGAAAGACACAGGATTTTGGCAAACTTTAATTGCCGGAAACCTTTCAGGAAGCTAGACAGTAAAAGCCTTCTCAAAACAGAAGGGTAGCAGTGGCAAGACTTTTCGTTATGCTTAATTAGTATTGCGTAGCGGCTGATGGCAATCCAGCTCAGTAGGACAATGCTGATGTAGATATTGATGTACAGAACAGGGGTCACGATCCCGACAGTGAATTGACAGATCACCATGTCCGTTTTCCACAAGTATCCTTTGGCATAATAAAGAAACAAGAAGGGAATGGTCATGCAGAAGAGCAAATTAGAAACGACCAGGTTGGTCAGATAGAAATGGGTGGGGGTTTTTAATGAGATCTTCTTCAGAAATATCCAGAGAGACAGGGCATTGCCTGGCAGGCATGTGATGAGAATGATGAAGTAGAGGATCGGAAGGATGACTGTGGTGGCGATGGAGGTTTCCAAGCATGATATGTTGGAACTTGCGTTCGCCATTGATCTGGAAGGTATAATAGTAAAGCCTTGGTTAATGCAATAGCACAATGGTTCTCAAACTTTTTTGTTCACAGACCATCTGAATGTTTTTTGGAGGGGGGGGGGGGGGGGGGGGGGGGGTGTTATCTTGGCGGACCACACAATAAATAGTATAGTTGACTGAAAAATAAGCACATTAAAAATACCAAAAGGGGAAAAAACTGATTGTTTTATTTTTAAATTGATAATTACAGCAGAAATTTAATTAATGTGAATTCATAATCTGTGAAATTACAGTGCATCCATGAGGTACCAGCACAGTCGCAGCTATGACTCTCCAGCTATAATCAATAAAAAGGAATGTTTGGATGCGGCATGCTGATTGGCTATTGATGATTTTTTTACCCTGCAGAATAGTACAATGCACAGCAGAATTAATTTTTGCCGAAGCAGTTCAATTAACAAAATATCAATACACTGCATATAAAACTTGAAATAAATGCACACATTATTGCGTGAGGTCTTTTGAAGTTTTAAAAAATGACATTAATTTTGTCACATTTGATCTTTTCAGAGGCATGTCAGTGTACAAGTGCATAGAATTACAAGAAGCAAAACCTCTGTTGAAAAAAAAAAGACACAAAGATTTAACAAGTCAACAACTTAATGAAATCGAAGGAAACAAAAATGCTTCAGCAGCTGGTGTTTTTATTGATTTAATGAAACATAAAGACTTGGTAATCGACTTAAAAACAGTATGTCTTGAAAATCTAAATGGTCTGTTACGATAATGCTAGGCTTCAGCACATAATTCTGCTGCTCAAGAGCCCTCAGTTTAGTTATGTTAGCCTCCTTGCTGGTCTCAATCACTCCGTAAACACCTGTAGTGACCAAGTATTTTTGTATTAGCTTCTCCAGGTCAGCGGTAGTAATGTGTGGATAGTGAACTTTTGTCTTTGCCTTTTCTTTATGTTTTCATTCTCAACAAAAATACACGATTGGCATTTTTAAATGCTTGGTCACTAACAAGGCTAACATTGTGGGTCATGTCAGCTCTGTTTACAAAGCGACTGAGGCCAGCACAGAGGCTTCAATCATTTTAATTAATTTCAATCAATGGAAGTGCTGAAAACCTCCAGTTTAATGTTTACAACAAATAATAGAACCTTGTTTGAGGAACTACTTTCTCAAAAAGCAGAAGAATATGTATATATACACACACACACACACACACACACACATATATATATATATATATATATATATATATATATATATATATATATATATATATATATATATATATATATATATATAATATGTATGTATGTGGGTGGGTGGGTGGGTGTGTGTATATATATATATATATATATATATATATATATTATATATATATATATATGTATGTATACAGGTTAGCGTCACTGGTAAGGCTGTTTCTGCCAGGGAGAGAGACTCAGACACTAGAAGCTGCAGGTTTAAGTGCTATTGCGCACATTTATTAACAAAAGCTAGACAAAGACACACTAAACAAACAAATAAACAGAAACAAGAGCCCAAAATAGACAAATGACAAAAACGACTTTACATACTTTCTTCAATTCAAACAAAGCAACGCACATCACACGCCAAAACACCAACATTAACCAACAATTAACTCTAATATTACCACCTTTGATTTACCTTTTTATACACCTGTGGCTAGAGCCTAATTTAATCATTAGTCATTCAATTATGGCCCCAGCAACATTCCTACGTGCTCTGACAGGGAGGAAACCCTTTGGTGTAATATTTTGTGGTTTTTTTTTTTTTTGTTCTGTAGCTATATATTAAAACAAATTAAATGCACAAAAACATAATAAAGCTGTAACTACATATTCATGATATTAATAAACTACTCAAGCTTGGTTATCATGGTTTATCATGTTACCAGAACCCCTCAATTAAATGACATCCATATTTAGTTGGCTGTATAGTAAGTGGTTAAAACAGGATCCGCATAACTTGGAATAATAAGTGTAAATACAGTTAAAAAATACAAGTCCAAATATCTGAATTTTCAATCCATTTTTTTTTTTTTTTTTTTACAAAAAACGAAATTATAAACCAGCTTGATTGGAACGTTACAAAACTTTTGTGTTATCCTTTTGGTTATTAGTTTACTATGGTTAGCTATTTGTATATTTATCCATCCATTAGCAAAAATATGTAAAACAAGAAACCAAGCCAAATAAAACAAAAGTTTTAGCTAGTTTCTTCATCAGCGTAATGTACTCTTCAACTTTACTTATCTCTGCTTTAGTGTTTTTGAAGTTATCAAAGATGATTTTTTGCAGTAATTTTGTCTTTGTGTTTTAGTCATCATTAGGAAAAATTCAGTACTAACTTTAAGATATACCCCTGCCTGTCATATAGAGTTCTAATATAACCTTGATTGTTACAATGAAATGCATGCTTACCAAAGTGGTTCCTATTTTAAACCAGGCAGAGACAAGGGGAAACGGTCCTCATGAATGTTCTTGTTGTCTCTGTAGATAATACATCTTGAAGAGGAAGCTAGGTGAGGGCAGTATTTTACACACACACACACACACACACACACACACACACACACACACACACACACACAGAAACACCTGCTACTGGTATGTGAAAGACATGTTTCTTAGTAAGGAAATGACCATATACTTTTACCATTTATTTTAGTTATAGAAGGACTGGTATATGAAAATTATTAAATAAAATCAATATTATATATCTAATATATATATATATATCTATATAATATATATATATATATAGATATATATATCTGAATATATATAAAAATTTTAACATAAAGTTTTTTGTTAATTTTAAAATAATTTCTTTTTACTGTATTTCAAAAAGATCATGTCATGATGTCGATAGATGACTCTTGCAAATGCTGTGTTTGATGCACAAGGCATCCATCTTCATTAGTAGTACAATCACAATTATTCTCTTTTTTAATTTATTAAAGGAGTGCTTCTCATGATTAAAAAATCAGCATTATTTGATTACCTCTTACTAAGACTATCGGTATTATCACCGGTCCTCCTCTTTTTTTTGATTTTGTGGTTCTTAGTTGTATTTTAAACTTGCTGTAAGTTTTGACACATGCAATAATTTAAAAAAAAAAACAATGCTTTTTTGCCATACAAACAAGACTATGCAAACATTCCAGGATTCAGAAGTTGATATGTCGTGTCGCATTTTAAGTATTTTCATTTCCTGCATTAACACAAACAAACAAGTGAAGAACCACGAGATAAAACAGTATTCAGAAGGAATCTATTATTAATAACAGCAGTAGTAAAAATAAAAACAGTGTTGCGTGTTACCTGTACAGTAGTTTTAGCTGGCAAGATGCTTTACATTCATTAGCTTTGTACATAGTGGCCAGTAGCATCCATTGCAAGTTAAAACAGGTTGATCTCATTTAATGTCATAAAAGCACCTTTTCCTATTTTGAGGCACCACTAGGAGGCGCACATGTAACAGGGATTGTGATGTACAGTTGCTGACACAACAGTGTCACCAAAGTGTTTAAACCATTGTTTGTTGACAGAGTGATGGAAATAACACTCCTACATGTATTTTTGAGACATTCTGGGTTTTACTGTTGGTTCGTGCTGTGGTTAGTTTTTAAACTCCTTGACACTGTCTTGTCAGCTACAGTATTTATTTATTTATTTATTTATTTATTTATTTGGCAGGCGCCTTTACCCAAGATGTCTTATGGTGTGTTACAGTGCAAGCTTAATATTTAAATACATAATAGTTTACAGTAAGGCAACCAATACAACAAAAATGCAATATGAATTAGGATACAACAAGTTAGGATTACAAGAAGTTATATCTACAATGACATATTAACAGTGCAATAATGCAGGGATTAGCTGAGGATCCAGAAGTCCAGTGCATAGTAGGAGGAGGAGATCAAGAGATCTACAAGTGCAGACTAAAGGAGGCTGTGTGATCCAGTGGTTAAAGAAAAGGGCTTGTAACCAGGAGGTCCCCAGTTCAAACCCTGGCTTACTGTTGTAAGTGACTCCAGTTGATGCATAGTTCACACACCGTAGTCTTTGTAAGTCGCCTTGGATAAAGTCATCTGCTAAATAAACTAATAATAATAATAAAACAGGATGTCATGCTGTATACGCATCCAGCTGTGAAAAATGTATACAGTATTTATTTTCCAACATGGTTAGGAATTCTTTATTAAAGCATTATTAAAGAAGCTTTCTGTTATTAATTTCCACTGATCTTCACCGTGGGCCAGTAATATTATCACCTGTGGGGTGCATATCCCTGTCACAGGGTTAAGATGTTCATGTTCTGTAATTGCACAAAAAACTTTTTTTGGGGGGTGGGGTTTGAGGATGTTAGAAATAACTAATGGTTTTTGGCTTGAGTTTTGGATCTGGTCTTCAGTTCTAGCTGTCTGCTGCCCGGTAGATATACACCAAAGACTAAAGAAGCAAGAGCCAGCACCTTGTTGTGATCTGCCACTTTGGGTCAAGTCTCCTTTTTTATTTGCAGGCAGTACACTTGCTGTATGTGTATAGTAGTGTGTGGACACTGATACTATCAATAAAGAAACATCTGTAGCATTGATATGACCTCAATGTGGCCACCAAATTAGGCGAGAGGTCAACACCAGGGTCACCACCAGGTTTAACATGCAGTGTTTATGTAATTGGAAATGTGAAACTCTAAAAGTTCACTCCTCAAATGATCTCTGATATAAGTTGTTCACAGTGTGTGAAGATTCTACAGTATGAAGCTCATATCTCAAAGCACACAAATGTAAAAGCTCCCCTTAGTGTCTTTTGGTTAGTAATTTCACAATAGCTTAGTCATTTCTTTATTGATGACATGTGTATTACACCTTGTCTTTTTGGACAGTATGATCTATGGGACATATATTCCAATTTGTCTTTACTTGCTTTGCTTACCATGTGACAAACTGTTATATTAAAATATCATAAATGATACAAAGTAGTTGTTTTTTGTTGTTAGATGCTGGAGGTTTTACATATTTTCCAGTAGAGTGGTTACAATGTTATTAAAGGGTTGGCTGAAGGGTGGTATTCTTAACTGCGGGTAGTTTCTGGTAAACGGTAGCCAATTGCATGCTCTTCATGAGTGTGAGGGTGGATATTTCTTGTGTGAGAAGCAGCTCTGGCTTTGCAGCACCTGAAATGAAAAGAGAGGTGGAGCAGGGGGAGAACGCAGCAGCTGAGAGCTGCCAGCAGAATGGTTCCAGCCTTGGCTTTGTATTGCTTCCTCTGCCACGTGCAGTCGCTGGAGTTGGACAGCAAGAGCATGGCTCTCTCTATGTGGTACGGCACAAAGCACACAACAAAGACCAGCACGGTAGCTAGGATCTTTCTCCGCACTTGTAAGCTAATGTTTTGATTTCTCATCACTAAATTTCCATCCTGCATCCGCTGAAGATGGTAAACCAGCAGGGTATAAAACGTTAATAAGATGATTAAAATGAAAAAGAACAATGCAATGCACAAGGCATGTAACAGGTTGTAATTATTTCTGGTTTTGCTGGCAATGAGGTCGAAGCAGGATTTGGCTGGCACAGAGTTTTTTAGAAGGTTGTGAATGAGGTTTGATAAGGTTGCACAGAGTGTCACAGTCCATGTGAGAGCACAAAGGAATTTGCATATCTTGGGGGTTTTGAAAAATTTAAAAAATACATGTTTTGGTCTCACCACACTGGCATACCGGTTAATACAGATCCACATTAGGAAGCAAATATTGCAATACAAGTTGATGTAAAAAAGTGATACAGTTGTAAAAATGGTTGCTGTGCACAAGTGAGCATTCGGTTCCCACTCCGAGCTGCGTTGGTAGTACACTATCCGGAATGGGAAGCTGCAGCATAAAAGCAGGTCTGCAGCTGTCATGTTGATCGTGAAAATCCCAGTCACTGTTTTCTCTGCCTTCCACAAGTCCCATAGAACAGCACCATTGCTAAGAAATCCAACAATGGTTAAAGCACTGTACAACCAGGTGAAGATATCTTTTTGATAGTTATCAAACGTGATATTGCAGATATCCGCCATTGAGCTGAAACAAAAACAACATCTTTACCTTGAGTTTTCTGTTTTGTCTTCACCACAGCAAAACTGAACAAACCAAAGTGCCTTTGAAATGTTTATTTACTTTATTCTCAACACAAACGGCAGACCAGACAGCAGACCACATAAAAAAGGATTAAATGCATTTTTAAAAAAAAAAAATTTGCCATCACTCTCTCAGTGACAAACAGGTCTGTCATATCTACAAACAAAACGGATACAAAAACACTAATCTGACACAAGTATTGTAAGAAGTGTAGTACTTTTAGTTTAATATCTCATGTGAAAGAAACTTTTTTTCTGTCTTTCATTCTACCAACAATTAGGATAAATAAACATAAAAAGACCCATTTGTATTTGTTCTCAGGGTTTATCTGGGAATGACCCCTAACTTCCTATCACACCTGCTTAAATAATATAATGAATGTCCTTTGTCTGTAAACAGGAGTGACGCTTTTAGGAGTTAAAACGGCATACTTTAGTGATAACCTTGCTGTTATCACAAAAGAACAAACTTGTCATTCTAACACCGGATAGGCATTTGTCTTATTTCTTTTTTCTTTTTTTTTTTTTTTAATGACAGAGATTTAAAATCTATCATAAAAAGTAGCATACCTGTGCTGTTGTAGGTCTCGGTGAGGAAATGGTTTTCACACTGCGTTGGGTCTGAAGTTTCAGTTCTCAGAAAATGCCTCAGATTATGGAAGTAAAGAGCAAGGTACGCACATTATTTTCACATGCTGTGATCTGTCCATTACATCACATCCTATGGTTTCCAGAAAGAACTTATTTTAATACTCACAGCTTGTTTATCTCTTAAATGTATGGATACATCAGAAGGCTGAGGTTTTAATATCATTTTGGTTTGAGAGCATCATTTTACAAGAGTTTCCTGTGTCCTGTGGGTGGTGTTCATGCCAGAAGAACTTTTGATGCAGTCACAGCTTAGGAAGCTTGGGTGGCATGAGTGAGCATACCTATAAACATTGAAATGCATTAAATGAAGAGGAGTGTTTTACAGTGAAGCCTTTTTATGAAAGCCAGCCAAGGGTCCAACAAAATGTGGCCTTAATATTGAAGGTCAGTTAACACTGAAGTTAGTGGAATTGGGATTGTAAAAATATGGCCTTAATTGCAAGTTGGCCTTTCTTCAGATGTTGCTTTTAAACAAAGTTCCACTGTATTATGTATTTTTTGTGTTTGTTTTTTTTTTGTTGTTGTTGGTGTGCTCTAAGAGACAAAGATCTGGTGGAAGATTCATTGCTTGCCTGTACTATACTCCCTCACCAACAGGTGGAGCTGTGCTCATTTATCCAGCTCAGAGTACACACCATCAGACATTTCTGTGCATTAGTCATATAACGTCTCGCTGCAGGAGGGTAGAATATTTATTATCGGAAGAAAAGGAAAACTGGATATTAATCGTGTGCCATAGTTATTGAAATATAGAGGCATGTAGTTAAAACAGTACTGTAGAGTTAGGCACATTTTGTGACTTAGATTTAAAAAAAAAAAAAAAATTTCTAATGTGCCTGAATATCTCTACCCATTATCGAATTAAGTGGTGGATTGCACATTTAACAAGTTTCATGATGTTTCAACAAAGAAACCCAGACTACTGTGGATACTATTGTGGGCAGTTAATATTTTCTTAAGAGCAATAAATTAAAGGACCTCCAAGAACCTTCGATAGTCAAGATCTTGGTGGGACCTCCAGTTAGAGCTGTGGGTACTATTGTAATGTACAAACCCGTTTTTAATATCGCTCTCTGAAAACGATGGCGGATTTATACGTTACAACAAGCCGAAAATAGACCACGTTCCAGACTGTTCAAGGTTCATGAATCGTGTTTGTTCAACATGAGCAAATGATTCAATACTGGGAATCTCTTCTTAGAAAGATGGTATTTATTAAGCATGCAATAAAATAAGTTTGAAAATCACACAAAACAGTTACACAATTAAATGTCACATTAAAAGCATGACAATGAGAACTAAGGTTTAAAACAACAATTCACCAAAGAAATACTAGTACATACTGACACAAGGGGTCACAATACCTGAATAGATATTTTAAGAGTATTGTTACCTATCCTGAAAAGTAGTCTCTTGCGTTTCTCCGAATGTCAGGGCTCCCAACCTTGATGGATAAATTCTTAGAGCTGAGGGCTTCAGGTGCAGTCTTTAGTTTTAGTCTTCTTAAGTCTGAGGCAGCCAGCAGGTCCAGGGGAACTAGCGGGTCCGAGGGAGCATAGCAAAAGGTTGGAACAGCCATCGCAGGTCCGGGGGAGCCAGCGGGTCCGAGGGAGCAAGGAGCTGGGCTAAAGCAGGGGTTTTATACTTTTCAAACAAAGAGATTGTTTGAATTTCCCGCTGCATGCTCCGATTAGCTATTTTGTTGCACATGGGCTTGCAATCGTGATTGATTGTCCCCTCCCTTCCTCTCTCTGGAAAGGGGAAACTTTAAAACGTGCATAACTTTTGCTGAATAATTCAGATTTTATTCTGAATTCCCGTTGTTTTTACCATAAGAAATTACATTTCTTTAGACACCAAACATGTCTGGTTGCGATTTTGGTTATGGTTTGGTTTTGGTTATGGTTTGGCATTGCAAACAGTTTAATTCTCTTAGGGATTTATTACTTGGGTTATTCTATATTTTTAGGCAATTTAAGAATAAAAATGCTTGCATCTTGTACTCATAGTGTTATTAAATCATTATGTGAAATTTGTCTTGAATCTTGTAAGACATTTTTCTCTTTTTCAGACTCCTATGCTAAACCTCCTCTCTCTCCCTAGACGGGTTAATTAAATCACGGAGACGGGTTTGATTAGCCATTTGTTTCCTGAGTGCCTGGTGCGTTCAAGGTGCGGGGTTGTTCGTTATCTCTAGGCAAAGCTAGACAAATTAGATTAAGGTTCATTCAATGTAGATTCCTGATAATATAACATCATAAAAACATAACATAGGAAAGTTCATGACATTTGCAATATATTTGTGATGACAATGCCTATAGAACCTACACTACTCAAAATTAACACTAATGTGTGCACTCCTTAAAAATAAACACAGAGCCATAATGGTAATTTCAAGATGGCATATAGTCAGGGGTTCACATAACTTTTATCATTAGGTTGTCACGTGAGTATCAACAGAAATGGTTTGATACTCCTACATAATTAGCTGACATTCTGTGTTTATTTCAATCACCATATTCCCATCCTGGGGATTCAAAAGTAAAAACCAAAAACACTTTGTCCCTTTATTAGTGTTAGCGTGACCACATGACGGGGTAAAAATATTATTTTAAGTATATTGCTTCGGTACACGTGTTCTTTTTTGTTTTTTTTAACTCCTCTCAGCGCAAAGTTTAGGTCAGGGAGCTTCACAACGTCACTCCCTGTAAATGCATCCCTCTTCTCTGAATGGACGGCATTTGGTTGTTTCAAGTGCCCATTAAAGAAAATGATTGATGTTATGAACTGGAGTAGTGTCACCTATCGCTCTCCATATTGTAATAGAAACTTGAGGCAGCCAGTGATGGCACTAGCAGGGAGGGACTGTATAGTTAAATTGGAACCCTGAGATGGAATGGAAAACCTGAGTCTCAGTATAGAAAATCAGGAGGTTAGGCTGGTGTGGGTCACAGCAGATAATATGTTTGACCTTGCAAGTGTGAACACCCTCACTGCCTTTATGAAAAATGCTTTCCTGTTAAAAAAAAAAATGTTCTGCCAGTACACTTTTGCATCTTAAAAAACAATCTGGAAGTCCAATTTTTTATTTTTTTATTTTTTTAAAATTGGTGCGCATCTGTTATGTGAACCCCTGTAAATAAGAGGGCTGTACAAGTAATCCTGAGTGCTTTTTGTATGTTTTTTGTCAGCAGGTATTAAATTAAATTAAACCTATTCAAAATGTGAGTAGGTGCTGCAAATTAAGAGTTATTTATTGACAATTAATACACAGTGCTGGTGTTATATTCCTTCGTTGGTTAAGTTGAATACAAAACTCAGATTTTTGTATACATGTTATGCACATACAAATTACATCGTTTACTCAGAACAGTCTTTCCTGTCGACTTTTATTGTGAAAATAAGGTTACTTTTAGCTGTCGTTTTATATTTTTATTTGTGTACAACACAGCATCCATTCTGCAGAGCAGCTGATAGATTTTGCACATTATAAGTCTTATATGCTTGCTATAAATAATGCAAGCCTGGGAAGTGCAAGGACGTTTTATGAGGGAGTGAAATGTTTGTTTGTTTGTTTGTTTTTTATCATTACTGTAGCTAAAGCTGCATCTAATCATCCTTGTTTGTCAAATTTAAAATGGTCTGCATCCCTTTTTCTAGGCAACATTTGTACCCAATGTAGTAAACAGCAAACTGTTGCATGCTAACCAAGTGTTAAAACAATAACAATACAAAGTTGTGACTAAGTTTTGAGGTCTGTTCCTAATGACTTATTGCATTTTTTCTGTCTTGCCCTCTTGATCACCTACAGATTGTTTTTCAAGATGGTTAACTTAGAGGACTGTGAAATAATGACACCATAAATCATGTATATATCTTAAGACAGGCCTTCAAACCAATTGAGGGTAAGCAAATAAAGAAAAAAAATAACTGCTCAGCAGAGTTGCTGTATTACTCAGGGTGAGAGATGCAATCCTGAATGTTAGTGGGATCTGCGCTGTTCCAGTAAAAACGGTTTGAGGCAGTAGTTTTTATATCACATCGCAGTGCTGCGCAGTTTCTGCTGCCCGCCCTAACGGTTGCAACGGTGCTCTGACAGAAATCCAAAAAATGTGAGAGTATAAAACCAGCAAGAAACAGCACATTTACAGAATGTAAAAGATCACCAACTATTCTGAATAATTTCTTACTAGTTCACATGTGAGTAGAGACTGGTAATCGTTTCCACAGACAGTAAGGCTCAAATGTGTTGATTTTATTAGAAACCTGTGCATACATTTGAAAGTTACATGTGATGCTGACTGGTTAAAATATAAGAATATTGAAATATGAATTTAATAAGAAGTGAATAACAATATGTAACAAGCACAACATACAGGTAGCCAGTTTTGCTTGGACCTACATGTTTGTGTTGAACTTTTCATATTTTATAGATTGACCGGTGAGCCTGCGGTGCGGGCATTTTAGTCCCTTGTTGGTAGCTGTAGTTCTTCCATATCTATAAAATAACTAAGACAGTAGTTAGTTCTACAGCAATTTAGGTGAATTCGGAAATAAAGTAACGTCAGGGAGCTTAATGGCAAAAAAAGAATTCTGTAAGCTTTGTTACCTACTTGGGTAAGTTAAGTAATGTATTATTTATTTGTCTTAAACTCCAGCCTTAGGATTTTTTTTTATTACAATCTTTTTTTATTCATCCCTAGTCTTCATACTGCTCCTGCTCAAACGCTGTGTAACCAATCAACATCAAACTTGGCAGGTATCATCCCGGCTTGAATTCAATTCAGATGATAAAAATAGTGCGCAGAGTGATGCATTTTTTTGAAAAACCTTTTAAAATCGTCTTCTTGGGAACCGGTGAAGCCATTGATCAGAAACATGTCATCAACAACCAAACACGCTTCAGATTTGTGAAGCGGAAGTTGCTGCAATACATTTTAATATCACAGTTGCTGCCACCAAATTTGCGAAAACGTGCTCCAATCATCAAACTGCTTCTGTTTGAAAACCGTTTAACCAACTAACTCTGAACTTGGTAGGCATCATCCTGGGGACAATGGAATTCAAATAGGTCAAAATGGTGTTCTTTTGTAAAAAACAAAATGGCCTCCAGACCTACATTTTCTTCTTAAATTTAAAACCACTTCAGTTGAAAAACGGTTTATTTGATTAACTCCAAAGTTGACAAGCATCATCCCTGTGTCAATGCAATTGACTTTTTCAAAAATGGTATTTGTGCTTAAACCAATATGGTCGCCTGATGCAGTTCTTTAAATGCCTTTCAGAATGTTTGGTCAAATATAAAACTAGCTCATAACTCCTTACAAAGTGTAGATAGGTTAATGTTTGTTTTATATTCTGTGTTTTAATGTCTTTCATTCCTGTACAGAATGGACGTTACTGTCGTTTTCAGCTGTCCATTTAACCCAGTATAAATCTGTCAAGGACATTTTTTCATTGTCTTGTTTTTAGAAGTTTGTTTTCAACCTTACAGCACATTAGGAATGTCTTGCACTGTTCCACCAGGAGTCAAGCTAGTTTTTATCAGAGTCCTGTTCCTGTTTTTAGGAGCTGAGGATTTCCAGCTGATGCTGAAGATCCCTTTAGATTCCTATAATTAACCGTTTCTGTCGGAATGAATGAATGATGCTGAAACTCGCCCGAGTGCTACTGGTCGCCTGGGAAGCTTTCGCTTGCTGGTGCTCGGTGGTGGAGCTGTTGGTTGTGCTTGCATATGATGGGACATTTCTGCACAGGAGACTGATGGTCATCTTGCGCACAGAGCCTGACAGCAGAAAGAACATGACTGGATCCAGGCAATTGTTTAGAGTTGAGAAGAGCAGTGCCACCTCATTGGTTTTGTCAATGATGTTCGTCCAGTAGCAGGTAGTGCCATAGATCTGGGACCAGATGTAGATTACACGAAAGATGTGATATGGAACGAAGCACACCGTAAAGATAAAAAGCACAAAAAAAGATTTTTTTGCCGTCTGTCTATACTTGTGGGCATTGGGAAGGTCTGATTTCTCCCTAGAAAGTTTGTAAAGCTTTTTGGCAATTTGACCATAAGAGAGCATTAGGGAAATGTAAACTACCCAAAAGACAACAACCATTGCAAGGTTAAAGAAAGCTTTCCATTTGGCATTTTGTCTGCCCTTGTATTGGAAACATTTAGTGATCTTCTCGTTGCCTTCTGGTTTGCTGATCATGGGTATAATGAAAGCAATGGCCATACCCCAGGTGATGCAACATGTGATGATGCTCCATTTCCTCTTCTGCAGTTTGTACTGCTGTACTGAGCGTTGGATTTTGATGTATCGGTCCACACTGATGAACCCAAGCAGGGTGATGCTGATGTACATGTTCATGTAGAAAATGTTGCCGACCACTTTGCAGAAGGTCTGGCCCAGCATCCACTGGTTTTTGGTGCTGTGGTAGACGATGCGGAAAGGCAAACAGATAATCAGGATGAGGTCAGCAACAGCTATGTTGACAAGGAAAACATGGACAGAGTTCTTCTTTGAGTGGACGAAGAGGAAGACGTACAGGGCTAAAACGTTTCCCAACAGTCCAAAGACAAACATGAAGGAGTAGGCCAAGGCTAAAGGAATGCTCATAGAGTCATCGTTTATAACACATGTGGTGTTGGGCTCCAGTGTTGTATTTACAGTGTCTGTACTCTCTGTAAAGCTGTAGGGGACTGAATCATTTAAAGTTCCTAAATTAATGAGGCTTGTCATTTTGAAGTAATCTTCAATCCTGTAAAGCAAGAAAGCATAATCTTTTGTTGGTATGTAATGTTAAAATGGAAGTTATTAATAGCAAGACAAAATATCTTTAACGGTATATTTAAAGACAGTACATCCTGCCTAAGACTTTGTGTCACAGAGTGCAAGCTTTTAGAAACATGGTAAAGCACAGGCATTGTAAAACTCCAAATTTACAGTGCGCATTTTCCCTTGTAAGCTTTTATAAAAGAATAAAAAGGCTTAAAAAAAAAAGATAATAATAATAATAATCCCCATAATTGTCAGAACATTAATTTAGTTTACTTTTGCATAGTCAAAAATATTCTAGCAACAATTGCACATTTTAGATTTTACATATATATGTATATATCCAAAAATACAAACTGCATTTGTAAATAACTTATTTACAACAGCAAGGATTATGTTCATTTCAACTGGCTATGTGATGTCATAGCCGTGCTATAATGTCATATTATATATATATATAATATATATATATATATTATATATATATATATATATATATATATATATAGATATATATATAGATATATATATATATAGATATATATATAATAGATAGATATATATATATATATATATAAAAAAATATATAGTGATATATAGATGGACACATATATAGTGGATATATATATATAACGTGCCTCGGATATAACAGCACAGATGGACACACACACACAGTGGATCTCAATTATAACGTGCCTCGGATATAACGCTCTTACAGCATGTCCCCCAAATAAAAAATGTAACGTTCATTACATGGTGTTTATGCATGGTTAATTCACAGAAAGTACGTTTTTTGCTTCACTATATATGCATTATTAAGAGAGAGTTATTTTGTTTTATGTTTATAACACTCTTTATAATAATCTACTTCTGTGGAGTCAAGCAATTGAAATCCAGAAACTGTGGTGTTAGTAATTAGAGCAGTAGACTGCTGTCATACAATTCAATCTTTCTTGCTGCAAATTTCTGATGAAATTTATAAATAAACCGTTGATAGAATAACAGCTTTATTATTGTACATTATTCCTGATATTATTATTATTATTATTATGATTATTATTATTATTAGAACAGAGTATAGCCGTTAGCCTACAATATAGAAGATGGTTGAAAACATTACATGTTTACAGTCATTACCTGCACTCTGCTTATCCACTGCTTACTAAATATCTGGGTACAATACTTATTGTGGCATTAGTCTTTGCAGTCACCATTGCAAAAAGAGGTCAGATGAAGAACAAAGAGCCTACCCTGTCATAAGTGTGTAGTACATTCTTTGGAGTTCTTTTGCCCTATTGGGGTCAGTGAGGTTATTCATCTGTTTATTGAGCCGTGGGTCTGAGGGTGGTTAAACTGGCAAGAAATACCCCCACCCCTAGTTTTGCATTGATTCATTTACCCTGTAACTTGTTGGACAGTAGCATATAATGAAAGTTGTGTTCAATAGCAGTTCAGTCACTGAAAGCTGGTGAGCCAGGAAGCAGCATACAGTATCATAATTGCTATTTAATTAGATGTCTTGCTTGTAATTAAAGAAAAAAAAGTTGTATAAAGTTCCCTTGATGTGTAACATCTTGCCACCGCACATAACGAAACAGTCTTCAGGAAAAGATCCCCTGTGCACTTCTGTTTCTGAACTACAAATACTGTGGACTGAAGATTGTTGCTGAAGTGCAATTCAAATTTGAAATTCCTCCCCTGCAAGCAAAACTAAAAAAAATGTGCATTTCCAACAAAGAATATTTAAATGAATGACAGCAGGCTATTCATGATTCACGAATGAACCAGGTATACAGTACCATAACACGGGTTCTTGATTTCCCTTGCTTATATCCACACCAGTAGATTATTTAATTACACCTTGTAACAATTTTACTTTTTTTTTTTGTTCCTGGGTAGTAAATTTACAGTATAATTGTAAATCTCGAAAAACTACTCACTTCTAAATCTTTTGTAGTCATTTTTGTATTACTTTAGTATAAATACATGTTAATTTGGATTCATATGTTGTTTTTTTCTGACTTTATGTGAACGAAAAGACACACATGTGCCCGTTTTCCCATTGGAAATAGTGATATTTTGAAATATCACTGTCCTGGTCACAAAAGCAAAGTTTGTGGGGAATAATAGCCATTTTCTATACTTTTGAGGCATAAGCAATTAGGAAATAACACTTACTACCCAGGAACAAAAATTGTGTTACATAGTGTTATGCACAAAATTTGTTTACAATAAGAAATACTCACCTGTGGAGCTCCTGGCATGTGACGTGCCTTCCTTCCAAAAGTGAAATGGGATTAGAAATAAATTACTTGCATATAGCTCATGACATTTCCTGTCCTAATCTTCAACTTTTACACAGTACTCTGTGGTGTTCTTTCTGTTTTAGTCATGCAGTTACCACAAACTGTTTCCTACTTTTTGAGTATTCTGTTGACTCCTCCTTTTTATTGGAGGGCTCTTTTATCAATCATTATGTATTTAAAAAAAAAAAAAAAAAAAAAAAAAAAAAAGTAAAACATGTTGTAACACCATGTATAATGCTGCTGAAAATATTCAATGTACTTTAAAAAATGTGCAAGTTATCAATTAAAAAAAAAAACAACACTGAGAGGATAGCCATGCGGGTTTGGTAATAATTTCTTTCTGAGAAATGGTGAAGTTATTTGACTGTTCAACTGAGCGCCTAAAACAAGTTCTCATAGTTCTTCTGCAGTGAGGTAACAGAGTGACACACATGTTTTTTATTCTTTTTATTTATTGTGTATGGCTGATAGAAGTGTTGTTATGCAGACTAAGAAGATAAATGCACTGTTTATTAAACAGGATGAACCAAAGGGTTTTCTTTTTTTGTTTTGTAACTATTACTGTTCTAACAACTAATGTTTATTTTGATTTCTAAAGACATCTTTCAGTTCTCGTTAATTGTGGTTAAACTTTGAGCTGTGTGTTGGGTGTAAGTTTAGCTTTCTTACTGGAGAAGAGTTGCAGCCTTACATATTGGGAGAGATGCATTCTTGTAATCAGTGTGCCAGTTAATGCATTGGAGCCTGATGCATTCACTGACACATCAGTACATTTGTGAATATGCACCTTGGTATGTTGGAATGCACTTTTGAACATCTTTGGCCTCACTCAGTAAATATAGGTAGAAGTATTTGATCACCTCATAGCTACTGGTGCAACTGCATGTAGTATTTTGTTAAGCCTTAAGTTGTGTACCCCACCAAGTGCGGTAGATCAATAAGCTTGTTTATTGTGGCTCTTTTTCTTTACCGGAAATAAAAACACAGTAACCCAGCTTGACTAAATCTTCTGCCATATACAAGAAAGCGGTATACTGCTGCTGTTACACTTTGATTAAAGGTTTTTACCACTGGGTTAGTTGTAGTGTATCGATCCCTGTACAGGCAGTCCTCGCACTTATGACACAGCTGGTTCCTGTAAGTCGAAGCACATTTTCCCATAGGAACAATGTTATAACCGTTAACCGTTACATGCATAAAAAAAACCTGCTAGACTAAGTCATGGCGATCGCGAAAGGTACAGCTGTTCGGACACCGAGCATGCGCACACGATGCATGGCTCAGGTCTCGCCGTGTCATAAATGCCGTCTCGATGTCGTAAAGTCCAAGCAGGGTAATAATGCAAAAGAGTCATAAGTCGAAGCGTTGTAAGTCGAGGATCACCTGTATCTATGTATTACAAATGTACCTTATAATATGAAGGGTTGTTTTTGTTTTATGGTACTTATTGCAAGATGTTAGCGATTGCTATTGAAGAATGCCGTCTGATATCAGACAGCGGTACTTTTTGGGAGAGAGGGCTCTGGAGCGGCAAGTGCATGCATATTAGGGGTGCATTATGATCGGTTCCATTTTTTTTATCAACTCTTTCAACAATTTTTAACGTCTAGTTGCTTTTTTGGTAAAACCAAAATGAAATTTTAAAACTGGACAGGACAAACCATTATTACACACGTTAGGTTTAGGCAATTGACATGTTGGCTGTTGAGTTTAAGAAATAAAAGGCGAAGGGAAAGAAACGTCGTTGTCGTCTTCTTTTCAAGTACAGTTTATTGAAGGTAAAAGTTCTGAGTTGCAGAGTTACAACCAGACATCTTAAAGGTTACATGGTGACAACATTTTGCAGGTTTCCTCTTTACAAGCACGGAGCAGAGCAATACAAAGAACATTTCAGTATTCTCAGTTCAAATGCAGTCTCTCAGTGACATCATGATTTTTCCTTAAACCAATCAGAAAAAGACACAGATCTCTTATCATTTGATTGATTGTCCATTTGTCTTAACCCTAGCTTCAAAGCATCTGGTTCAGTCCAGTTTCTCTTTGAAGTAGCTACTTTTATAACCCTCATAAAATCAACTGTAATTTCCTAAGAAAACTTATTTTATTTCTAGTTTGTACTTTCTAAGTAGCAATTTAACCAGAATTTGGCTTAACCTTTAACCCATTCTGTGAGTTGTATTCTAAGACCAAAAATTGATTTATATCTAAATAAAATGTTCCAACATTGGCTTCAAAGTGACTGAGGTGTTCGGCAGCATTTTAACACAGTAAAACACTTCTAATTTAAAATGTCACCAAGATTCATAACGGTAAAAAGCTAGAACTTTGGCCCACCGCCAGTACCCTGAAAAACACCTGCAAAGTTCTCGTTTTGTATGCTAGTTTATAAGAGCCTGTTACTATAATATATATGCCTCTATGGGTAAAGCACATAAACTTGAATTCAATCAATGTGCCGCTAGAATGCAGCAAAATTCCTGCCTCCCGTACCTGCTAGGTTTACAGTGCATTATTGCATCCGTACATTAACATGCATTATCTTTCTTTACAGCCTCACTGTGTTTTGCTTGCATCGAAGGAGAATTCAGCCCCTGTGAAGCTCGGAGGTTTTGGAGTGGCTATACAGCTTGGAGAATCTGGATTGGTTGCTGGAGGTATTTATTTTTAATTCTTTCAGTACAGTAACTGCAAAAAGGAGGAACCTTTAGCAGAGTTTAAATAATCTATAGGAGGCACTGCTCAATGAACCAATCGCATATTGCAAAAAGTCTGTATCTGTGGTTCTGCAAATTTTTAGCTAAGCTTATTTTATTTGTATTGATGGTTATGTAGTGTGTATTGTTTCCTTAATTAACTGTTAGTATTATTAAAGACAGTGGTTTGTTATTTATGGAGAAAATGAAAAAAGGGTTAATGGTTTCTCAACCAAAAATAAAAAGACCACAAGATCTTGACACATGTTTGAAGAAAACACAGTTCCTTGTTTATTCAGAGAATCGGAGAAGTGAAAACCAAAAAAAAGTTCATTCTGTATTGTTATGCGACACAAGTTATATCATTGAGTGGGGGCATTCACTCCATAGTGACTTGACAGATATACCAGAACAAAATCATTCAGCAATGATTTTTGGTACATAAGCATTTGTTGCTTCCTGAAGCTTTAGATAAAAGCCACAAGCTACAGTGACCTTTTGAAAGAAAGAAAGAAAGAAAGAGAAAGAAAGAAATTAAAATCAGTAAGTGTGAATCTTTCTCCTGAAGCATATGTGCATGTGATCTGCATAACTGTAGATTAAAAGAAAATTACAATCCTGTGTGGTATTGGTCAATAAATGCACATACTGGTTCAAAAGAGGGCTCTAGTTGAGGCAGGCCTTGGTTTGAAACCTGTTTAGATGATCACTGAAATTAATTTGAAGACGATGGTCAACATCCTACATCAAACACAATTCTGTACGATTTGCTGCAGATGTCTGCAGAAAGTATCATAATGAGTCCATGGTTTGGTGGCCAAGGAGATTGGACTGCTCACTCATCCTCTAAGAGGATGGTCCCTTAATGCAGGCTTGATGCAGACTTGCCTGATAAGCTTTGTGCTGTCGATCCTTGCTCTGCGGATAAAGAGAGGATTGCATATCCAGTGCCATGTATCCAGCCATTTTCATGAGCATTGAAGTTTACCACTGGTTTACCACTCTTCAGGGTGCAGCTACACCAAGATATGCTGATAAGCTTGATGATTAGTAATTTAAGGGAGTTTCAGAACCATTCAATGAAGACTCCAGAAACCAATCAAAGCATTACAAATAGAGTAATTGACTATTTTTAATGCTGTCCATATTTCTGCCAGGCAACAAATCATGATGACATACCAATAAGTGACCTATCAGCATTGTTGTTTTGGAATTGAGCAACTGTTACTAGACTTCTTTTTGCAGCAGAAGCAGTTTTGAAAGGGAGTATTGGTAAAAAAAAAAAAAAAGAGGCGTTTCTGTCATTCATTTTAAATGACTCATTAAAATGAGCGACACAGCTTTGCAGATCCTTGCATTTTAAAATCCCCTTGACTTGTAAAACACTTAAATAATTGAATCAACTTTGAAAAAGAGCACAAGATAACGACTTCAACTCAACTCGTATCAACTGCATCAGCAGTTGGCATTGGAAAGTCTGTTTGTGTTGTATTTGCCAAGCCAAAAAACATAATTCTGTTGTAACTAGCAAATCAGGTATGTCAGTGATGACAGCACCAATTAGGTAAATATAGTACATAATAGTCTGGAATTAGCTCTCTTATTTATACCACAAGTATTAAATATTTAAATGCATTTATTTTGTTGAACTAGCCTAATTAACTGGAACCTAGAAACCACCAAGGTTTCTCATTGATATGCTGCAGATGGGAGGAAGGTTCTTATGGAAAGAACCCCCAAACAAAGAAGGAGCAAGTGTCATACACTTCAAAGTTTACATCCAGTGTTGTTATTCTTTCATAATTAAACAGAAAATCAATAATGTTACAATAATAGTGTTTGTATGACATTGTTTTGGTTCTCTTTTGCTTGTTACAGTTTTTAGCTAATAGGTTATCAAGCAAAACAGGTTTTAAAAAGGATGTGAGAAGTGTGGTGAACATGAGGTTTGCATATGCACTCGCACAGTTTTAAAAGGTGCTGTGTCCTACATTCTTGTCCAGTTTTATACTAAAATATTGAGGCATCACAGGGACTGGGGTGATTTAAGAGGCAAGGTTTTCAAAATGTGTAGTATCGAATTCGGTTCCCTGTAGAATTCAGTGTCCCGTGCTAATTGTGCACATGTGCAGAGCTATCTTTTCCAGTCACTACACGTGCTCTGCTGAACTCCCTACTTTTTTTAATAATGAACCAAAAATACACAGTGTAACATTGAAAAGCACAGATTAAATCAATGCATATTATTATTATTATTATTGTTATTTATTTTTTAAATTGTAATGTCTGTGTTTTCTAAGTAAACGCCCAGAGCTGGCAATCCTATAAAACATATGATTATATAAATACGTGTTCTTTCATGATAAGTACACATATCTTTGTAAATGTGACATGTTTGTAATTATGTAACTGATTGATGTTTGAATTGTTTGTATTTTAAGGTATTTTTTCTTCAGTTGCTTATACTCTCTGATGAAAGCAAAGCTGGCCGAAACATCTCTTTTTTTTATGTAACAATTAATAAAATAGTGTATATTGATATGTGGAAGATTTTTTAAAGGTTTTTTTTCTGTCTGAAAACATTTTGTTCCCTAAGATTTATCATAATGTGCAAGTCCTTCCTTTACTAAGATGGCGGATGCGCTGTGACATCATACCCGTTGGCAGCTGCGACCGCTGATTTCTGTAGCGTTTCTCCAGCCGTTCGATTTACTTTGATTGCCACAGTATAAGATCACTTCATCTGCAGCAGGTATTAGGGCCGCTAGGCCCACATAGTCTGTGCTGCATAGAATTTGAGTGAGAGGCACAGGTGGGGGTGTAGTTGTAAGAGCAGTGAACAATATTCTGGAAAATGAAGAAAAAACTACATTTACAGATTTTTTTTAAACCATTGTGTGCCAATATAATATTACTGTAGGTTAAAGAATGATACAAGTACAGTACATTTCAATGAATTGCATATATGATAATTACATATTCCTGTTAATTGAAAGAAAAAAAAAGTGAAACATTTCATGTGAAATTTATGTGCCTAACACTTTTATGCATTTAACCAGAATAAGGAATGTACATTTTCAAAAGAAGTGTACGTCTGTATGCAATTATCAGGTAATCGGTTAAATGTATTATGCTGTGTATGCTACAGTTAATTGCATATGCTGGTAATTGCATAAAACAGTTACAGGCTATTAAATTAACAAGTATCTACTACAGTATGACTTAATATGATGTGCTTCTATTTGAAGTTGAATTTCAGTGTTACTTGCATTAATTGTCTGTATAAATTCAGTATATATTAAACATTTCAACAGCCTAATTGTGTTTACAATTAGAAAAGCATGAACTTGAGCCCTCATACTATTTTTTTTTCTAAGAGGTATTAGGGGAAATTCTAAAGGTTTTCTTGAATTTAGTGTTTTTTTTTGGGGGGGAGGTCTGGCAACACTGGTGCAGTGAGGTGCATATTATTAACACCTGCAGAATACGGTAACCCCAGTTTCATGCAACAGTTAAAATGGTAACCGAACATGTGGGAGTACTGTTGTGTAAAAAATTGCTTTAAATGGACAGTTGCATTCAAGAAATTTGGAACAAGAACAGCAAAAAAAAGATTTGTGTGTTGCACACGTGCCATTAACAAAACGCCCTGAAAATTCAACATAAAGAAAATAATTTTAATGAATGGCTGCAATGCAGCAAAAAGCTGAATAACTAAACAAAAAAAGGATGTGAAAAGGTTACAGTACCAAGCTGAAAGCTATATTTTGTGAACTCCAATAAACCTGCTTTATCTTTCGCCAGTCAAATCGTTTTCGTCTGTTGCATCTTCTTTAGCAGCCGCAGCTATCTCAGGTATAATTTGATTACATTGTTTATCGTCGGGGCACATAGAAGTACTTTGGACAGTAATTAGGAAGTGTACTGTTGATTTTTTTTATATATGTTTGGACTTATTGATTTGATATATAAATATAATATATATATATATATATATATATATATATATATATATATATATATATATATATATATATATACTTGTATGTGTAACTGACTACGATTAACCAGAGCAGTAAAACTGTTTAAGGCTTTTTAATGTAAGACACACCACGTATCTACCCTACTTTTACAGTCAAATTTGGACGCAATGGTACGTCCGTAAGTCGGTAAAACCCAGACGGAGACGGACGGCGGCACGGGGGTGACATCTTGGACCCTGAATTGTATTGAAAGCGTGAGTGAAGACGAACTACTAAACCTTCGTCCTCCAACGTCTTGGCGGAGTAAAATGGCCGGGGTTTCACCACTTCTCACCATGGGATAGCCGTGGTGCCGAGGGCAGCCCCTTACACCCCAGTAGGAAAAGTAAAATGAGTCTACCCTACAGACGGTAAATGCCCTTGGTTCCTTTCTTAAAAAACTCCGGTAGTAATCCCTTTTATGTCTTCCATCAGTAGTCGTGGTTTTTTTTATTTTTTATTCCACACTGGTAATAGCATGAGCTCAAAGTTGCCACTTTTCTCCATTACATTGTTCAGAAAAAAAGTTTCTAAGAGTTTTTAAATCATTTTCTTTCATAATTATTTATTTATTTATTTGTTTATTTATTTTAAAATAATAAAAAATAAAAACATTCTGTTGCCTGGTGGTCTACAACCTCAGCAGTCTTGCGGACAAACCTTCTGACTTGTACTGAAAGAATGGCAAAATGAATTATATATACAGTATGTGTTCCGTTTTTTTTAGCTTTAATTTATTTTACTTGTTCAGCCTGCCCCAGAACAATGCAGCAGCATCCACCTGTTTGCGTTTTTAAGGTAGTGGGTCATTAAGGTTACTTTTTTTGTTTTCTGCTTTCCAGATGAACCCAAGGCAGTGGAGCCATATCTCTGAAAGTGCCAAAGACCTGGTACGCCGCATGCTGATGCTGGACCCCGCAGAGAGGATAACTGTTTACGAGGCACTCAACCACCCCTGGCTCAAGGTAGGGGGCCTTGATAGATTCTGCAGTCCCTTGAGCTCAAATAGCACTGCATTTCCAAGAAAATAACTTTTGTTTCAGCCTGATTGCAGCAACATGTTGTACTTATGCAAATGTGTCTTAAAGATAGATTGATAAAGGATCCACCATGCTCAGTTGCTGGCAGATCAACGATAAAAACCAACATTGATTGCACTCTGGAAAATAATGTTGATATTAAATTGAAAAGCTATTTGTGATAGTATTTATTTTTCCCTTTATCCTGACCATATATTTAACCTTGTAGTGTATTTGTAAATCATATATCCATGGACATGTTCCTTTTACTTGAGGCATGTCTGCACTTCTAGTATAAAATGTTGTTATTGCTTTAATAATAATTCCTGTCTCTCATACCCATTTCATCCAATTGAGAATAGTCTTAAGCATCATGATAACTTTGTTTCAATTCTCTCTTTACAATGGGCCTTGGACAAATAACAAGCATTTATTATTTGCATGTACTTTGTGGATAAATAAATAAAACATCTGTTAAGTAAATAGAGAGGAAGACTGTGAGCTGTTTGGTCTATGTGGTCCCTGAACGCCAGAATACATTGCAGAAAGCTATTTAAACACCTCCAGCTTATCTGCATACCACATTTGGAATTCAGTTTGACTCTTGTTATTTGATTTGGAAACAACAACAAGCTGGTCTGTACTGTGCATATGACTTCAGGGGACTGCAACATATTAGATTTTCTGGAAAATGCAACTGCTGCAGTGTGTGTCTGTGGCAAAGTGGTTGGTAAGGGGAACAGATGTCGCGGTGCAGGAGTGATGAACAGACAACAGTGATTCAGTGAATAAGTGCTTTATTGCTCTTTTCCAGGTCTGGCGACCGTCAAAAATAATAAATCCCCGGCAATACACAACAATGTGTAAAGCACGGCGGTAATGAAAACAAGGGCACAGTCCCGAACAAAAACAACGGTACGGTCACCAGTCCTGGGTGATCGAAAACGTGCAGGTGCTCAGTGCAGTGGTGCTCCGGATAGTGCTCTCCTTTCGACAGCTCCGGAGATGTGCTTTAACTATCTATTAGTGCAACAAAGACAGACAGAAAATAACACACAGCACGTACAACACTCTTCACAAATACTCTCTGAGAGCTCCTCTCTCAGTCCTTCTCTCCTAACGTTAACCCAAATGTAATCCCGCATGATATCGAGGTAAACGGTTGCAGCTGCCTTATTACTTGCAGCTGCCTCTCGTTTACCTTTCAAATCAATACATTCTTACAACAGAGTCGCGCTTCTCTCCAGGCTGACCCACTTCCCTGACCCGGAAACGAACTGTCAGGCCAGCCCTTCCAGATACTTCTCCTCCCGTTCTTTAGCGCCCTCACAGGTCGGGAGGAAGATTCATCACCAGAACTCATCTTTCCGTCAGTGTCTTAAACAAGTACAGTGGGAATGAGCCCTATACTCTGCATCTGAACTGCATTCTTTTGTCCTGGGAGACTGGCAGGTAAAGCCGTTAACCTCCTGCTTCCTTTCTTGCAGGAGAGGGACCGCTATGCCTACAAAATCCACCTCGCTGAGACTGTGGAACAGCTGAGAAAATTCAATGCCAGAAGAAAATTAAAGGTAGCCCATTTTGACACCAGGGTCTTTTTAAGTAGTGCTGGGTTTTTTTTTTTTTTTTTTTTCAGAGAGCTTGAGCCAGGAAACTACTCGTACATTAGAGATATGATTGAGAGACAGGTCTTCATTTCCGCCCACACCCCAACTTAAAGCTCACCGCAACGCTCTGCAATCTCTAGTTGCAGACTGAAAAACAGATAAGTGATCATATGACATTTGCATTTGTGTATGTTAAATTCCACGGTTTTGCAAAACTGACATGCCAAATGTCATAAATGTGGAGAAATGGACAGATGCAATTTAACTGTTATTACTCTAATTCCATGGTATGTCTGCTCTGCAATAGCAAAAGTTCAAGTAATGAAGGGCAGTGTAAAGTGGCTTCCTTTTTAGTTGCTTTTTGTTTGTGGTTGCAATACTTTGATCAAGGGAGAGCCAGTGTTGTATTTTGTGTTACTGTGAAACCAGAGTGCTGTCTGTTTTCAGAATTACGATTGTTTTAGTACCTATGGTTAATTCTTGGGGTAAGGGCTAATTAGGTGTTATTTTTTTGTATTACACTTGCAATCCCGTCTTAATCTCTCTCCGTTTCACATTTTCAGTGTCTTAAAAACACGAGTTGCATTTAAATCACCCTTTTAAAAGCAATCGGTTAATGTTATGCATCGACCAAGCTGCCAAACACAGTAGCCCTGGTTGGTACAGTCCCTTTCCATTCAGACAAACTGCTGTCTTGCCAGCCCTTCCTCCTGGATTATACATGTACTGATTTGCTGGACACGACAAAAATTGATCGCCTTCAAATATAGATTTTTACATCTAAAATGTGAGCTGAAAAATACCTGGTTTAGCTTTTCAGTTGAGGGTGAAAGCCATTTATTTCAACCAGGCAAACCCTCCCACACCAAGATTTGTACAACAACCTCAGCTAATAAAGCACCTTGTGATGCCAAGACCACTGGAGGAACATGATAAGTGCAATACCGTTCAGATTATGGACTCTGTGCACTTTTATAGAAGATGATTCATGATGCAGCGAGATACACAAATACTGGAAATGCAGAGAACTTTGTTCAGGGAAAGTCCCTCCCTCTTGCACAACTTCCTAAAGTTTATAATAAATGTGCAAAAACAAAATATATATGTATGATTTTGGAAGCTGTCATTTGTTTCCTGAATCTTTTCATAATGTAATAGCCTGCTTGCAATAATTTTTATTTGCTGTACAATCATTTTGTTTCAGAAATTACTAACCCCTACAAATACCCAAGTCAGTTTCTAGTCAATATACTGCTATTATTATTATTATTATTATTATTATTATTATTATAATTATTATTCATTGGAGAACTAGAAGCTGCCGTTATTAAACTAGATCTGATCTTGTGTTACAGGGGGCAGTGCTAGCAGCTGTTTCCAGCCACAAGTTTAACTCGTTCTACGGAGACCCTCCTGAGGAGCTGCTTGACTTCTCTGAAGACCCCACATCCTCAGGTAAGTGATGAGTTAATCTCCACCCAGATGCCCCTCAGTCAGAAAGCTTGTACTGTTTGTGCTTTTCAGGTACGTTGTATTTGTAAATGCAGTAGTACCCCCTCCTCACCTGCTGCATTATCTTAGCTTCTTTCCCATTGAAGGGTGTTTCCCAGCATTTTCAACCAGTATCAACACTAATGGGAATAAACTTTCTTCTGTACAAACTGTGTCCATACCCCCGCTTCTGATAGAAGAGGTTCTATGGTAATTACTGTTAAGCTTGGTTGCTGCTTTAATATACATTGTGTATTCAGTTTTGCCAGTGAAGGTTTGCCAATAGCAGCTCCATTCAGTTCACCTTTTTGTAACTATTATGCAATGATGCACATCCATCTGAGCAGACGTCTAGTTCTGTTCTAAAAATTGTAATATCTTTTTGTCAAAAAGAAAGAATAGCGCTTTTATACCCATTTCATTCTTTATTTTTAAACAATGCTCCATAGTAGCAACTGGCACTGGCAGACTTCAAAATTATTTTTCAAGGCTTAATGCTTGGTGTTGGTAACAGAACCAAAACTTACACCAGTACGGTATGTGCCCCCTTTTTAAATTCCTCTCTGAGTTCAAACAGAAATCTGATTCTTGCGCAAGATCCTCTTCACTCTCTCAGACTTTCATTTCCAGTCCAGTAGAAAGATGTCATTTGTTCAGATCTTTTTTTAGCTTTCCAGTGCCTGGTCAGCAACAGTAGTTGTAAACATACCGTGCTATGCTTCAGGCTATCTTCACAACTTGCAGTTTGATTAACAGTCACATGATATGTGGCATGGTGGTATATGATTTTTGTGCACCACATTCACACCTTGTTTTTTTTTTTTTTTTTTGTTTTTTTTTTAAATAGAAAAAATATTTTATTTTAACTAAAATAGTTCACTTTTCTTAGCCCTCACTGTGCATTCTGTGCCTTTTGTTGTTTGTTCATTTTATTATATACTTTTTACCACTAGATTTGCTTGATTGTACCTGGTCCACTTGGGTATGTTCTTAAAATGCTAGCCAAGGTTTTAAAATGCACTTTCTTGGCATTAACAATATTACTACTTTTCCCCTCTCTCTCAGGTTGAAGATCTTTTGGGTCTTTGCTTGTGTTTTCTAATTTAAGTTGCTGCTTGAACCAGTTTTCTGGTTCTCTGCATAATACAGAGGGTGGGGCAGTGTTCAGCTTAATAAAGCTAATAAAACGTGAGAAAAATGATTTTAAAGAATGTATTATTTCCTGGGAAACACAAACAATTTTGATAAGTCAAGTAAAAAAGGCGTCAAATTACTGTGTTTATCAGTACTGTCAAAACCAATTTATTACCACTTGCGTCAATGTTACCCTCCGCTTATTCTCACCATGTTGAAGTGTCCTGCACAAAATATAATGTTGATAAGAACACGCTTCTGGTAATAGCCCTCTGGTTACTGTCACACTGGTTAATATTACTCACATTTTACAGTCCTACAGTTGATTTCTACCCCACTTAATGTCACTTTGGGAAATTAATGCATAACATCAGGTTTGTGTGCAAGTAAGTTTCTGTATAGTATTGAAGTGAGTATAAAGTGTGGTAGCACAATATACTGTTCTACATGTCCAGTGCAATATATTCTATATAAAAATACCTTTTTATTAATGAACACTGTATTAATTCAAAGCTATATCTAGTACTATATATTATAGGTTCCTCAGCAAAACAGGAATATTTGTTGCATCAACATTTGTTCTGTGTTTTTATTCCTATTTTGCCAGGTTATCGGGTGCCACAGATTGTCACACATAACTTGACTATGGAAACGAGGATGACGCACTGTATGATGTCCTAATACACAACCTATTTGTACTGGGCTAGTCACTAGTTCAGTACACTACACTTCCTTTCCTTGCTTGGTTTAGTTTAAGAAACACTTTTGCCATACAATATTGAATAGAACATGTCAGAACATGTAGCCCAACACTTCAGTGCAAACTGTTCAGTTCTGAAAACCTGTTAATGTTTGTTGTTTATCCTAATGCTGCCCTCCTTCTAGGACTACTAGCCGCAGAAAGTAGGTATCCCATTGTTCCTACTCAGTTTGGATATAACTGTGTGTGTCTTAATTTAACAGGCAACGTGATTCACTGGCCTTTTAATACTGCTGTAGTCCCAGGCACCTATGTGGGAAGTAAACAAAATAAATCAAATACCACAGAGCTGTATTGTAAATGTTTATCCTTGTATGTGGGTAAAAATCGCCAACAGTGTGTTTTGTTTTTTTCTCAATCCATGTCAATCTGAAAGCCACTGTTACGCTGAAAATGACAAACATTTTGTTACAAAAAAAATGGAAAGGCAGTATTAAAATGTTTGGATCCTCCACAGTTATTTTCAAAACAGCATGCCATTAACAATGTTAAAATTCACTATCTATGTACACATTTGTTTCATCTCTCAGACTCCGTTAAATCACAATAAAACCAAATACTCATGAAAAGGGGGGGCAGGGGGGGTTAGAAATTCAAACATGAGTACAAGTTTACAACATATAAAGCAACAGAATGCTATAAACAATCATTATAGGTAATATAAAAGTGAAGAAATCATTATCATTATATAAACCAAAATATTTTGTGGAAATCTATTCATTGCCTGGAAGATCAACACTCTTCTCCATAAACGCAGGAAAACCAAGACACTTTCTCACTGAGTGAGAAACTGTATTCCAGTGGCTTACTACTTCATCAACCATTAGGCAGTAATGTAGATTTCTCTCCTAGACCATTTAGAATTGGGCAGAGCTAATTTATTACCAAGGCAACCCCAATCCATTTTATCAGGGCTTTTTCCAGGTCAGTTAGCATGGCTGATGCAGAAAGTAAATACAGAACTGAGATTAAAGTATAGCTCTGCTTTAATATGCTGCCAAGCGAGCCTCAGAGCTGACCTGCACCGAGGATGGGTGCTTTTCTTACAAGCTGTACACCCACAGAGGTTGTATACTTCACATCACCTTACTATAGAAAATCATATTTTCAATAAACAAACTTGTTTCTCAATTACAAAATATTCAACTCTCAGATTTGTAAGTACCTTTTTTAATTTAATTAATGTACTGTACTTACTCAGTCAAAGTGTATTATTTTTATTTATTTATTTATTTATTTGCCTCGGAGTCACTTCGTTTCGAGTTCAATTGGTGAACCGTTTTTCTTCCCTTTATTATTATGTCATAAACCTCTTACTCTCCTAAGAGAACACGGAAAAAACAACAACATACTCTCAAGAGTTTGCAGTGTTTCTCACACACACACACACACACACACACACACACATGCACACACAGAAAAGCTCATTTCAAGTACAAAGTTCGCTGATGTCATGTCCAGTGGGTCACAGTGAGTTGTGTGTGTTTGTTTATCTGCCCACAGGGGCTGTTTCACAGGTGCTTGACAGCTTGGAGGAGATCCATGCGTTGACCGACTGCAGTGAGAAAGACCTGGACTTCCTGCACAGCGTCTTCCAGGACCAGCACCTCCACACACTGCTTGATGTGAGTCCAGCACAGCTAACAGATCAGATCTAGAGACATTGAGAACGCTCAATCAGAATTTGAATGTAAAACCGTAAAAAAACAAGTCAAGTAGACAAATGTTTCAGGTTGTGCCCTTTTCAGTGTTTGCTTACTGGGCTTATTTTCTTATAGTTTTACGTATGGGAGGAAAAAAAATCAATGACAATAAACACTTAAAGGTTGTGCTCATATCAAGCCGCTTGACTTGACTGATTTTTATTGGATATGCCAAAGGAAAACGATTGCAATGTAGACAGATGGAGTATCAAGACTAAGTGAAGAGGATGATGTTGTTGGTAGCTTGTGTCATATCGCAGTTTATTTTTTATTCTGTTAGAAGAGCATGGTTTGTTAAAATATATTTATTTTGCTCATTCCTTGCTGTTAAATTGGAAATGTGTACTTTTTTTTTTTGAGTGTTGGGGGGGGGGGGGGGGGGGGGGGGGTAGTGTTGTTTTTTTAAATCACTTTTCAAGTGAATGTTGGCAGTGTCTAATTGGTCAATTGTATGTTGTGCTTTTTTCTTGAAATGCATCCGTATAAATTAAGTATTTTAGTATGAACAAACTGGAATCAGAAATTCAACTGGCTACATGTTTTGCTTTGACTTAGAGGGCCACATGCTCTGTGTACAGTTTTGAAAACTCTTCAAATGATGAGCTCTCATTATTTAGTGGAGACGCCTTATGCGTTTAGGACATTCTTCAGCATGTTATTGAGTACTAGTTTCAGAATCGGGAAATAAATATGCCTAGCATATATCTAGTCAACTACATATATTAAAGAAGACCTGTGTAGCTTTTGCCACAAACGGTGAGTCATAATGGCCTGATGACCTTTCACCTAGTAGTGAGTTGACATAAGAGCTCAAGTAACCCAATTTGGTCTACTTAGCTGGAATAACCTCATAGCTTCAGAAAATGGAAATATAAAGATGAACAAGTCTGTGCAGTTTTTTGTATATATTCTAATGTGTTTATTGTTTTACAAGTACGATTTATAGGCCTTTAAAATGGTGTCCTTGTTGGTGATTGTTAAACTCATTTGAATGGCTGTTGGCAATGTGTAACTGATTAGTGTGACTGATTCTACACCCTGGTAAGGTTGACTGGACAGTGCTAAAATTCAAAGACTCAATGTTCCAACATGTGTGCATATCGGGAGAAATTCAACTTCTTTGTCAATTCAAGCTTTGCCTTAAAAGTGTTTGAAAAGCAGAGCATTTTCACATTTAAGGTGGTGTAAAAAGACAGCTGGTATTGTTGAACACCCCTGTGAAGACAGAATATTTTCTAATGAATGCTAATTCGCCTCATAAACTGAAGCTGGCCAGGGTCCAGCACAATGGATTTAAAACTAAAGGCCAGCTTTGTTTCAGCCAATTGTAAGTTGAATTATTTTTGTACATTAAGGATGCTTTTTAGTGCAAAGTAGAAAACTGGTTTTGCTCAGCTCTTTATAGCATGTGGTCTCCTTGTCTAGTGATGTATGACTCTTACGAACCAGAGTTTAATTTCTGTATAATGGGTTGGAGTGCTGAGGAAATGCACAAACTGCTGGCAGAAATTAAAATAAGGCAGATGTATTTTGTAACATAGATAATTGACTGCAGAGCATATAGCAATACTTAACAAGATTTTAATGGTTTTGAAGGATGTATGTGAAATGGATTTGAGCATTCGCTGCATACTACTCTGATTTACATATGAGTGTCACAGTAGATCCTGTGAGTAAGTGAAGTTATAGGGCTGTATTTTTTATTCTGTTTTCACTAGTGCAAAGTTTACCTCTAATAGTTATAAAGCTAGCAAGAAACAGCAATGTTTTGGGTAGAATCTGTTAAAGGAACCATGGTTCTTACTGGTTTTATAACATTAACATTGTCTCCTTGTTATAAAAAAAAAAAAATAAGGGAAAAAAAGGGAAACCTTGCACGGGTGCAAACAAGGCAAATATGGCCCATAAATATTGTTTTAAGGGGCCTTTTTAAGTACGGCTTAAGTCAGTTAGTACAAGACTGTTTGCATAGGTGTTGGCTGTGAGATCTATAAGAGATAAAAAAAATAAAAAAAAACATTTTAAAAAACATGTGTTGAATTATGCTGGCTGTGGTTTCATTGACCAGTCAACATTTTTCTGTGGATTCATAACACAAACTGTGGATTTGTTAATAAACAATATATCTGCCCTGTACTCCCCTTCCTTTCAAAGCCACACAGCCACTTTTAGTCAGACGATTCGTAGAAATTAATTAATCAGAACATTAATGGATGACATCACAGATATGTTTTAAAAATGGCGAATGGTAAAGGGCAACAAAAGGAAGAAAATAAAATTTATATTTTATTAGTGCCCAGTTCAAATAAAAATCTGGATAAAAAGAAGTGCTGTACATCTGTTAAACACATTCAATCTTAAAGACTCATTCCAGGGCGCAGCTAAGATCTTGTAAGAGGGGTGTTGTGTGAGACAGAGGGAGAGGGAGTAGCTACCCCTGCAATCCAGCTGCTTGCTTTAAAAGGATCTGTAGCGGGACCGCCTCTAGCAGCACTGAGCTATGTGGGCCGCCTTCTGTGGAAAGTTTCCATGGGGGTCTGTGAATACAGATGTCACTCCATTTACAAGTTACATTTTCACACAGAATGAGCAAGACAATATCTTCTTTTGTGAGTCTGGATCCCTTTACACGGTTGTAGTTCTGACATTTAGGAAGCTGTTCTATACATTAAGATATCACAGAGCAGCTGGCTTTTAGGAAAGCGTGAAAGTTTGAGCCCAAATTTGCTGCTAAAAGTAGTGTTGTGTCTCTTGTTTAAACCTGCAAACAAGTGTGTGTTCTAAAACACACTCCTGGAAATATGGCATTGGTGAGTCTGTTTCTTACCATACAGTACTTTGTTTCTAGGGGGTTATATTTTTTTATATGGACATGTTTTTATGTAATAAATGTTCTTCAAAATATAAAGTAAGTTATCATGGTCACTTTTTCTCAGTGTTTTGTATTCACTGGAAACATTTCTAAGTATCAATTTAGTTTGATGTTTTGGATGCATTTTTCTTGTTATAGTCCCATTACCATTAAGAGTTGTTTGCTTATAGGGACAATTGTTGAGTCTCTGTTGTTGAAGTTCAGCTCAGGAGAATGTGTGTTCTGATATGCGGGTAAGACCATGCTGTCTGAGATAGTAATGTCTGAGGAAGTTGGGATGCTTCACAAGTCAATGAAATGACAATTAAAGGATATGAAGCAGAGGCTACTGATTTGTATCATTGGCTACCTCTGGGAAGAAGTCAGAACATTAATAAGGGTGTTGACTGCAAAACGATGATTGTCATCTGTAGTCACAAAGGGTGGATGCTTTCCTGGTTGCTGACTAGACACACTATCAACACAACTGTAGTGTTCAGGACTACGTGTTGAAAATATGCCCAGAATTATAAACTAGAATGTCAGACATTGTCAATTGTACCCAGAGTGTTTAATGCTGAGCACTAATCGTGTGACTTGGCATCAAACAAAGGGACACACAGGGTACAGTGATTCAATCTGGGAGTATCTGCTGTGCTCTATGTATTTAAGATAAATGTACAGTAATTATGTGGGTTGGTGTCTTTTGAGGACTGCTTGTTGCCACTAGACCATAAATAGTTCAAAGTCCTGTTAGAAAACTGAACTGACATTGAGGAAAAAATATAGAAGAATTTCATCCAGTGTCTAAAGAAAGTGGAAGCTTAAAGCAAGTATTTATGAAACAAAAACAAACAAACAAAAAAGCAACTTGGTTTTGTTTGTGCACGCATGAGAGTTCTGGTATTTGTATTCTTATGTTTATGCATTTATTTAATTTTCTTTGTTAGTATTGCTGGATCTTGGCGCTCCTGAGTGGTGCATCCAGTAAAGGAAATGTACAGAATGCTCCCTATAGCCTGGAGGTTACGAGTTTGAGGCCAGGGTGTCCTCGACTCACTGCGCATCAGCGACCCCTGTTGACTGGCCGGGCACCCGCGGACTTGCCTGTAAGCTGCCCAGAGCTGCGCTGTCCTCCGACGCTGTAGCTCTGGGTTGGCTGCAGAGTGGGGGAAAAAAAAAAAGAGGTTGGCTGACGGCACACGCTTCGGAGGACAGCTTGTGTTCGTCTTCGCCGCTCCCAAGTCAGCGCAGGGGTGGTAGCGGTGAGCTGAGCTTAAAATATACAATTTGTTATATCAGATTGGGAGAAAAACGGGGTAAAATCAATTAGCGACTACTACATTTAAAATAAGTAAGTATTGCTGGAACTTAATATTTTAAGAAATGTGTGATTCAGATTGTGATTTCAAATGGATCCTCCATTTGCTAAACTAGCTGCTTGTCACTGTTGTCCCTTAAAACACAACAGTATTAGCCATGACATGTTGTTGTTTCACTAAGGGTTGCTTATCAGTAACTGGTGCAGTCATAGCCTAATTGTTATTTGCACTGAACAGCAGAACTTAAGTCACAGCAACACTGTAGACACTATTTAAAAACTACTTGTTGCTGTTTTTTAGATTAATTTTTCTTCCTGGGGGAAAAAAGTGTGCCTAACATTGCAAGCTTACAACATTGCTTGAATAATCTCCTCCCCATATGGAAATATTGTGACTGCTGGAAAGTGATTGATTGATCAGGTATAAAACTGAGATGTGTTGTCGAATTTCAACAGCTGTCGGGTCAACTGAATTTAATCTGTTTTGTTTTCATGCAAGGATTAAGGCAGACATTGCTGACTTATTCAGGTCACACCCAGTCCTGCAATGCTACTGTAACTATAGTGCGTTGCTTTTTTGTTTGTTTTTGAAGATTCAAAAGTCAGCTGCAGTTATTTTAATTGGCCTCAATAAGGTTTTGCTTCAGTGCAAGCTACTGTATGTATCGCAAGCAGCATCAATTACGTATATGCAAACAATGAGAATATTTAAATTTTTAAACCATGTGAAATGTTTTATTCCAATGATATGGATTATCTGTAAATAAATAAATACAAATTATAGGATTTTCATTATCCAGTACTTTTAAAAAGATACAGGTCCTATAGAAAGTCTACACCCCCTTTCAAAATGTTCACCTTTTGTTGCCTTATAGCCTGGAATTAAAATGCATTATAATAGTTTTTTGTTTTTGTTTTTTTTTCATTTATCTACACTTCCTACCCCACAACTTCCAAGTGAAAAAAAAAAATCTAGAAATTTGTAGAAAATTAATCAAAATAAAAACTGAAATAGCTTGGTTAGATAAGTGTCCACCCCCCTTGTAATAGCAATACTAAATTAGCTCAGGTGTAACCAATCGTCTTCAAAATCACACACCAAGTTAAGTAGCCTCTACCGGTGTTAAATTGTAGGGATTCCCTTGATTTCTGGATAAATTCAGCAGTTCCTGTAGGTTCCTTTTGCTGGGTAGTGCATTTCAAAGCAAGACTCAACCATGAGCACCAAGGAGCTTTCAAAAGAACTCCGGGACAAAGTTGTTGAAAGGCACAGATCAGTCGATGGGTATAAAAAAATATCAAAGGCCTTGAATAGTCAAGAATAGCACGGTCAAGATAATTATTAAGAAGTGGAAGGTGTATGGCACCACCAAGACCCTGCCTAGATCAGGCCGTCCCTCCAAACTGGATGACCGAGTAAGAAGGAGACTGATCAGAGAGGCTATCAAGAGGCCATTGGCACCTTTGCAAGAGCTACAGACTTTTATGGCCAAAACTGGTCAAAGTATGCATGTGACAACAATATCCCAAGTACTCCACAAATCTGGCCTGTATTTTACTCAGGAAAGCCCACCTTGAATCCCGATTGAAGTATGCAAAAAAACACTCAGGAGATTCTGTAGCCATGTGGCAAAAAGTTTTGTGGTCTGACAAAACTAAAATGCAAACCCAACACAGCACATCACTCAGAGAACACCATCCCTACTGTGAAGCATGGTGGTGGCAGCATCATGTTATAGGGATGTTTCTCCTCAGCAGGGATTGGGGCACTTGTCAGGATAGAAGGGAAAATGAATGGAGCAAAGTACAGAGAAGTCCTTGAGGAAAACCTGCTGCCCTCAGTAACAAAGCTGAAACTGGGACAGAAGTTCACCTTTCAGCATGACAACGACCCAAAGCACATAGCCAAAGCTACACTGGAGTGGCTAAGGAACAAAAAGGTAACTGTCCCTGAGTGGCCCAGTCAGAGCCCCGACCTAAATACAGTCGAAAATTTGTGGCATCACCAACTTGACAGAGCTTGAACAGTTTTGTTAAGAAGAATGGTCAAATATTGCCTAATCTAGGTGTGTAAAGTTGGTAGAGACCTATCCCAACAGACTCACGGCTGTAATTGCTGCCAAAGGTGCTTCCACCAAGAATTAACTCAGGGGTGTGTGGAGATTTATCCAGTTATGGTCTTTCATAATTGTATTTAATATATCATCTTTTTCTCAATAAAAACTTTTTTCCCCTTACAGTGTGGAATATGGTGTGTAGATACATGGGGGGAAAAAATTTCTCATTTAAATGCATAAAACTCTGAGGCACTGACTGACACAACAAAATGTGGGAAAAAAGTTCAAGGGGGTGTAGACTTTTTATAGGCACTGTATATGTCATTGGTCATTTAGCTTAAATCGTCTAATAAGTTTTTGCTTAGTTTTGTTTCTTTGGAATAAAATACAGTTTGATATACCATATTTACTCAGATTTAAGTCGCTCTTTTTTTGACCGATATAACAATTCTAACTTGGGGAAACAACTTGGATTTGGGGTTTTTCAGTGAGGGGAACAATTTAGATTTGTGCGTGTCAATTATTGTGGTGCGCTTGAACAGAGCTACTGTACACAGCGATCACCAATACAGTAACTACTCTTCAAAAAAGCATTCTTTTTAAAAAAGCATTAAGTAACTCTTAGGTAAAGCTTTGTGAATGTGGCCTTATGTACAGTACTGTATATGAACAGTTTTTTTGTAAGTCAGTTTTCTGCAGGAAAAGGTCTCATATTTGTGGGTATCATCATGTACAACCTAAAAGATTAGACCTGGTTGATTTTTTTGTTTTTTTTTTTCTCTCCAAATTTAAGTATTTTATACCTCAGTACCTTATTGAATAACAGATTTGTATGGGTTTTTTTCTGTAGAAAATGCTTGTAACTATGTTCAGATTTTATGTGCAATAGGTAATGGAGCTAGCTTTGATAAGACGTCACATGTTACCTGAGGAGGGGGGAGGATAATTGTTAATCACAGAACATGAGACTTTGGGAGTGACCCTTAGGGTGTCTTCTGTTAGTACGGTATGTAACGATGAGGATACAAGAATGAAAAAAAAAAACCTCTGTGAATAGGACACCTGTCTAAAAGAAACATTTAACTTGCCTAAGATATGTCTCATCTAAAGATGAGATAAAATGACTTGATCACTGTTGACACTGCTGTAGCTGAACTCTTTGCTAATCCACTAAGAAGTACAGCTTAACACCCCATCTTATATTCACATAGTATGGAAAGCTGAATTATGATAAGCTTGTGCTAGCTGCGCTTGACTCATGACAATTCGTTGCATGGTAACAGTAGAATCAGATCACATTACTCTTTGATGCTCAGAGCAAAAAATGTTTAATCATTTGCATCTCATTAAAAATCTCTGCTGCATTAAAAATGTAATGCTGCAGTATATAACTATATCAATAGCCCAGGCTGGAAAACAGTCATGGTTTCAAGTTTCTGGTTCTTGCTTGTTGTTAAGCCTCTGGTGTTTTGAAAGCATTTGGTACATTCATGTGCACCTGAAAACCTAAAATAAGTGGCTATTATGTGCATGTGTAGTAGGGGCCAAAGATTTACTGGTTGGTGTCTGAAGCATCGGCATCCCAGACTGCCAACGTGACCAGGAAAGGAATGGCACCACAGTGTTAGTTAAGGAATAGCAAATGTCACATACTGCTGTCTGTCTGTGGCTGGAAACTACTGGTTACTGACATTTCGGATATACAATGGCTGCAGATGATTGTGAAATAAACCAATACATATGCACAGGAACTCTAACTCAAATTTTATGTAGGTACTAAGCAAGTTGCTTCAACCATTCCTGCACGCATGCATACCACAACCTGATATGGAATTAGATACATGTGTTCATTATTTTTTAGGTGGTGGTGCATTTACTTGCAAAAGACATTTATGTTTCGCTGTTGGATGCTAAAAGTCCATGACTGAAATGAGAGCTGGCTCAAGGGGAAATCCACTAGTAATGTCGATAATAAGTGAATGAATCATATTTTCAGTTTGTATGTTGTTGATCCTCTAAGTTGCACAGACGGATGTAAATAGCAATATAAAGTTTGTATTTGTACAGTGAGACAACAAGGTTGGTATAACACACAGGTGCTGCCACTAGGGTACCAGCAGTGGTAGCCCTAGTGTCAGATTTAATAAAGAAAGCAAGATAAAGCTAAAAATAAACTGTTAGCCACACAAGGCGAGCGCTAGCCTCATTAAAGGAGACGTCCCGATCCAAGAACCTACAACACTACGACAACCCTCTCCATACTGGTTTGGATCAACATCCCCTAAACTAACCTACTGCTGTTGCTCCCGAAGTCCTGGCCTCCCAGAGACTCTAGGTCTTTACAACAGTCCTGACTGGGCAGAGCCTTCACAGGCACCGTCTTGCAGTTGAAGGGCTCCTCGATGTAAACAAAACGCCCCTCTGTGTAGCATGGCGGTGCAGTCGCCTCGAGCTTTGGTGCAGACTCTTCTTGAGCTGTGCTCAGCCTCCCCGGGCACGCCCCCCAACCAATCCGGATCTCCCGATCAGCTCAGCACCAGGCGTGCCTACCTGCTCAATTGGTTGCATGGCAACGCGTTTCCTGTTACATGTCACAGCTGCACACTCCTGCTCAAGAACCAGCGACAGGGCCCTCCCTGGGCCAGTGGGCTACTGAGTGATGTAAAGGAATACTGAATTAAACCATGGTATGGTATAGAAGCAGGTGCAATCAACAGAGATGAAGGGTTACACTAACACTATTTCTCAGGTATCAAGAACAAGCACAATGCCTGCCAGCTGAGCAATGTAGAAAAACAAACTATTCAGAATGATGGAAAACATCAGTAAAAAAAAAAGGAGTAAAATAAATGAATCTGTATAATATTATATGTAATGTGTTTTTCATTTATACAGAAGAGTGGCTGTTTGTGATGAATAGTAAAAGCCCAGTGATGTATCCTGAGAGCTCTCACTGTAATTTCAAATATCTATTAATAGAATCTCTTGAATTAACTAAAAAGCTAACCATCAAGATGATGAAAACCCTAGAAACCTTTTATTCTACATAGCTGTACTGAAACTTGCTGGGTTTTTGTTGAACTGCTGTAGTGGTGGGTTGCTTTGGTGCAGCTGGATTGAGAGGTTATGTGCATTTAATTAAATAGCAGCCTGAGCTACACAGTGGAAAGCACTGCACTTCGAAACCCTCAGAGGGGCAATTGCTGTTGAATGTCACACAGTGGTCTAGTTTCACACCTCAAAACTGGTTAATAGTAAGCTACTGTATTTGTACAGTTTCTAAGAGTTTTTAAAGGAACCCGGATCAAACAGTAAACGAGATGAAAGGCTTTTTAAATGTGCCTTTTACATTGGAGGATGTGAATTAATGCTCTGCCTCTCTGTAATACTCTGTGCCTCACATCTTGTGAGTTTGGTATTGTGCTTTCAACCCTTTGTGGGTTGTCTGGGAGGTATAAGAATTTGCTTTTTTTGCAACAGAAGTTTACCAGGTTTGTGGTTTTTTTTTGTTTGTTTGTTTGTTGTGTTTTGTTTTTTTTTTTTCACAACTGCTGCAGCGAAAATAAAAAAAGTCAATTTATAATCCAGCAGTAACAGAGAAGGACACTATGTAATTTCCTGTTTCTGACCTTTTTGCTTCTGCAAAATAAACTTTAGGTGAAGTTTGTATGTTTTTGTTTTTTTGCAGGCAAGAGAATTGTAGAGCTGATGCTGCTGTTCTCACATGTTTGATAAGAACAAGTAATCTGTATGTTTGATAAGAAACGAATCTGCATAAAGACAAGGCTCACCTTTTAATGTTGTTCTTTCTTTATTTCCCTGTGAAGGCTGAAGAAACTTGCTCAGAGCATACTCTGAGCCAGATAATGCAGCACTAAGCGTTTGATACAGATGTGCACACAGACAAAGATTTGTTTGTTTTAGAATGTTTGCTTCCTGCAGCTTCAATTGCAATATAGTGCTCAACTTAAATATGTTTGAATGCAACAAACACTTTTTCTGTGTAGTTGAACATCAGATAGCTTATGTTTGAATGCACCAAACACTTTTTCTGTGTAGTGGAACATCAGATAGCTTTCACGATAGCTTCTGTTTTGCTCTTGCTTTGTTGGGAAAGTAACTAATTGTTAATTAATGTATTTTAGATTTATCCTTCAAGACACTTTATGGCTTTTTGTATGCTTGGTTACAAGGTGTGAGTTGAAAGGTGTAGTGACTTTGGTATACAATTTATTTATTTATAAATTAGTCTCTAAGCACACTGTTTAAGGATGTCCAAATGTTAGTAACTGAGACATACCATAGTAGTTTGGTGATATCATGTAGAACTCTGATTCCCTTGACAACAGTTGACATCCACACAACGTGTCAGAAATACAAAACAATTGTTTATTTAACGGAAGAAGGGGTGCACAACTAATCTAATATTACAGAAAGGAAAGTTTATTGGTATATATGCGTGAATAGTAATATGCAGTTCACTGATTCCATAGTCAAATGATTACAACAACCATAACATCATTAGCATACATGGTTAATATACTAATATTGAATTTGTCTTATCACGCAAAGTGTCTACTTTGCATTAGTATTTCAATACCTGTTTCTCATTGTAGTCGATCATGTAAATATGCACGAGAATTAATTAAACTTCCCATTCAGAACAGAATCCAACATTCCAGTACCTAATTTAGCAAATTAGTTTTACTGTGTTAACTTAGTTTAGATGTGATGTACCAAACTAATATCTTATCAACCTCAGTTGATTATATAGTCAAATTAACTCAGAAATGGGGCAACAATGAAATCCTCTGCATTTACGAGGCAACTCCTTTTGAGTTGCACATTTCAAACTAACAGTACATTTCTTACACACTCTAAAACAGAAAGTTATATTCTATTCCCAGAACAGTTTCCACTTGATAGAATTGGCTTCAGTTACTTTCTCGAGTCATAAAGTATTTAATATTAGACATGATGAATACTTATCGATTTCCATGTACAAACGTCAGTCTGTGTCGCTGAATACTGCAGCTTTCCAGATCTGCAGTTCCAATGTAGACGGTACCTTGCCCGTACGCATTGTATTGCTCGCAATAACCAATAGTTCCTTTTCAAATGGAGATCAGCTTGTTGCTCTCCAAGGCTTGCAGCATTATCTTTTTTGTTGGCAGTTTTCCCATTGGGAATAGTTCCGTTGATCAGACGTAACTCAGTTCAGCTAATGCGTTGCAATTGAAAAGTTGTATAGTTTGTAAGTTTTCTTGTGGTGATTCTCTCGGAATCTTCCAAAAACATAACTGACGGCTTCGCTTCAGTTTGTTTCATGCAGATACGTGGAAACCAAGACCCGCTTTCTGATTATGCACTATCCCGCTTACTGATCCAGTCTCTCATAGGACAGATGGCAGGGCCCTTCCTCAGAAGGTGATTCTAGCCATTGTTCAGAACATTGGTTCTTCCTTGCCTTCTGTGAATTCGAGCACATATGCTCCCATGACTCTGCAAATTTGTTCAGAGCAGTGTAGCATCCATTTCGTCCCTCCGAACTTCAAGTCAACTCTAGCGGGTGGACACTACTTGTGCACACCTCCTTTGCGGTCAGCACGCATGTCTGGAAGACAGCAGCACACAGCAGAAGCTCGCTTCGAAAGTCATCGGATTTTGCGATTCTCTTTTCAACCCTGTGATTGGTTAGTCTGGTTATTTTGGGCAGTGCCTGAGTTCACGTGAAGTGTTTTTCATTGGTTGTTCTCGTACCGACGCGTCCCCTTGTTCTCCATTGGTCCGCTATTTCGCCCCCTGTCGGCTGGATTTACGTCAAGGACTGGTTCTCGTCTTAGTGTCAAGGTACTCAGAATTGTCTGGAAGTTGCCCTCAGCAAAACACTACTGACGCCTAAATGACTCATTCAGTGATAGTTAGAGATAAAACACTTGTCCAGCAGTTCGTTTACAACTCTTTCTGAAAAATATTCTTTGTCAGTGGGGGAGTTTGTAACCAGACCAAGAAGACACAGAGAATGGTTTAACCCCTCTATATATTCCAATTCTGTTCCTTTCATGCACAGAATGATATGATGACCTCCCCCCCCTGATGCTACAAAGGTATATTGATATATATATTTTTTCACTAGATGTTTAGTGCAGGTGATTAAGCAAAGGCTGTTCTTTGATAAATAGGTCAGGAACCCCAGCTACAAATGTGTTGCGTCTGATGACGATGGTTTGATGTTTTTGTTTTCCTTTCTCATGGCCTTGTCTAGTTTCACAGTTCTGCATGCTGAACACAAGTTTCTTCTCATACAAATAAAACATAGTGCTTCCCCTATGGAGAACTTTCCTGACCTCATGGCTGGCCTGCCAGCTGGCAGCTCCTCTGTAGATTCCCAACAGGAGCCGATCTCACTGTTTCCCAAGCACAGGGTGTTTATACTGTACAGCACTCAGTCACGTTGCAGTGCTGCTGTAGAAAACAAAACATTCGCTGCAGAACAGTGGAACCAGGAAGGTGGAATTACCAAACTATGGGCAACCTTGTGCTGTGACTCCCACCATGAGTCGTAGAAGGCTGTTACTAAAGCCTGTAAGGTTTGTTGCGGTGCGTGCTTATTTTATCCACCTCCCTACATGTCTTTTGTCATTCAGATATTAAAAATAGCAGAATGCAGCATTTTTAAAGGGAAACGACACTTCTTGACAGATGTCATCATTCTGGTTAGGGAAGATTTGTTTAGTTTCTTAAGTGAATCTAAATTAAAATTGCATAGATCAGCAATTCACCCTAAGCACAGTGTGCTGATCTGTCACGTGTTTAGGTTTCTGGAATCACTTGTTTGACTGACCAAGTGTAGACCCCTAACTTGTAAAACATTGTGTACAACTAAAAAGGAAAATAAAAGAGAGTTTGGTCTACCCTCAGAACGATATTCACTAATTTTTGACAGGCAGATTACAATATCAAAAACAAATACTATGAGCAAGGATGTATATATCACTGATGACAGATGGAATGCACAATACTGACAAAAACACTAACACTTGCACCTGGAGCAAATAAGAACAAGGGCCTCGGACTAACAAAACTATCAAAATACAAACAACACTAATAAAGAAATAATATAATTAAAATAAGACTATCAATTTAAATCAAAACATCAAACGAATCAAATGACTAATTTAGAAAGTAATTCCCAATTATCAAAATATTGAAATGTTCAATGAAATAAGTGATCAATTGATTTACAGTCTTATAGCCAAAAGAAACAATTAAAAAGAAATAATGAGGTAATATAAAATTATAATATTAGTCTAAAATATTAAAATTAAAATGTCAGTTTAGCTTAATGAAAGAAATATAAAAGTAAGACTATTAAATCCTACCAAAATATGAAAACAAACTAATACTTAAAACAAGTTCAAATAAAATGTAGATTAAAAGAATAAAAATAAAAACAGATATTAAGTTTAATATAAAATAAATGCCAATCACAACTAATAAAAGATGGAAATACAATATTAATTAAACAGGACTAAAAAGGTGAAAAAGGATATCACTTTTGATGATAGTTAGGCCTGCCTATTCATAAAACCTGTAAGTTATCCTTGACACTACTCAAAGTCCAAACAGAAAATCCAACAACTTAAAATCAAAACAATCTCAATTCAAGCAAGTACCAACTGTCTGTAAAAGTATCAAATCAATCTACCGCTATGCAAAATCTAATACATCACTCTTCAAAACTAAAAGTAATTCAAAACCACCTTATCAATCAAACTAATTACAAACCATTTAATGATCAATAAATGTATATCATAAAACGATCAATAAGAACAAAACAAAATACAACAGACATAGAACAGTAAAATTATCAAGGCTCAAAAGTAAGGTAATGGATAAAAATATTTGCTGTATGGGGCAACTCGTCAGTTACTAGAACAGTACAAGATAGTACAAACAACTCACAATCCTTACTCTGAACCAATACAACAACTCACAATCCTGTTACTCTGAACCAATACAAACAACTCACAGTCCTGTTACTCTGAACCAATACAGACAACTCACAATCCTTACTCTGAACCAATACAAACAACTCACAATCCTGTTACTCTGAACCAATACAAACAACTCACAATCCTGTTACTCTGAACCAATATGAATAAGTAAAACACTAGCAATAAAAATGAGGTCCTAACTAATTACGAACAGTTTATACTATTACAATGTCATACCTAAAATTTATAACAAAAACATTTCTATGGTGAGCAAAATAAGCAGGAAAGAAAAACATATATCATAGCATTTACTAAAACTAATTTAATTTTAATTTAATATAACTCTATAATAATTGCCTGTGGAGGAAATGAGGACAAAATGCATACAATTCAACAACAATGATGCATATATTTAACTTTGCAAAAACAAAGGTAAGACATATAAACAATCACTTCAACTATACACTCTGTCACTACTCTCTTCCTCATACTGATGTTCTGTTTTTTCCAGTGTCACTGGGTTTCCGGTGTTGCTACGCAACCAAATGCTAACATGTGCACTCCACTGACAGCTAAGTTGTGCTTACGTACTACGCAACTTGTGCGCTAGACGTGATGTCACACCAAGCGTGTCTGTTTGCAAAATGTTAAGATGATGAAACTCTCACTGACCAGGGCGTGCTGGTCAAACTAATGTCAGAGTGAGAGGAAGGATAAGAGAGGAGAACATAAGAAAGTTTACAAACGAGAGGAAGCCATTTGGCCCATCTTGCTCGTTTGGTTGTTAGTAGCTTATTGATCCCAGAATCTCATCAAGCAGCTTCTTGAAGGATCCCAGGGTGTCAGCTTCAACAACATTACTGGGGAGTTGATTCCAGACCCTCACAATTCTCTGTTTAAAAAAGTGCCTCCTATTTTCTGTTCTGAATGCCCCCCTGTCCAATCTTCATTTGTGACCCCTGGTCCTTGTTTCTTTTTTCAAGTCAAAAAAGTCCCTTAGGTCGACAATGTCAATACCTTTTAGAATTTTGAATGCCTGAATTAGGTCGCCGCATAGTCTTCTTTGTTCAAGACTGAACAGATTCAATTCTTTTAGCCTGTCTGCATATGACATGCCTTTTAAGCCCGGAATAATTCTGGTCGCTCTTCTTTGCACCCTTTCTAGAGCAGCAATATCTTTTTTATAGCAAGGTGACCAGAACTGAACACAGTATTCAAGATGAGGTCTTACTAGTGCATTGTACAGTTTTAACATTACTTCTCTCGATTTAAATTCAACACTTTTCACAATGTATCCGAGCATCTTGTTAGCCTTTTTTATAGCTTCCCCACATTGTCTAGATGAAGACATTTCTGAGTCAACAAAAACTCCTAGGTCTTTTTCATAGATTCCTTCTCCAATGTCAGTATCTCCCATATGATATTTATAATGTACATTTTTATTTCCTGCGTGCAGTACCTTATACTTTTCATTATTAAATGTCATTTGCCATGTGTCTGCCCAGTTTTGAATCTTGTCTAGATCATTTTGAATGACCTTTGCTGCTGCAACAGTGTTTGCCACTCCTCCTATTTTTGTGTCGTCTGCAAATTTAACAAGTTTGCTTACTATACCAGAATCTAAATCATTAATGTAGATTAGGAATAGCAGAGGACCTAATACTGATCCCTGTGGTACACCACTGGTTACCACACATTCTGAGGTTTTTCCTCTAATCAGTACTTTCTGTTTTCTATATGTTAACCACTCCCTCGTCCATGTACATGCGTTTCCTTGAATCCCAACTGCATTCAGTTTGAGAATTAATCTTTTGTGTCAAAAGCTTTCTGGAAATCTAAATAAACCATGTCATGCTTTGCAATTATCCATTATCAATGTTGCATCCTCAAAAAAATCAAGCAAGTTAGTTAGACACGATCTCCCTTTCCTAAAACCATGTTGACTGTTTCCCAGGACCCTGTTACCATATAGGTAATTTTCCATTTTGGATCTTATTATAGTTTCCATAAGTTTGCATATAATAGAAGTCAGGCTTACTGGTCTGTAGTTACCTGGTTCAGTTTTGTTTCCCTTTTTGTGGATCGGTATTACGTTTGCAATTTTCCAGTCTGTCGGTATCACTCGTGTCACGAGACTGCTGCATGATCTTGGTTAGTGGTTTGTAAATAACTTCTTTCATTTCTTTGAGTACTATTGGGAGGATCTCATCTGGCCCAGGGGATTTGTTTATTTTAAGAGCTCCTAGTCCCTTTAACACTTCTGCCTCAGTTATGCTAAAGTTATTTAAAACTGGATAGGAACTGGATGGCATGTGGGGCATGTTGTCAGTATCTTCCTTTGTAAAAACTTGTGAAAAGTAATCATTTAATATATTTGCTTTTTTTTTTCTTCATCTACGATTTTGCCATTTGTATCTCTTAAACATTTAACCTCCTCTTTGAATGTTCTCTTGCTGTTGTAATATTGGAAAAACATTTTGGAATTGGTTTTAGCCCTCTTAGCAATGTTCATTTCTATTTCTCTCTTGGCCTTTCTAACTTCCTTTTTGACTTGCGTTTGCAGTTCCGTGTACTCTTTCTGTGTACTTTCTTTTTGGTCCTTTTTTAATGCTCTGTAAAGTGCCTTTTTTCGCTGAATATTTTTTTTAATTGATCTATTAAACCATTTTGGCCATTTAGTTTTACATTTAGATTTGTCTACTTTAGGGATGTAATTGTTTTGCGCCTCTAGTACTACATTTTTGAAGAACAACCATCCTTTTTCTGTGGGTGCTTTCTCTACTCCAATCTACTTCTGTTCAAAGCAGATCAATTTTAACGTAACAGTAATAAGCAATATATAGAAAATCTGCTTAAATGTGTAAAAGTTAATTAATTAGGTTAATTACCAGGCCATCTATAAATTAACAGTAAGAAAAATAACACAAGTATTACAGTTAAACTATAAAAACAGGCTACTTGGGATTGCTCAGCCATATTTACCAATCAGAAAAGTTGACAAAGATGCTTTGAATGTATATGCGCACTCTTTCTGGTTCAGGTTTAATGCTGAACTCCTGTTTCTTGTACTTACAGATTTCTTCTCTTCTCTGATCTTTAACTTGTACAAGTTTGTAGGTTCTAGGACAAATATGGAAACCTTACATGTAGTTATTTTTACAGGACAGTACTATGAGTTCTTTATTGTTGTAATACACATTTCAGTTTTCACTGTTGCATTCCTTGCAGTAAGGGCAATCTTGATCTATTGCTTGTCTTTTCTCTTAAAGCATTAAAGGTCCAATACTGGATAGGGCTCAGCTCTCTGCTATGTCCATGCTTGTTCTATTTCTCATTTCTGTTCTTAATGCATGGGGTGTCCAGGGGTTAATTCATGTAATGAAATGCCAATGTTACCTATTCCATACTGGTGGTTGAAAGGCATGCAATTAATGTCCTTGTCCCCCATAGTTTTGATATAAATGTTACCCCTTGTTTGCTTTTTAATTGAGCTTGATTAAACATTGTCTTTTTCCCATTTTTAATAAAGTAGCTGACTCTTATTTGAACCCTGTGACCACAAGCTCATTGTACTTTTTGCCAGTCACAGGTTGAATTCAGTTTGAGTTCGTTGCATGACTTTTCTTTTCCTGGGGCTGAAATCTGCTTTCCTGGGGCCTCTTCCATGCAGAGCCAGTGGTGGTCAGTTTGCTGAAGACTTAAAATGCGTACCTAGTTCTAACCTACTGCCCTACTGACCTTTAGTTGGTACCTAGAGGCTTGTGTATCTGTAGTTACAAAGTAACAAAAAATATGAAATACTTTGAATGGTTTCTGGTGAGTTACAAAATTTCAAATTATTGATCTTTCCTTGTTAACTGTACAGTGTTTCGCTGAGCAAGTGCACTGTAGTGGAGTTTTTGTTTTTTTTGTTTTTTGTTAGTTCCCACAAAACTTCCTCTGGAGCTGAAACCTCACTCTTAATAAATCCTTTTTTTCTGAGCAATGAAGTTAAGAAGGAAACCGGAAACAAAGTCTAATCCGAGGTGATCTGGGTCTGCTTTTTTTGTGTTTTGTAATTCCAAGGAGTCAAATATCAGTAATAGAATCCTTTCTCAATATAACCAGGGCTAGTGTTACAACCTTTAATTGCTTTAATTTAGGCCTTGAGGCCTGAAGGAGCCATTTTGATACATATTGTATAAATAGTATTGTATTTTCTACATGAATGATAGGGAAGGAAGGTATAAATAAAGGTGAAGATGATCTGTCCACAGCTTGTTTTAATCTGAACTCCCAGATTGGTTTGTGATTTAAGTAGTAAAGTTGTTTTATTTATATTATGTTTATGCTTTTCATTTGGCTTAACTTAAATTAAATGCCTGGAGTTGAGTCATTCGGTTCAATTTGGGTCTTTCATTTTTGTATTAGTTTCATAGTGTCTTTGTTTTAGTTTGCGTGGTTTACTGTAAAAAGGGGCATGCTCTGTTTAAAAAAGGACTGCAGTTTCTCCATGAGGCAGCTAAGGGGTTGATTTGATCAGCTTTTTATACCCTGCTTGGAGAAGCCACAGCTTGATTTTACTGGAACAGTAAATTATGAATTACCTATTCTTGGTGATCCTGGGATAACCCTTAAAACTTGGGAGTCAGTGAATTCCAGGGTGATTCCCCAGGGCTGTAAAATGATCCTATAATACATTTGTGACTTCTTCTGGCATGGTATTGGTGAATGAAATCACTGCTAAAGAAGAAGAATCACTTGCATAAAGAAGGAGAAACCCTCTAGTAAACAGTACAATATTTTGAAAAGTATGATTTTCCTATAATAACATGTTGTAACATTGCTAGTAAAATGAAAGCAGGCTCCCGACAGGTAGTAGCTTCAAGCTCTAATTCATTCTTAAGGGCTGAAAGGAAATACATGTAGGTGACTAACTCTGTCTTCTGTTTCATGTTTCTTGCAGCTGTATGACAAGATCAACACAAAGTCCTCCCCGCAGATCAGGAATCCCACAAGTGATGCCGTACAGAGAGCCAAAGAGGTGAGCTGGCCATACTCTCATTCATGCTGATGAGAACAGATAAAGTAAAACTAGCAGTGCTAATAGGGACCTTAGCACTAGTCAACATGTGATAGGAGCTCAGCTTCCACGTTCAAGTGTCGACTAACATTTTGGCCTATTATAAATATCTACATGAACTTTTTTTTTTAATTTAATTATTTAGTTGTTTGGCTCTATAGTTCTGAAATGAACACACTCATATATGTCCTTCATGTTATGTCTATTACATTATATACCCGAGACCTGTGCATCTGTCTGTTTGTCTCTGTTAAGTGGAGTTAGCTTTCCTAGAATGATATACCAGTGTTGAAAGGTTGTAAAGTTAAGTATTTAGTGGATGTATATATTATGAATGTTTTCAGATGCTCAAAGAAAACTTGAGCGTAGTAATTGCCACCAGACCCCCTTTTACTGCAGTGAAGACACAGACAGCTCAGTGAAGAATTAAAAAAATGTATTATAAAAGGATGAAATAATTTACCTGCCTCTAGAGAATAACTTTCTTTGCTGACACAGGCACTATGGTTCACTTTTGAGAATTAATTTATGTTCATTCTTAACAAATGTGGACAGCATTTTGGCAGTATTTAAGTAGTGTATTAACTAAAAAGCTCAAGTAGGTTAAATAAAGGTTATCTTGATACTACAAGTGTCCACATTTCAAATCGTGTTTTCTGTGGTGAAGCTGTTGGAATCTAGTGTATCATAAATATCTTTCTTGGAACTGAATGCTTTGACCACTCGTTGTGTGTATGTTCTCCTTTTATGTTAGTTCGTGATAGAGGTATTCTTTTGAAATGATATGAAAGAGATGGTAATTGTGTTTTTTTGCATGAAACACTCTACTTTTACAATTGTTTTCAATGTGATTGGGAAAACAGCGCGATTCATTTCTCTTATCCGGGGTGAGCCCAGTTTTTCTATTGCATGCAGTCAGATTTGTCTTTCAGTTTGCAATCACGATTCTATTGTCAGAATAAAGCATATGATGTTTGGAACATACAGTGTTAAATGCTAAAACATCTTTTATAATGCAAAGGCCGGATTCTCTGGTATTGAAGAATTGCCAGGTTATCTGAGGGAATGAGAATGAAGCTTTAATCTTAGTACTGGAAAAAAAGTCATGGCACAATCAACTTCATAAAGTTCAAATTGCATTTTTCATGTATCCATTTAAAATTATTTTCAGTAAATAAGGAAGCAAACCTTGTATATAATATACTTACTAACAGATAAAAAAAATGTTTAAAACATTTAATGTCAATTTAACAGTGATCTGCAGAAAGATTCCACATAGAACAGAACAAATATATGGTAGCTTGTGTATAGCGGTGATTTTTTTTTATTATTACAGTGCACTCCGTTTATAAGAATCAGTAATATAAAAGTCAGCTGTATATAGTGATCAAAACCACTGGGACAAAGTCATTCCTATACTATCCAATGTAAAATAATCAGCTTGTAAGAATCAAGCAATTTGCTTATAAGAATCATTTCAGGGCAAACTGAGTACATGTAATATGGTACTTGATCAAGTGCAATGATGTGTACAGCCAATAAAAGCTGTTTTTGAATTTGATCACATCTCACGTGATTAGGCATGTATGCAGCGTGGATAGTGCAGTGATGCAGGAAACACCTGCATTGTTTGTAATCAAACGTGACTGCACCACTGCATTGTGTAGTCATGTTTTTTTGTGTTCTCTGTTAGTGAAAATTTGTTTCAATAAATTGAATACACGTTCATTGAATAAATACTGAGTACAGCAGTGTTACTGTGTGATATGCATGTAGAGGAAGGGGGGTTGCGGTGTGGTGAGGGGAGGGAGGGATTGTAGAGCTTCGCATCTCCGCTTAATGAAAAACTGTGAGATTTGCATCGCAACAGAGAATAAGTAATCCACAGATGCTTAAATGCAGTGGTAGCCCTGACAGTAAAATACTGTACTATGTCATTTTAGTTCAGAGGCCTTTACATGTAACACCACACGGCAGTTAAACTAGGAACCCTCACGAGACAATCGCTTCTCAAGTATACTGTAGTAAAATAGGATTCTGCAGCCTTGAGTAAACATAATCGTGATCATATAACAAGTTGATTACCCACGAGGACTTGTTTTGATTGCTTTGATGTATTGTCCTCAGTGATTGAGCCCCATTCACATTTGTATAATATATTTAAACTGCTGATGCGCAGAGGTGCTTTAGCGAATTGTAATGTGACGTGGCCCAGGGCAGTGTAAATGATCAGGCTGGAGCCTTTATTTACAGTTTAAAACTGGTGTTGGTTTTATTTTTCTTACAGTGCAGTGGGGAAGCAACCGCTAATAAAATAAACCTTGCTTTCAGTTGGAGAACTAACTAAACAATACTTTGTGTAGTCCCTGTGCATACCGTCGGGAACTCATGCCATCTACTGGTCAACCAGTTACACTGCAGCAAACAAAGCTTTCATTCTCAACCACAGTAATCATATCAGTCCAATTTATGAATCAACCACTTATAAGAATCAAGTCATCCGGGACAGATGTGATTCTTATAAACTAAGTACCTCCTAATCTGTACTATTACCTGACCTCTGCTGTACATAACACTTTCCCTAATGGAAGACCACGGCTACTAACCAGCTCAACTAATACCAAGCTTTCAGCCCTTAATGCATCTACGCCATTGTTACTCTCCTAAGCCATTCAGTCACTGTCAACAGTCAACCTTATTAGATCTTAATATATTACACCGTGTAACAATTTTTTTTTTTTTTTTTTGTTCCTGGGTAGTAAGTGTTATTTCCTAATTGCTTATGCCTCAAAAGTATAGAAAATGGCTATTATTCCCCACAAACTTTGCTTTTGTGACCAGGACACAAAACAATGGGAAAACAGGCAAATGTGTGTCTTTTCGTTCACATAAAGTCAGAAAAAAAACAACATATGAATCCAAATTAACATGTATTTGTACTAAAGTAATACAAAAATGACTACAAAAGATTTAGAAGTGAGTAGTTTTTCGAGAGTTACGATTATACTGTAAATACAGTATAATCGTAAATCTCAAAAAACTACTCACTTATATACTCTGAATCTATAAGGGGGGGGGGGCATACTCTAGCAGATTTTGTTTACTGTGGATGTTTGTTTGTTCGTCACAGAAGAGAGTTTTTAACAAGAACTGTCAAGTTCATACTGCACAGCTGTAGCGTGTTATTAATTATGACCTGAAGGATGTAATAATGTGCATCCATTCATGCTGTGTATTCTGGGTTTTTAGTTTTGTAAAAATACATAAAAAGCTGTTGATTTGGCCATAAATTTGACAGCAATTTGTTTATTTTTTTATTTGCTAGAAATAGCTGTATTTTCTTAGCTGTACAGTATAAGCCTTGCTGTGTATTCAGGATGATTTGTTAATGGTAATTTCTACCAATTGTAGGGTGAATTTTATGGCATGCATGAATTCCCCGTAACGCTTTCTGGGGTAAATCAAGATCTCAAGTTTTCTTTTGCACTGCTTTTCCTTTCTACACTTCTCACCCACAAGCAATACTGAAATGCTTTAAAAAAAATATCTTCTGCAAGTTACTATTTTCAAAATGACCGGGGTGCACATGTATTGGTGATCACTGATGATGGGCAAAACTAACCCGACTACCTTTGACTGATTCTTCTTGATTTGGTTGACTGTATATGAGCGGGAGCCTAAGACCTGGATAAAGCTTTACTAACATGACCTGTCTTTTAGCGATTCATATCATCATTGTAGAGCTGGTAGAAAGCACTGTATAATTCACCTGTGTGTCTTCTTACACTAAGAATTCCACCGAAGACGAAGCCAGCGCAGCTTTGAAACATCTGGAATATGTAAGCTGGAGGCATTTTAAAACTTTTAACTTGTCAATGTCTTTTTAAAGCATTTTGGTATTTTATGTGGGCAGAAAAAAGACCAGTACCACGACAGTAAGAAAAAAAAGAAAAAAGTTGTTCTATATTTAAATAATGCAACACATAGCTACCTTTTTTTTTGTTACTTTTGTATCTTAACAGCCAATTAAACATTAAATAATAGACTGTCAAAGATGAGGACTATAAGGAGTGAGTCAATAAATGATCGATCCCACGTTTTACAGTGGAACCCCTCAGGAATTCAGATTGATTTCATGCTTGATCATAAATGGCTGTGGTTCGCATTTTTAATACCACTACCTTTTTTTGTGGTATTTGTGGTCATTTTAAGGTCAGATGGTGCTAGAAAACCGAGAGGGGGGGGATTATTTGCTTTCTGTTTTCTTTTTGCTCCACGTGATAGCTGAGCTTTAATAACCATCTATGCACTGTATATCTAGTACAAGTTTAAGGCTGGTTCAAACTCTGTATATTTTGCAGGTACTGGAAGAGATTTCATGTTACCCAGAGAACACTGATGCTAAAGAACTGAAGCGGATCCTCACACAGCCCCATTTTATGGTGAGTACAAGTGTATTGGGTGTGAAGTCCAGTACAGTTATGTGAGAGTTCATTTATTAAATGTCTTTTTTTACATCTATATCTTAAAAATAATTATTATGTAAGACATTGTTCCCTTTTAAATTATAATGCAGAAACGTTTAATACAGTCAATTTACATTAAAACAAATGACTATTAGACGATAGTTTCCTGATAGTTTGACAAATTTTAGCACATTTAACTTCTTATAATACGAATTCACTTAGAATTTCCTGTTTGTGCAAATTTATTTTGGCCCCCCAGGAAAAAAAAAATTAATAAAATTAATTGCCGTAGTTTTAACAGCTGAGTGTAAAGGATAGTGGGGATGTATTTCCTTGCATCCAGATTACAGCCTCTGTTCTGTATTTTAGTGCTGTTTGGGGACTACTTATTCCATGATGCATTTCGAGAAGTCTTTGTGCTCATGCAAAAACATGCATTATCCATGCAGACGAAAGTGGATGTGTTGAAAGAGGTGGATAATGCACCACCGTACAAGAAAAAGAAAGATGTTGCTGCAGATTTTAACATTCCCAGGAACACTTTGTCAACCATTCTTAAAAGCTTGGGTACAATAATAATTACTGTAACTTCAATAGGAACTGACCATATGCATTTGGCTTAGAACCCGGTAATAAGAATTGCTTATAACTTTATTTGCTGGTCCCTTGAAATTTGTATTTACAAGAATTGAATGCATTGGTTATCTTAGGAATATGGTTACTTCATACTTCACACACATACATTTTGTGTGTGTGTGTGTGTGTGTGTGTGTGTGTGTGTATTGGTACCTTCACACAGATCACCAGAAATAGGTTCTTAGTTTGAAACATGCTTTGTGGTAATTAGCTTGCAATGCCAGTGGTGCAGTGGAGAGATTTATAGTAGGGGTTATGGGTCAAAAGCTGGTGGATTCTTTAAGCTGGTCTGCGCTGCTGAATCTTGTCATTCCTTTCAAAAGCTAATTAAGTACATGTTGATTAAGGATGTTTTTTTTTTCCATTGCAATACAAAGTGTTAACCCTAATGTAAATGCAATAGTGATAACTTACAACACAAAAGAAAATAATCAATAACCAACAATGTCATCTGCGAAGCTCCTAAAAATGCAACTTTGTCTTCATTTTTATGCTACACTGTTTTTTAATGAGCACTCAGACTGGAGGGAGACAGAATTAAAGGAATTCCCTTACCAAATAACAAAACAGCACGGAGGAGAAAGGGTTACTTGTACAGCCCCGTAAAGAGTTGTGGTTGCATGGTGATGTCATCACAGCCCTCCTGCCAGACAGCAGTTTATCTCAACAGGTGGGGGAGGGGAGGGGAGGGAGGCACTGTCAGGTACAGGCTGGTGAAATCCCAGCTTGCTTGTATGACTGCTGAGTGTGCAACAGGATGAGGAGGAGGAGGAGGTGGCAGAAGGAGAAACAGATTGGAAAGTGTATGTGAAGAGAACAGGGTTGTGCAGACATCCCCATGGCCTAGGTGAGAATGCAGGGGCATTTCCAATTCCTGTAATATGGTTAGCTGTGTTAGTTCTTTGCCAGGCTTCTCGCCTCCTGTTTTTACACTAGACCTTGTTTTCTTTTTTTTTTTTTTAGTCAGCAGGGTTTTTTTGTTTTTGTACTCTTTATATAAAGTTATTTAAAGACACTATTTAATCATATGTTGTTTTGTGGCATCTTGTAAGTTGCTTTTAGGAAGTGTGAAAAAACACATTGAGGTGTAGACGAAATACTAGTGGGGAAATTAAGTACTGTAAATGTGGTGACTTAACTCAGGTGTGAGTTCTGCTCCACAGAAAGCTTTCAAGAGGGCTTTTTTGATGCCTCCTTGGGGATTTCCAACATGTTTTGTTATACAGGTAATTATAGATACACTTAAGCATATGGACAGACACATTCTGTTACTGCAGATCACTTCTCTAAAATTAGTGGCTGAGGCATGTGTACCATGATGTCCTTTTCAGCATGTGCAAGTCCAAATCCAGTATTGTCTGCATGTCTCTTGATTCCAGTACAATCATAGCTATAAGCCGGGGGAGAGCTGTGCTTTTGTATTTCAAACATTTATGCTGCAATGCATACAGATGCAGCACTCTTTATGGACTGTTTTCTAGCTACTGTATATAATTGTGTTTTTCCAAACACTTCCGACCAGACAGAGAACCGGTGAATACACCTATTGACACTATTTTTAAGGGGAGTCAGCCAGTGAGACCCATTTTTAAAACATCAGTACGTTGACATCGATGACGTTGCTCTTTTTTTCGAATTGTTGAAAGTGCTTGGGGAAATACAATCATTCCTGAAAAAATAGACCAGCCCAGCTTTGAGTCTTTCAAAAGTAGTAAAATTGGAAAAATGAAAAGAAGCAATCAAAAATTGAAATTGTAGGAGACAATTGTAGGACAGAAATTAAGTAATTTGCGTTGGTTACGCTATGTTTGAAATATGTGTCTACACCTTTAAATTTCAGGCTTGAATAAAATTGTTCCTAACCCAGTGTTGGCTCGAATTCAGTCTCTCTTGTCTATGCTGTACTTTTGTTTGAAGACTGCAGCAGGGTCATATATCAGATACAGTAGCCTTCTTTACCCCTCTCCTAAAACGAGCCCATCTGGGAGCCAGCCTGCTTATCTGACTGCTAGGATTCAATCTCTTTAGAATATATATGTGTGTCATCTATCAACATATAGTGCTTGGGCTGCACTTGCTTTAGTGTAAGAGAGGTAAACCCATTCCTAGCTCAGCAGGACACTTGAGGAGGGCACCTTTTAGGAGTGATCACTGGCGCATTCCTCCTTGTGTCTGGGACAGGAGGAGAGGGGATATCACTGAGCAGGCTGCTTGCCAAATGCTGCTGGATAAGGGCTCACATTGATTCATTTGTTGGCTCCTGGCAGAGTCCTGTAACTTCCTGTGACCAGACTGACTGTAATTCATTAATCAATCTACTCTCAGAACATATTAGCTCAGCTGGAGACTTTTAAACGACAGTGGCTAGTTACATGGAATACATTGTGAAATTACCTTGGTTTTCTTCGAACATGTTAGTCAATACTTTAGATAAGGGAAACTTATGGTTAAGTGTATTGCTAAAACTGCAGAAGCTTTATGCAGCTGGCTGTGGAGGACTTTCCATGAAGAGGAAGTGGTGGGAAAGTTGATATATTGTCTGAAATAGCACAAGATGCAAAGGGGCTTGTTGTCGAACAAAGACATACTGTTTGTGAGAAATGTTGCGAGTTCCTCTCAAATTCACTGGATAACAAAAAGAAATAACCAGGACTACAACACAATATGGCTAGATAAAGGCTTTGTGTTTCTACTTTGTTAATGTCAAACTTTAACGTGCAACCCCAATGGAGTGTTACCTTGTGGAAAATGAAAATTAATTTGCAATATCTTGATGTGTATTTTGAAGTATTTTTTATAGACCTGCAATACCGTGCTAACCTTAATATCACGGTATAGAGTACATCATGCAAGTTATCAAACAAAGGCTCAAAAGAAGAAAGAGTAATGAAAATCACTTAAATTACCGTAATTAACAAAACTAAAACCAACAAAACACACTTCCTTTCATGGAATGATTTAAACATTTGGTATTTTAGTATTTTACTATGCCAAATAACTTGGTATGTTTCTTTTTTGTAACTATCAGAATAATAATAAAAAAAAAAAAACTAAAGTTGTACACTCTCAATGTTGTTCTATAACAGTATTAACATCTATTATTTGCTCAAAATGACGCGGTGCTGTAGTTTGTATTTTAACATATAAAATTAAATAAACAAACAAACAAATAAATAAATACTTTGTTTAGCTGATGGCAAGTAGAATTGGGGAATGATCGGTCTTTTGCTTAAAACACAAACATGTACCCGTACAGGTTATTATAGAGCAGAGATGAGTCGTTTATTTTTTCAACCAGATAAATAAAATATGCGTAGCAAAAAAAAAATGTATTTTAATACTAGAACTTGTGATTGGATTTACATTTACCACATTGCACAAGTAAGCTTCCAATCATGATTATTACACATGTGGAGTTTGAAAAAAAAAAAAAAAAGAAAAAGATTTCTTCACTTACCTAAGACAATTGGAATACCGTTACAACTAGTTTAAACAAAACTATGTTGATAATAAGTTGGCTATCCTGCTGCAGTCGCAGGTCTGTGCTAGGTTTGTTTGAGACATTGGTCGTGTTCTTATAGTGCAGATTTCCGCAGTTCTGCACAGTGCTGCACGGAACCTCAGAGATGTAATGTAGACGTCGCTCAACACCCACAGAAATATGTGCAGATTCTGCATAGAGCAGCTTTGAAATGTTACTGCGGGAGGCTCGCTGCGGCTGTGAACCAAGGGGACGATGCAAAGATCACGAGTGACCTGCTAATAGTAAAGCAAATAACCACTAAAACTACTTGTTAGCGGAGGAGAAATACATTTTATCATTCTACAATGAGGCCATGAACAGCCTTGTCCACGCTATATTAAATAACTAAAACATTAAACTGACTGTTGATAATCCAGACAGATATAAATATAGCACGTTGAAAATGGGTGCTACGTTTGGAAGAGGTGTTTCTGTAAAAGCTGCGTGTGACGTTAGAAAGACAGCAGCCAAGAGCAGCCGGCACAACAAACTGGGTAACAGAACGCAGCAATTGAAATGTATTCTGTGTCGTTGACAGTTTCCTTCAAAACCATTACCAAAATACTGTATCAGTTCTCAAGAAGATCTTCCTCAGACACTTTGCTAAGGCTGCAAGTACCATGGCTTGATTTAGAAGAAGCATGTATGCAGTTGAAAAATGTGTTAACCGGTGTATAACCAAATTACAATAATTGCGTTTTAGAATAAAAGCAGCAGTATTAATACCATAATGTACCTAAACCACAGTTAACTGAAAAACCGGTATACCAACCCATCCCTACCTTCAAGTCTTCACTATGTGCAGTATCTTCCAGTCTTTACTATGTACAGGACACCTTGATAGCATGTTATTCCTGTTTCTTGTACCCCTCAGGCCTTACTACAGACCCATGACGTTGTGGCCCACGAGGTTTACAGCGACGACGCACTGAGAGTCACGCCTCCGCCCACCTCCCCATACCTGAACGGAGACTCCCCGGAAAGTGCCAACGGCGACATGGACATGGAGAACGTCACTCGCGTGCGCCTGGTCCAGTTCCAGAAGAACACTGACGAGCCCATGGTAAGGCACTTGAATCATGTTGCAATGGTGACGAGATCCAGAAGCATTAAAACAGAGTTCTATAAATGTGGCATTTAAGCAATCCGAACCACCCTAGAACCTAAAAATGAGCACCCAGATTAGTTTGCTCACCCACCAGGGTTAATACAGGTGGACCTTCCTTCAAAGGGGGGTACTTCTATATATCCGTTATTCTCTGGTGACGTCTGTTAGGCCCACCCCTGGGACTGCCTGATTGATGATTAGTGCTATAGTAAAGGCAGCAACCCACCTCACTGCACATGAATATTAAAATGATAGAGAGATTGGGCTGTATGTGGTCAAAAAACAACATTTTAATGACGATACAGGTAATTACATTGCATTAAATTGCATGCAAAACATAATATCACTTGCATTGGGGCCGTTAGGGTCAGTCATTTCTTTTCACTGTGGTAAACAGCTTTGCCTTTGTCCACAAGACCTGTTGAGTGTGAAGGTTACAAGTGCTTATCAAATGAAATGGCTTTCTTCCTTATCTTCTCTATGATTCGTATTTTCCTTTGTTTGCCTTCTGTTGACCCCCTCATTCCAGTTGTTGAGAGAGCCAGGTGGTACAGAAATATAATTTCATATTCCAATTGTTAGACATAGCAACTTAAAACCTGATATGATAAACTATAGACTTGAAGGATGCAGCCTCAAATTGAGTTCTGTCCCCTTCCCTTTAGTTCAGTTGCTCAAATATTGTGTATGAACTTGATCTTTAAGATGTGTTCGCTTCTGTAAAAAAAACAAATCAAAGCATAGGTAAAGCCAATTAGACAAATGTTTGGCCTTCAACAGTATGTTCAATCTAATAAAGACTCAAGTATTTTCCAAAATGTTCATAGGTTATTTTTTTTTTCTTCCTCCTCCTCCCCCCGCTCCTCCCCAACAGGGCATCACTCTAAAAATGAATGAACTGAACCACTGTATTGTTGCACGAATAATGCATGGCGGGATGATCCACAGGCAAGGTAAGGCCTTGTTTGGGATGTTTTGGGTCAGTTTTGATTGAACGGTCCACCTAAAGCAAAGATATATTGAAACATTTTAACGCAGTGAAGATGACTGAAGGTAAGCTGACAGATGTGTGGAGGGGTTACGCAACAGAGGTAGGTGAGATTGCTTGGGCGATTTTGACAGTCCCATTTGAATTTGTAGGTCTTGAGGGATATTCTAATTGAGTTTGATACTGAAAGCTGGGTCAAACTTCGGATCTGGCCTGAAAATAGGAGGCTGTGAATTGGTATATCTATTACTCAGGGAGTAAAGTTCTTCACAGTAGGCAGCTGCATTGAGTTCGTGTGTTTTTGTATCAGATCTCCAAACTGCAGTCCGCGAGTCTTGAGTAGTCATAAAAGTGCCAGTTGCAATGTGTCACAGTACTCCTCTACTACCATGGTTACCAGGACCCTGGATACAAAATGTTCAACCAGTCAGACACTGCCTTGTTTACATAGTAACTGGGCTAGGAGAGAAAGATATTGGACTGTTCCCTTTCAAACAGGGAGTATTAACCATTACAAAATGGGTATTTCCCATTAAGACACCCAAACCTGAAAAGTTATACCAAAGACTCTTGTCAGAGCAGTGTGACGTGGCTGCTACTCCTCCCCGCGAGCATAAAATAGCTATGCACACTGACAACAGCGCCATTTTCCTTTTCAGCTGAACTTGATTACATCAGAGAGTTCCAAAGTATTATCTTTCTGTATATACCTTTATCACGCTTTTTAGCCTTTGTTTTCTTGTACTGCAGCCTAGTGCTGGTGAAGTCAAGCTGCAGCCTAGTGCGCCTTGTTGACACTCCAGTGTCTGTCTTTAACAAGCTGAGCCAGCAACTGCACATTCTTTCTGTACATTGCTTGCTATTTTCATTATGACACATGTAAGCCAGCCTGCCTGTATAGTTCCAAGCAGGCTTTGTTGAAAGTCCAGTGACAGGCGAAAGTAACTAAAGCTGAAGTATGAAGTGTGAAATGGTAAATATTCCTCAGTGTGTCGGTACAAATACAGGTGCTTCTCCCCCCGTGTGTTAGATTTATGGCATTAGCTGAATTCATGACAACTGCCATATAAATGATTTGATTTAACCATTTGTTGCACTTGTTTTGCTTTTTCATTCAAGGTTGGAATATGTAAATGGGTGGCTTGGGAATTTATGGACTGTTTGTTTTGTGGTTTGAGTTAATCAGCTTCATTTATTTTGTCGACCATGATGTTTCACTAGAAACGTGAAAGCAGGTGTTTTGTGGTGTCTTTATAAAGTTGCAGTGTTGCTACGGTTTTCTTAATCCACAGGCAGACATTCTGTTGAGTTTGTTTACATTTACTGTGTCAACTTTAGAGAAGCGTGCCACGCCCCCTGATTTCTGATACCTGCATGTCACCACTTCACTCCAAGGACACGTAGTCTGGCTCCTGCTAGTATATGCAGAATTGGAACGCTGTTTTGACTTCTGTTATCTTCTACCTTCTGTTAAATCCATTCCTATCTGTTTGTCGCACACTAAGATTCTCAGTGGCGTTCCTGTTATGTGGTTTTGAGAGAGCAAAGCTGTAAGTCGTCTTCAGTGTCTGTGGGCCAGCAGATAGGCTTGTTGGAAATTACATCTAATTGACTGGCCTTGGAGAGCATTAGGTTTGTTTTTCAGCTGTGGAGTTTTATCTGCTGCAGTTAATAATGGGGTAACCCTGTAAGCAGTGGCGCTGGAACAGTTTTTATAGTGGGCGTGCTGAAAGCCATTGAACAAAAGTGTAACCCCTGTATATGATGGAAGCAGATGCACAGCACTTCAATCCAGGGGGTGCTTCCACACCCTCAGCACCCCTAGTTCCAGCACACCTGCCTGTGAATATGGTGGTGCACCTCTCAGAGGGTTAACCTTTGGTAAAGAGGTATCTCTGTTCTTAACAATAAAATAACCAATGTCGTTTTATAATGAACCCCGCTCCTGCTCTCTCTCTCTTTCTCTCTCTCTCTCAATTTGCCTCACAGTTGCAGGTTAGCCAGAGTGATAACAAGCTTGTACCTGCTTCTTCCCTTCTAGGCACACTGCATGTCGAGGACGAAATCAGAGAAATAAATGGAATCAGTGTAGCCAACCAGACCGTGGAACAGCTTCAAAAGATGCTTGTAAGTAAACGGAGAGAGTGAGTGCTTGTGTCTGGATCTGTTACTTCTTTTAAAACCAAACTCTGGGTGACAAGAAACAAAGGTGGAATTAACAAATAATTCTGCAGACTTCCAAGTACTATGTTGCCAACTAAAGCCAATTATAACCGATCATCTGCATCATTTTTGAGCAATGTCCTCCCTACTTACCTGACCTATATTTCAGATTGACAAAAGGAGAATTTGCATATTATTGTTTCATAAACCTATTTATAATGTACAGAATGTTTTTGTTGTTTGGCCATTTGTTTTTCGATATTTAAATTGTGAGAGCAGAGTATCTCTTCAACCCTTTGCAGTCCAGCGTAGATCAGGTTTAAAAGGCATTGCATGGCAAAAGGACATCAGTACTGCATCTCCAGCCAAGCCCCACCCCTTGTTCGCTGTATTTTTCACATACCTCTTTATAGACGTGCATACTGAAATCCTCTCCTGATCACTCGTTTTATCACCAAACTCCTCAGTAATGCGATCGAAGTCATTATTTTATTACTGTAACATCTCAAAAAACTCTGCAAATGTCTGTGATATTCTTTGAACGCTGGATGCAGAAGCAGGTATCTCCTTTGTTTATGTCCGTCTTATCTCTGTGGTGCATGGGGCTATCAGATACGCCCTTTTTTTCAGCTTCATTCGGCCCTTATCGGTCTCATTGGGTTTTCTCTGCTTTTTCCGAAGAAAAAATGACTAGACCTGTGCTTTACATCTTTTTGATGATGTTGGACAGGGTCCCACATCAGACTGAAAATGGAAAATCCCGTAGGTCTGGGATTCCAAAGTTTTTTGTTTATGTAACCAGACCTGGGTAATTTGACTTAAAACGCTGAACCTGGAGGTATCCCTGAGTGGTTCACCTGGTAAAAGCACTGGTGTGCTGGGTCATGGGAGCACAGGTTGTGCGAAATTGTCTTTCTTTGTTGGGGATTCCAGAGGGATCATCACATTGGCTCCATTGATCTTGAATGCATGTTTGGAGGGACACTTGTAATGGTTTTTAAATGATGGCAGTATTTAGATCTGCCGCTGTTTAGACCTCCTAAATAAACGTTGCATCTTTGTAGAAAAGAGTAGGGTAAAATTGGTTACTTTATTTATCTGTTGCGACACTTGTTGGAGGGTCACACCCCCTGCAAAGTTTTCACATTTTGTTGGCACCTATGCATACTCTATGACGCTTTTAAATTAGTCTTTAAATGTAGGATCTACACAAACTACTCCCACATTGCATAAGTATTCCACCCCTTTGCTACTGCAGCCCTAAATCAGCTCAGGTGCAAATGATTTGTTTGAAAGGTCACAAAATTAGTGAATGGTTTCAGCCTGTGTGTACTCAAAGTGGTTTAACTTGTAAATAATTTCCCTCAGGTATATAAAGACTTTCATGGTTCCAACTTTCATGGTTCCACAGAGCAGGAGAAGGGTACAAGAAAATCTCAGGCGCTGATTATCCCTCTCAGCACAGTGAAGTCCATCATTAAGAAGTGGAAGATGCATCATACCACCCAGACACTACCCAGATCAGGTCGCCCTCCAAAACTGAGCTGCCGGGAAAGCAGGAAACTGGTTCGTTATGTCACTCTGAAGCCAGCAATGACCTTGAGAGATCTGCAAAATTCTGTGTCTGAGATGTTCACACATTCAGTGTTCACACATCAACAATAAGCTGGTCCCTACACAAAGCTGGCCTGTGTGGACGGGTGGCAAGAAAGAAGCCATTACTCAAAAAGCCTCATCTTAAAGCACATATGGAGTTTGCGATAAAGCATGTAGATGATACTGTAGACATGTGGAAAAAGGTTTTGTGGTCAGACGAGACAAAAATTGAACTTTTCGATCTAGATTCCAAACGTTACATCTGGCGCAAGCTCAATGCTGCACATCACCCAGTCAACACCATCCCAACTGTCAAGCATGGTGGTGGCAGCATCATGTTATGGGGATGCTTCTCTTCAGCAGGGACTGATAAGCTTGTCGGGATAGAGAGGAGAATGGATGGTGCAAAGTACAGGTGAATATTTGAGAGGAAACTGCGGAGGAAATTCACATTTCAGCAGGACAATGACCCAAAGCACAAAACCAAAGCCACACTGTAGTTGTTGAACAAGAAGAGAATTAATGTTCTTGAGTGGCCCAGTCAAAGTCCTGACTTGAATCCAATTGAAAACACTATGTAACACAATTTTTGTTCCTGGGGAGTAAGTGTTATTTCCTAATTGCTTATGCCTCAAAAGTATAGAAAATGGCTATTATTTCCCACAAACTTTGCTTTTGTGACCAGGACAGTGATATTTTAAAATATCACTATTTCCAATGGGAAAATGGGAAAATGTGTGTGTCTTCGTTCACATAAAGTCAGAAAAAAACAACATATGAATCCAAATTAACATGTATTTATACTAAAGTAATACAAAAATGACTACAAAAGATTTAGAAGTGAGTAGTTTTTCGAGATTTACGATTATACTGTAAATACATGAAAGTCTTTATATACCTATCAGAACTGGAGCAATTTTCCTGTGAAGAATGGGCAAAATTTTCACCGTCCTACTGTGAAAAGCTAGCAAGTGCTGCGAAAGGTGCTTCTACCAAGTACTGACTTAAGGGGCTGAATACTTATGCAACGAGTACATTTCATTTTGTACATTTTCTTTGCAAGTTTTGCTGACATTTAAACTCCTCCTCATATAATAGTTTTCAGTTTAACCACTACAGCTTTGAAAAACTGTGCATGCATTATTTGTAGTTCAACAAAATGTGACATTATTGGTAGGGGGTGAATACTTCTGCAAACCTCTGTATCTGGTGTAATTTGATTTGAAGATTTTCTTTTCACATTATAGGAAATAAATAGCTCACTAATAAAGTTGAGGTTGGTTATTACAGTGTTGAGGGAAAAAAAGAATGACTATGACTTCTATATAGTAGAAGGCAGTGTTTTTGAGGTGCTTTTATTTTCCAGCATGTTGCACTGGCTATTATTGAAGCAGCCCTGGACTCTAACTCTTGTGTTTATTTCATCAATCCGGGCTGCCATTGATCCACTGTAGACGTTTAATCTAAGAGGTACCCAGTGCAGCGCTGACTTTAATACCTCCTTATTTTCCTTCTTTTTGAAACAGAGGGAGATGAGAGGGAGCATCACATTTAAGATTGTGCCAAGCTATCGCAATCAGTCTGCATCTTGTGAGGTAATGGATTTAATAAGTGTGTTCGTATTGTTGCTGTTGTGGGGTTCATGGTTTTTATTTTATTTCTCAAAGCCCCTGTGATTTACTAATTGCCTGCTGGTGGCTGTTTGTTTCTTAACGCTTTCTGCCTGTGCTGTTATTCTCTGCGCACCAATTTTACAACAAAGATACCGGAACCCTGGGAGACGGCTGAACCTGCTCAGCCCCATCTCCATATCCATGTACTAACAAACATACCATTATCCGCACTGCCAGGAAAACGCTACGTGCCACGCTTACAGGCGTCCAAGGAGGTTTAATACCAGTATAGCAAAAGTTTCATCATTCTATACCAGAACAGTAGCCTGTCTTGGAGTGGATAGTCTTCTAGTCCAACATGCTTATTGATTTAGTGTGTGGCATGCTCTATCAAGTTGCCTATTGCTGTAAGTTTAATGGTATTAAAGCATTGGTGATGGAGTCAATTGTGAGCCATTTTATAAAATCTAATTCGTCCATTTCAAAAATTGCATCTTTTTATTGATGCATAACTTTCAACTAGAGATAATGATATTGATATTAAATTAGCAGTGCTAAATGTAGGGGATTGTTGTATCATTTCACGTTAGTGCTTACCGTACTGTATATGGTTCATATCTTTAATAGAGAGCTTTGCCTTCATAAAAAAAATAAAACATTGCTGCTGTGTATCTCCACTTAGTGGCTATGGGAGGAACTGCATGATGTTAATGTAAGAAAAAACAACTATATGTTCCCTTCAGTTTTATCCTGGTGATTGTTTTCTTATGCAGAGAAAACCCATAAATGACAGGACGTTTGTGGTCAGGGCTTAAAGGTGAAATAATACCTAATACAAAATAGTTTTAAATAAAAAATAAAAATAAATAAATTAAAAATGAATAAAACATTCAAATAGATCTTGGGTAGTACTGATTTTTTTTTTTTTAAGTAGCCAAGGTGCTCAGTGGTTGAAGTTGCAGGTGGTGCCAGGGATTCAAGGACTAACAGTAAAATGCACAGTTAAGCCACTGTTCCTGAGGAGCAATGGGTGTGAAGTTAACATTGTGTTCACAAAGCATCCTGCACATGATATTTTATCAAATAATGATGAAGACCAGCAGCTCCCTAAAGGTGTAGATATGTAGATGCCGTTAGACCAGGGTGTTTGTAAGCAGGAGTAAACTTCAGGACTTGTGTTGTGCTTTTACTACCAAAGTCAACAGATCATCCAGGTCCAGTATTTAGAGAAACACAAATGTCTAATAAACCGTAGTTTCAAAGCTGCCTTTTCTGATACCTAGCTAAGCCTAGTACTGTATGTACCATTTTGGCTTCTGTGTTTGTTTTATTCCCAGACTGTTGCCGCTGTGTGTTATGGTTGACTGCTGTTCTCTTGTTACTGAATGTTATGTCTTATTTCAGAGAGAGTCCCCCTCCACCTCCAGACAGTCCCCAGCTAATGGGCACACCAGCATTAACAATTCCGTTTTGGTAAGGCTTCCATTTCCAGTGAAGAAAACCAAATCCAACCTTTAGTCGTTGGTGCTCATCTGTCATTGTTTTATTTTAGTTCCATGTTTTATTTTCTGTGTCTGATGGGACTTCCCTTGAATACCGGTTAACTTGAGCGGTACAGATTTTATTTTTTAAAACAATTGTTGTGTAAGACAGGTCCTTTTTTTGTGATTATATTATGCATCATTTCACATGCATTTCCTTTTTTAAAAAAAAAAAAATTTTATATATATATATATAGATAGATAGCGTTTTTAATTCAAACACAGGCTCCCTTGAGAAAGATATGTACAACATATCAAAACGTTGGGCAGCTGGCTCTTTGAGCTATATATTTATATATATATATATATATATATATATATATATATATATATATATATATATATATATATATATATATATATTATATATATATATGTGTGTGTGTGTGTTATGTATATATATATATATATATATATATATATATATATATATATATATATATATATATATATATATATATATATATATATATATATGGTCTTTAGCTGAAATCCTTAAGTTCTAGGGTTATTTGATTTTTTTATGGATACACTTGGAGAGATGGTGCGTTATCATTCATAAGAATTTTGGGTGATATTATTATTATTATTATTATTCATTAATTCATTAATTGTAGCCTAGGAATCCTTTGGGTCACAGAGTGCCCAGTGTTTTTTGCAGGAGAGCTGTGAGAGGAGTGGTGTAGTTTCCGCTATCTGAGTTCTCAAATTGGTGTGCCCTCTGCTGTTGTGTTCCATGTTTCACTTGCGCTGTAAAGGCACTGGCCTGGCATTTCTATATAAAGAGGCTGCAACTTCCTGTGCATTCCCAACGAAGCTCGGGCCAGCCAGCATCTTCAGCATTAAATAAGGTGACACATTGGTGATAAATTACTGCAGTAGTGAGGGAAGCGGCTAACCTTTGCAAAAAGATTACATTATTGCACATTCAGAGATTCATGTGTGTGCCCTTTTGTAGTCAGTCATTGCTGGGATGTACATTTTTAAGAATGTCAGAGTGCTTCATGCTTGTGTACCTGCAACTGCTCGGCAGAATTATTTTTTTAAAATAGCAAAACATCTGAACAGTCCTTAAAGTGCCGCTAACTTAATATACTCAAGCCCTTAATATTCCATTGGATATCATTTGAGTATGTTAAGGAATCTTTATTTTTTAATACAGTTGATGTAGCGTGTTTTCCATGAAGATCTGGTTTGGTGCTGAAGGTGGTGGCCTCTTATCTGCTTCTTCTAGCTTGCTGCATCAGTGATCTGTCTGGTGTTCTTTAGCGCACTGATGTACTGCAAACACTGATCATTGTCAACTGTGCACAATTAGTTTGAATGAAAATGTGAAGACATGCTGCAAGTGTGTTTTTTATTTCCACCTCAGTAAACAGTACATTTTTTCTTTCATGGGTTGACTTTATTCTGCAGGACATTCCATTAACTACCCAACCAAAAGGACGACAGGTGAATAGACTTGTACAATAAAACCTTTTTCATTGTAGGCATACTGTAGCTGTATGTAGTTAGCTCACCCACTCCCCTTTCCATTTCATACTTCACTGTATAAAGCAAAAGCATGATGCATGTAACACACAGAGCTTACTAACACTTCCATCCATTAACACTAGGCATAGTATAACCTGGGGGTTACACTAATACCAAACTAGAATATTCCAGCATGGTTTTTTTTTTTTTTTAATACCGAAATAAATAACTTGTGCTGCATAAAATAAAATGTGCGAACTGTAAGCATGCACTGTGTTTTGTAATGTATTCTTCATAATACATACAATATGGAAGGAGGAGAGATATTACTTCTGGTTAACACAGTATAGGTGTCACTGGAGACTAGCTTTTAACAGCTGCTGTTTTCAGCAAGTGCTGTAAAAAAATAATCAAAAAAATAATGTTTGGTGTCAGTTTATCCCTAGTATATTCTCAGTCTTACACGGCACAAGATGCTAATATAATATTTTATTTATCTATACTATATAGATATATATATATATATATATATATATATAATGTGTGTATATATTTATATTTATAATACCCTTATCCTGTTCCTACAGGGGTGCCTTTAAGACGTAGATCGCTGGGGTGTTTGTTTAAAAACGGAGTAACACATGCTTGTGTTACAGGCACAGAGTGGAAATAATCATGCGCTTAAGTAATTCAGTGGATCCTCATTATAGTGTTTTTTTAAATATAAAACCATTTCTACATGTAAATCTTGTGTAATGAATTGTTAGTCTCGCTTTGTTGTCAGACATGCTCTTTAGAGGACATTTAATTTTCTCCTTGTCTGTTTGGCTGCTGACAACAGACCTGATACGTTGTCTCCCTACGTTTTAAAGACACACCTGATCGCTTCATTAAAACTTGGCATTCACAGAACTTGTAAACAAAAGTGTTCTTTAACCCTTTAAACTGAATATTCAGAGTTTTTATTAACAACTTCCCTTTATCTCAGAAACAGGGAGATGTGGTTTGGGGATAAAAACTTGGGTAACTTTTTTGCAGCTTGACTGTTTAATAAGATACCTTAGCAATGCTTCTTGAGCCTTCCTGGATAAACTCAAACTGGGATTGAAGATCTAGTTTATGACGACAACATTTCTGCTGCTGACCAATATGAGTCCTCTGTCTTTGATGCATACATATCATGGCACATGATAATCTCCATGCTTACTGTCTCAGATTCAGGACTGATGTCAGCATGGTTAACTATAGAAATTATATTTATTCCAATATATTTGATTAAGGCAGCATCAATCTGGTGGCAGCAGAAGGTTATGAAAAGTTTGATAAGACACACTGTGTAGGGATGGGGAGGGGAAATTGTTAGCAAATATACTTAAAATGTACAATTGGTTTACCTTTGGAATTGCATGCAAGCACAGTAAGCATCTTGCACCAAATAGCCTGTATATTCCATTTAAAACCTGGACCTGGGTGGATGGATCCTTAAATTGAGAATCTCAGTGTGGGTTTCCACAAAACCCTGGATATTGATGCTTGCGCTCCTCTTTCGTTTTGTATTTTTAACTCATAAACACCTTTGCATGTTGTCTTCAAACAACAATACAGGACAAAGCTTTCAACATCTGTGTTCCCATTTGCATCGCCATACATTTTACATCTTCACCACTTGCTTTTCCTGCTGTACCAACAGATTGATAGACACCGCACTGCAATTGTGTTGTCCTCGTTCACAACTGAACCGGTGTGTGTTTGTTTTAACGGATGTGTTGCTTTGCAGATATATGTAAGAGCACAATTTGAGTACGATCCAGCAAAGGATGATCTTATCCCTTGCAAGGAAGCAGGCATCAAGTTCCTGGTGGGTGACATCATCCAGATTATCAGTAAGGATGATCACAACTGGTGGCAGGGCAAACTGGAAAATGCTAAGAACGGGACAGCAGGCCTCATCCCGTCTCCAGAACTTCAAGAATGGTGAGTTCTGCCATACAATGAAACTTCACACAAAGATCCGGCCGTGACGTACATGCGTTTCTGTTAAGAGTATATATTTTTTAGATTTAAAAGTGATGAAACTTGATATGGACTTTCATTTGCACACATTCTTGAGAGCCGTCATGGTGACCTTTTTATTCATGAGTTCTGGCTGCTGATTGGCAGATGGTCTAAGGAAGGCAGACGAATGTGTTTTTGTTGTGCAACATGCTGTGAATGTAGGTAATGGTAGGCCCCTACCGTGTGTCCAGTTTTGTAAGTCAAATCCAGTTGCAACCAGAGTGGTGTTTACATCATAAACCCGCCATATCGAAAATAGAAACCCCCCTAGTCAGTTTGCAAATGTGTCTAGTCACATGACATTCACAAGAGGCAGGATAGTGGGTACAAAAGCTAACTATCCTACGCTTTCCTCTGTTTCTCTCCTCTGTTTTTAGGCGTGTAGCCTGTATAGCAATGGAGAAAACCAAGCAGGAGCAACAAGCCAGCTGTACCTGGTTTGGCAAGAAGAAGAAGCAGTACAAAGACAAATACCTAGCAAAGCACAACGCAGGTGCTGTAAAAATAGAGCACAGATTGTTTTTGTTCTTCTAACAATGATGTGTTTGTTGTTTTATTTTATTTTGGTGTAATATATTTAATGTTCTACTGCAGGACTGCATGATGACAATTAGTGCTTATTTAGAAACAAAATGTGTAAATTCACAATCGCAAATAGGTTAGAGCTCAGTTAATGCACAAAGTGACCTTGAAGCCCAGTTCTTGTTCTGCATTGCAGACTACAGTGTAATGGAGAAGATAATCAATCAATTATTCATACTTCCGTACTCTTCACAAATGCCTGTATTTGTTTTAATCGTTTTCATTTCAACCTTCAGCTTTTGTTTCCAGATCCATTGTAGAAAGAATCTAGCCTATTTTTTTTTTTTTTAAAGCAAATTGTTGTCAGATGTCAGTAGTAGGGTTTTGTCCTAATCAGATGGAAAAACAAAGTCCTCTTTCCATGGAACACAAGCTGTGCTGTAAAAAGTGGTACTGGGGGCGCAGTACTATCCAGGCAGCAATGTGATATTAAGAGGTTCATGTTAACAGTTAACAGTTTTAAACAAAGGTCCAGATGATTTCATAGTTTCCAGATTCAGGAAAGTTCTTGTGTCTTGGCCAAATCCATGTTCAGATTCAGAATTCTGTACTTACGTCAAATTGAGGAATGTATGTAGCATACTGTGTTTACAATCCAGCCGACATTTAAATATTTGGTAACACTAAAAAAACCTATTAAATAGCTGTTCTTGTTTTCTTGAATTCATTACGGTTCTGTGGCTAAGGTTAAAGTCCTGCCCGACCCGACCCGCTTTTATAAGACCTGCAACCCGACCTGAACCCGCAAATGTTTGTCCTTTACCTACTGCTTGCGCCGACTGACTCTCACGCTTTAACATTCACACACAGATATCGCTACCATTCTCCACGGATTGAGTTTATACAATAGGCTATACAGCTTGGTAGCTTTTCTTAGTGGTCTGAATATATTTTAACATTGTAACATTAACTATCTCTACTTACTTTAGTGTAAAATACCTCTCTATTCCTTTCGTGCCAACGGTTGAAAGGGAGCTACACCTGTGCTTTCGCAGAGAGTTTTGTGGCTGCCGTTCACAAAAACATGATGACAGGTTTTACAAGCAACAAATCCAGTACATATTTATTATTTTCATTCACTATGATTCCAAAAGAATTCCACACTTGTGATTTACCTCTCACACTATTACCCAGTACATGATATAAACCCTGTGCTATCTTTTGTTTCACCTCTTTTTGGTTCACAAACATTTTTATTATCACCAAGCAGACGTGATAAAAAGGTCTTGCCGACCTATCAAACAAAAGACAACAACACTGCTTAGTCAGCTGACTCTTCCCTAATCGCTTCCTGCTTTGGTGCAGGAAATACTGGTACATTTTACCTTCCAATTTGTTATTTGGGAAAGGGTTACAGATGAGTACGCTGAAAAGTTTTTGACGATTCAGACCTGAAAATTATTTTTTTTGACCCGAACCGCAAACCGCGAAAAAATTCACATTCCGACCCGAACCCGACCTGCTTTTGCAGGTCACCCGCGAACCCCGCGAACCCACCCGATGCAGGACTCTAGCCAATGTATCTGTATAACTAGAAAATGAATTGGAAAATAGTCAGAGAAGTCACAAGACTGCAGTTGTTTGAGACCTGAAGATTTTAGAAAAGTCACTCTCCAATTCTTACTCTGTGGAAGACAGTGGAATATGTTTCTCTTCTAATTTGTAAACATAATTCATGTACATTATTTGATTTACAGGGATTCCTAATAAATAATATTTCAGTGTTGTGCAGGGAAGTCAGGAGTTTGCCAGCCCGAAATCATCTTAATGTACTACAGGACCTAGTTTCAGGATGCTAGAACATTTCACAGTCTCTACAGCCTGTAGTATTACATAGTCTTGACCCAATAGGCTTATATAAGTTACTCATTCAATATGTGTTATTTACTTGTTGGGCAAAGGTAATGTTATATCACATTATAACATTTTAGAATATAAAGCATGTTTTATATACTTCCACTTGGCTCTCAGCAGTGGTTAGTTGATCCAGCTGCAGTGTCAGCAATGCTAAGTGTGACTAGAATTTGCTGTATTCTTTGAAATACTGCATGTTAAGTTTACTGTGTGTATTTTTTCTGTGGTACATTTTTTTTTGGTTAACTGATGTAATTGAACCATATCTCAATGACCCCCTGTACACTTTTCATGCCGTCTTGCTCCCAATGGCCTCTGTGCATGTAAGTAACACTGAGTGACAATGCCTCTTTTTTTGCTTCTTACCTTTTTATTTTGTGAGAATGTATTTATGTATGGATTTATTTAATATTTATTTGGTTTCTTTAACACCAACATGAAACCAAAAAAATACTGTTCGCTGTCCCTACCCCTCCCTCCCTCGCTCCCTTTCTCTGTTGTGTTGTTAGAAAGTATTTTTCCTGTTGGCACCTGTGAGAACAAATGTTCCTGTGTCCTTTTCTCTGAATACAGGGATGAGGAGGACTCCACTTGTTGTTTCCAAACACTACTGTATCTAACGTGGCTTATTGCCCAGTCAGTTACTTTTGTTAGCACCTGATATGTGGCACATTAAGAAAACATCAAGCCCCTGCCCATCCATATTCTGTGTTCCCTGTATGTGAAAAAATTGCTTGTAACCAAAGCAAGCACCATTCAGGACCTGGATAACATCAGATTTATAGCACCGATAAACCGTGTAGTACTGGAGGCATGGTTTTTCAGGTACTAAAAATGGGGCTGCATCTGTAGTAGCGCTGTATTTTTCTTATTTAATCCTAACCTAGGAGTGCTGCAAAAAAGTCATTATTGTGGATGTCCAGGGCAGTGGGATTCCACTGTGCCTGTATCCCCTGTCTGTGTGCCAGGGCTGTAAACCCTAATCCTCAGTTTCTCCAATCGACACTGCAGCATTCAGATCTTACATAAAGTAACAATCAAGTGCTAACAGGAAATTAAGGTTGTATATTTGGCAGGGTTGGAGCAGAATAACAATTTGGGGGAGAAAGACGGAACAGAATTCTGTAGCTTTAAAATGACCGCTTTCCACAAAAAGATGCACAGTAGTCATTTCTAATTTTTAAACTCGTAATCTGAAGGGCTAATTTGGCTTGATCAGTTTAAATCTTTCTGCCATCTAATTTCTAAATTGTTTAATTGAACCAGTGAAACATCCACAGCCTATCCTGGAGTAATTCAATGTGTATTTTGATCTTAATTTTAACCCTGGCTTTCCATGACTGGAATTGGTCATCTCTCTCAGAGATTCCTTCTGTCTCTTTTGTGGAACGCTGCTAAATGTAAGGCTTTAATGAACAACCAGCTCCTACTAGGTAAAAAAATGAATACAATGTCTTGTAACCTTTGTCAGTGGCTGTAGATATGCTGGTTCGCTAAAACCTATTATTCTTTCCTATTCGTCCATGTCTCCCCTAAATAATAATTTATTCAAAAGGATGGGGAACTTAGGCATGTGAAGCATGGAATAAGATTACAACAGTATATTAAAATGAGCACTAAAAATAAAAACAACATAAGCTAGTTTAAAACGAGTTTTGTGGCATGTTTCACAGCTCAATATTGCATCCAGTAGTTTGTTTTCAGATAATAGCAGACTGAGGAATTACTGTCAAGTGCTGCTACACAGTCTAAATCTTTTAAGGCAACCCTTTGTATTGGTTGTAATGGGCATGAGAATGTTTTTAAGAAGTCATTAAAATTGAACTGCAGCATTAGATTTATCTCTCCTTGCATTCTTACGTATTTGATTTCTTTCTTTTCAGTCTTTGACCAACTAGATCTCGTCACTTATGAAGAAGTAGTGAAACTGCCGGCATTCAAAAGGAAAACATTAGTCTTATTGGGTAACTTCTTTTTTTTCCCTTGAAAAATATTTTAAAGGTGTTTTTCGGGGCTTACGTTTTAGTTTTTGTTTAATCACAGGTGCTCATGGAGTTGGTAGAAGACACATCAAGAACACACTCATCACGAAACATCCTGACAGATTTGCATACCCCATTCCACGTAAGTCCACGTAATTGGCTGTATAGCTGGTTTTGATTGAGATTCATTCATAGTAGATAACTCTATGAATAAATAACTATGTAAGTTATTTTAAATAATAACTATGTAAAAAATGTCAATAGCAGTCATCCGTTGAACCTTGATGCATTTTTCCTGCGTTTCCATAACTTGGATCACATTGAACTGTATGTGACAAGCTATAATGCAATTTACATATTCAGCCAATCTTAGCCAATAGGCCCGCCAGCTGTGTCGCTGTATTTATCCAGTCGTGAGGCAAGCACCGTCTGACCGCTTTGTTCTCAAAAGACTTCTGTAAGTCTCCTAGAAATCTCTGCATGTCGGCTCCATTTATATATGAGGTTATTTCTGATTTGTGTGAATTACAGGCATTGTATACAGCTCTATGGAAACATCTGTTCACAAAAAAAGTCACGTCTAGTGGCGGGATGCTGTTTCATCATTCATGCTGCAAAATGAAAAGATGAAAATCTTAAAAGCAAATTACCATACAGCTATTGTTAGCTGAAATGGGGACCTGTTAACCCAGCCTAGCCTAGTCTAGTCCTGGCTGTGATACTGCAGCCCTGTCTGGGTCAGCTTTGAACTCACCTGAGACCACAGCACAGTCTTGCTTGTTATCTGGGCTGGTAAGATCCACTCCAGGGCTGAAACACATACAGTCGGTCTCCAGGTTTTATTGCAGATGCAAAACCATTCTATTTTATATGAATAGGGATGTCTGATCCATTATTGATTCTGGTAATACTGAAATGTAAAGCTGCCAAACTCCTCTGTGAGGTGCACATTCTCTGAATACAAAAGTATCAAAGGCTTTTGACTGTTTCTGTTTTGTAAAATACGGGCGAGAGTATAATACATAATGTCTGGTTTTACTGAGATTAACTGTCTGTTGCATCATTTTGCCCCTCTTTCCTGCGGGAGCACTTTGAGCAAATGATCTGCTCTCAGGTTTGAGGATCAGTGAGATTGAAGCAAATCATTCCTCGGGGCAATTTAATCAAACCGACCTGAGACCCAAAGAATAGTGCGTCTCGGTGGGTTCGTTTAGCATGTGATCTACAGCAGACAACTCAATACATCGGGATAGGAGGGGGAACTAAAATAGACTATTACAGTTCGTATGGGGCTCTGTTTTGAAAAATTTATCGCATATTCATGCACTGCGTCAGATAGATACATCCAGTTTATATGTTTAATGTGAGATTAGCTAATTTAAAATCGATCTGGGATCAGAGATCAGGTGGGAAAAAAAGTGGAAAAGAGTCAGTAAGTGGTCTTGGCTTGCCTAATTTGATCAACCATGTAAAAAGTAAACAATCTTGGAAATTGATTCCTGAGGTGATCCAGTGAGAACCAGGCATTAGATACATAAACCAATTCGAATTACCTCTGCATGCATTGTGCCAAGGATAAGATAGCATGAATTTGATTTCTAATCTAGCCTATATTTCAAAACTGTGACATCACAATCAGCCACCTACTCATGAATAGAAAAGTAATGTAGCTGGAATTTCAAACTGTATTAATAATGAAGTAGTATGCAGGTACACTCCACTTATAAGGGATCCTGTTAGAGCGGAGTTCCATTTACAACGTATTGAGGAGGCATGTCCCTGCCAAACAACATGGGCTTAAATGGGGAATTACTCTGGTTAAAACAGACTCGCTTGTAACATATGTACCATTTAATATATATTTTTTAATAATTTGTACAAATAATAAACTCCCATTCTTTAGCAGTTAATCTTTATTGTATTATTTATATTTAAGGTACTTATGTTCACATTTCGAATTGTGTTTGCTATGTATTTAGTTTACAAACAACTGATTTCCATTCTCCCTTGCAGTCCGTTCTAAGTGGAGTGCGCCTGTGTAAGAATTATAGGACTGTATGGGTTATACCAGTACTTGCCACACGTCAGCAGACATTTGTTGTTCTGTAACCCTATAATAACAGCATAAATGAAACCAAAAACAGAGGTTTTTTTTTTTTTAAAAAAGTGGTTGACATGTTTATCCGTCCTGCACACTGAAACCAAGAAGGAAACAAAGGCAGGGCCGGCTGCAGAAAAGAAAAAAAACAGTACAGAGACTAAAACAAGTAGTAAAGTCGGTCAGGCTGCAAAAATAAACACAATATCCTAAATAAACATGTTTTATTTATTAGTGGTTAGTGTGACATGCTTTACTTGCCATTCTGCTACTGACAAATAATCAAACTTGTTTTTAAGCTACGCTGTGAACTAACCCAACCCCACCCTTTCCTTATGTTGCAATTTCCACAGACACAACCAGACCTTCAAAGAAAGATGAAGAAAACGGCAAGAACTACTACTTTGTAACACATGACCAAATGATGCAGGACATCTCAAACAACGATTACCTGGAGTACGGCAGCCACGAGGACGCCATGTACGGGACAAGACTGGAAACAATACGCAAGATCCACGAGCAGGGACTGATAGCAATACTAGATGTAGAACCACAGGTACGCCACCTCACCCCTGAGCTCCCCAGTGCTATTCTACTGGCGTGCAGCTCTTGATGTTTTGAAAACCACTTGCTGCTGTTTACATAAATAAATGTAATAGTTATTATGGCAGGAGGCTGGTTTAAATAACAATTTGTCTGTTTACATTTACATCAATGTGCTAACTGTGGACTGACAAACTGTAGTCTTTCTATAGTGCTCTTTTGATTGTCAGTTACACCTCCAATTCACTGTCTCTTCAAGCCAGCTGACTGATTATGTTTTTTGGTTGTTGTTGACAGGCTCTGAAAGTCCTGAGAACGGCTGAGTTTGCTCCCTACGTTGTCTTCATTGCTGCACCTACCGTCACCCCTGGCATCAATGAGGTGAGAGCGCCCTGCTGAACAAAATACGCAGTCCCAGAATGTAATTATCTGCACTCCCACTCCCCAGCTGCTTATTAACAGGACTGAAGGGGAGTGTAATTGATCTATTTGTGTCAGGCTGCTGCAATAATGCATAGGGGTGCTTTATCTCCTGCACTTAGTTAATGGGTTTGGGTATAAAATTGATCTAAAAGGGAGTAACCCCCCCCCCCCCCCCCCCCCCCCCCCCCCCTGGAAAATGCAGAAAATAGAAAAGGTCTTTGTTATCAGGAGTGTGCTTGCATTCTATTGGAACTGAAAATGAAAAGCTTGCTGTGGCTTTCCACTGTTTTTGAGCTCTTTCTTCGCAAGAAGCGGAGGCAGTTTTAATTCTGCACCCTGGCCACAATCAAAACAGTTGCCTTTTTCATTCCAGTTCCCCTTGGCTTACCTCTTACATCAGGCAGGCTTTTCGACACAGCTGTAATTATAGTAATGCACATAACATCTAGAGACTGAGTAAACAACACATTATTAAAATGTTAAAGGCATGCACTTCTGGATTAAAAAAAAACAAGGGACTGAAATGATCTTGCAAATAAATTCAGCTGGCACAGCAAACACAAAAATCAGGGAGAAGGGTTTAAACTTTATAGAAAAATATGAAATCTGCAGCAGAGTCACACAAGTTCTAATAAACTGAAACAAAATATGGGGGAACAGCCAAAGCTTCCTCGTTGTTTCAAAAGCTTTCTTGCATTGCCACTACACCAAAAATATTCTCCTGCAACTGCTTGAAACCAGAGGTTTTAACTGACTAGGTAGTCTAGGGGTGAAAAATGAAAAAGAGATGAATCTATTTTAGGAATACATTCATTGCTGAGAATTCTAGAACTAGAATCTTTGCACATTTCCAGCCATTTCATGTTCTTCATGCTGGTCCCTGTGTGTTTGTAACTTTCAGTAACAGTATATTTAAACGTTCAGTCCATTTTCACATATGTGCTCTGTACTTCCAGAATTGTGTTGTTTTATCTACATTTTGTAATGGTTTTATATTTTGCTCATTTCAACAGTATTATTGTTGTTATTATTATTGAGCTTTTGGCCAGTGGCCTCTTTAAAAAACAAAAACACCACTACTGCCATCATCGGTTTCATCTTTCTTTACTGTTGAATTACTGGTCCTCAGCGCAGTCCTTTTTCATGAGTATAGACCACTTCCTCAAAATAGGCTTTATATGTACGGCTACTGCAGTTCTATTAGGATTTATAGTGCCTGATTGCACACGTGGCAAGGCAGAGCTTGCAAGACCCTAAATCCCAAATAGAACTGCAGTAGCTGTTCATATAACCACATAGTATCATACACTAACTGTTCTCTATGGCTTGAATTGTGTGCCTTGTGTTTGCATCACCTGCTCTATATAGAACAGGTTGGCAGGCTGTCCTGTACAATGTGTTTCAGATGCCTCCAGCATACCAATATATTCAGTGTCTGTACCACATCCTACCATATATCCACTTTCTCAGCTTTTGTTATCATTTTTTTCTCTTTTTTCTTTCCCCTCTATAAATAGTTTGGTTTTGCTGTCCACTGTGCATGGTTTTCCTTTATTTTCTTGCATTCCCTCTCATTCTACTTAGCTTCCCAGGTGGTGCAGAAAATTACCTGTAAGTATTAATGGTAGTTTGTCTATCGATATTAGATATGAATCTGTGTTAGTCTCTGGGTGTTTAGCATCTGTATGTTTTAATTGTCCATGGTGTGTGTTCATGTCCAATGTCAAAACAAAACAAATCCATCTTGGCAACAGTAGCAAACCATTTTCAGGCTATTCTAAACCAAACAGAGATGGGAGGGGTGGAGCACTTCAATTACATAGCAAAGTTATTACTGTTATGATGGGATAAAGCCATGCTTCACTGTGCTGATATTCATTAGCAAAGATGAAAGTAGGACTTCTCTGCTGATGCCAAAAACCAGGTTGATGCATGGTAAAAAGGATCAGGGCAGCAGAAAAAAAGGGGGTGGTGGTAGCAGGGGTGATAGAGTCTGTCTGTGGCAGCAAGAGAGGGAAGGGAAGAGAATATTGTGCAGCCTTCATTAGAAGAAGAAAATAAAATGGTAAGATAATCACAGGATAATAAATCCCAATTAACTTTGCCCCCTAATTAATCCCTAATTAATTGCAAGGTTTTAATTAACTTGCCATGAAATAACAAACTTCCAGAGCGTGTAATAAGAGTTCGTATCAAATTTGAAATAATCTTGCTATGTGAAAGCTTGTGTGTTGAAGGTCATAGTTGTTAACAAAAAAACAAACAAAAAAAAAAACAGCTCAATGCAAAGACATGTTTAGAAGTTCAGTAACTTAAAAACACAGAACTATGACCTTGAAGGCTATAAGATTGTGCTCTCACTTTGGTACCCATGTGTACAGGGCTGCTAGAAGAGAAACAGACCTCTGCACGGGGCCTTGTCCTTTATCTTAGTTTGATTCCTTGTTCTTTCAGGATGAATCCCTTCAGAGGCTGCAGAAGGAATCAGAAATTTTACAGAAAACATACGCGCACTACTTCGACCTGACGATCATCAACAACGAGATTGATGAGACCATCAGACACCTGGAGGAAGCGATCGACGTTGTGTGCACTACCCCACAGTGGGTGCCTGTCTCCTGGGTCTATTAGACCCTCCTGGTAATGCTTCTTAGCGGAACTTCATCATTCCCTGAAACAACACCTCAAACAGTGAGAAACCTCGTTGTAAATGACCTTAAATCAATAGGTCTCGGCCCCTACAGACTACCTAGACGTAGTGTTCATAACATTTTGTAATCTTGTCATGTTCTTATAGATAGGAGGCAACATTTTATAGAGAATTTTTAAAGAGACAGTATCATGTTACTCACAGGTACAGATTTTAAATGTAAAAATGAATAATAACAAAGCATATTCTGTTTGTCATAAATATATGCGCATTCCATAACACAGTATCTGTCATTGGTTATACAGTTCTTAAATTGGAAGAGATTTCAATTTTTAACATAAGCATAACCTGCACACTGAACGCTGCCTTGTATGATATCCCATCTCCTAGTGTAGACAAATGTTAAGTAGGTAAACACTACAGTGTTATTTCATGATTTAAAAACTTCATTTATGCACTTAGATCTTTTGTTTGAATCAGGCAAGTGAACGGAGTGTGTATGTATATTAAAATGCATTCATTTGGCTGTTTTTTTTTTAAAGCTGTTAATTTTTTACCTTTCTCCTTGTCTGAAATGCAGCCTCACAGCAATACTGTCTCTTTAAAGAGGTACATAAATGTTTTAGAGATTTGAATGAGGTCTTATGCATGTGGACAGTCGCAAGCTTTCATGCTGTTGGTGTTATCAGTGTCAAACTACTGTAATCTACAGCAGAGTACATTCCATTAGTTTGGAAAAAAACAAAACACCCAAGGGAATTAAATATTTATGGGAAAAAAATGTAAACCTATGCACATCCCTTGCATTTTGGGCAACTTTATAAACAACTGATTTTTATTGATCATGTAGTGGAGATGTGTTTGTAAATTGTCTCGATTTTAATTTGTTGTAAGAAAAAGGGGGAAGAAAATGTACTGGATTCGCCATTGCAGAAAAGTGTGTCGTCTGAGAGTATTAATGTTTTAATTAAGTTTAATCAAAAGAAAAAACAAATGCTGATTTTTATTCTGTATGTAATTGTTTCAAGGAGGTGCGCACAATTTGCAAGCAAATACTGTGTAAACGAAGAGCCAGTTTGTGCATCAAAACAAAACTGTCTGCATCTCAAACTGTTTTCTTCTAACTGCCCTGTGTAAATTCCTCTGAAAATGAAAAGCAGCTCTACAGTCTGAACAGTTTTTTTTTTTTAAATATACTTCCTTTTCTGTGTTCAACAAGTAAAATGCCTTTGATTCATCTTTTTTTTTTATATGCAGACATCTCTTTTGTCTCCTTACCATTTCCTTTCAAAGTACACACACCTAAAATATAATGACCAAAAATATATTGGCAGTAATCATAGAGAATTAAACTAAACAGTATATATACACCAAGGTGTTCTGCTTGTGTTATCTAACCCATTAAACAGTCACTTACAAACATAGTGCATTCTCAAATTGAACAGCTTGTTTGCTGTAAACTCTCATAGCACATCCCCATTAACTGTACAGAGTGCCCATAAACCTTCAAAGTCACCGGTCACTTGAGGGGCAGCAGTAAGATGCAGTGGGCACACAGTTATTTAGCTCTCAAAGGGCTGACTGCAATGTATTTCTAGGGTTAGTTACAGTGGCGTTGATCTGCAATGCTTCCTCACCACCTACATTCGTTACCTTAGTTGGATCAGTGTGCTGTACTGGATAAAATACCATTCCAGGGGACATGCAGAAATAGACAATTCCAGAGGTAAAGAAAGGGGAAAATATCCCATAATCATTATGCAGGAAAACACACCAAGCAGAATTCCATTTATTCTCTGGGGAGACATTATAAAAACAATTGCATGCACTTCTCAAAACGGACATTACAGTGCACTGCCAGGACACGAGACGGATAGCAATGTTGACCACAGTATCTTCTGTTCAGTTATTGTACATGGTCAGGCAAGAATGTTACCAGTAACATTAATAGGTGTGCTTATTACCCACAAATAACTACAGACAAACAAAAAACTGGTTAAACTTTACTGTCCCTTATTTCAGATATTTTATAAACTATATGTACTGTGTGTGTATATATATATATATATAATATGCATATGCTGAATGGTGAACATGCTCATTAAAACCTGCAGACTCAAAACCACAACAGGAACAGGCTCTATAATTAACCAAGCCATCTGATAGCTGTTGCTATTCAATTATTTACTGGAAACGCTTGTTGACATTCCCTTGTGTGTTTCAGGAGAAGCAAGGCGTACCTCTAGTCTGCTTGAGTGACGCACTGTTTGCGTCTTTGGCCACACCTTGAGGTGTCACACTTGCTCTTTACATTCACAGCGGCCCAGTTTTTACTTTCTCATAAACATGCAGCATGGTGTTACACAGGCACAAAGGATTTCTGTTTTACACTGCATTACATGTAAAGTTAAACCTGAATGCAGGACCCTGCCACTACATCTCCACCCAATAATGTTATATTTTTAAATTATTATTTTGGATTAATGGTAACGAGAACATGTACTGTCATTTAAAGTAGTACTTTAGCAGTGCAGTCAGACTACAAAACGATGGATTGAAAATCTATAACAATAGGGTGGCAGTACCTTCATAAATATGTACAAAAAAAATATTCTAATTTGTATGGGATGCAACACCATCCCAACTCTACTATTGGGGCCTGCTGCTTGTATGTTGCAGCTCAGCATCATTAATTTGGTTATTACATAATTCCTCTCGGGTGAACTATATGTATTGACCTTTTACCTAAATAGAAAACCTGTTCTGTTCCATTGCACTCCTTCATTCCGGCAGTGTTCTTGACTTGTCTGGGTAGCTGCAGCGTGTTCATTGCACATCTCTTTGATTTATTTATTTTTGGCAAATGAAGAGGTGACCAAGAGATGCAAGCTACAAAAGGAGTACTTTTACGTTTAACTAACCCCTAATTCAAAGTGTCAAATAAATATCATTAAAACACAGAACCAGAGCACACATTTAGAGAACAGAGTAGTAGAATGTAACACCTCCCCTGCTGCTGCAGCACAATCACTCTACCGTTGCACTGTTCCAGTTTGTGTCATCTTGCCTTGAGGGCAAAACTTTGAGGAACTCTGCGGTAGGGACATGACAAGTCTGCAAGGTATTTCAGTTGTTGTGGAGGGAGTGCAGGGTCACTCCTCAATTTACAACAAATTCCTAGTCTAAATGAAACTGCCCACACGCATGACTTTTGTATTGTAAGTTTTTATTCAGACAACTTTCCACAACTGGTGATGTAACAGGTTTGTAGATGGGGTTGGCTGTGGAGAAGTCAAGAAGCTCAGAGGAAGGTTCAGTCTGGCAAAGAACAGAGCAGGCTGTGGAGGAGCCTCAGCACTTCAACAGGCATCAGAACAGCAATTAACCACAGTAACAACACATTCCTTACAATGAGTTGCTATTTTAATGTTTTATTTGTAATTGCTCTGAATGTTTCTGAGATGGAATTTTTCCAACTCAAACACCTGTGGGTCTATTGACTTCTGCAAATAAATATATGGAAACACAGTGTTAGCTTTATGAAAATGGCACAAAAATGTTTTCAAATATGTAATTTTTAAATCCTTACTGGAAGGACAGTCTGCAAGGATATAATCATGTTTGTTACATATTGAGTTTTAATCCATTAACACAGACTAACATGTTGAAGCAGTGTGAACTGAGCCGAGCCGGTCTTTCCCTAATGTGTGCATGTGTTTTTCATAAAATACAACCAAAAAAGGTTAACAAAAAAATCTGTAATTGGCTTATTTCTCCATTTATTCGAGTGAATAACATTAAACAACATATATGGCACCTACAAAAACAATGTGTCTATAAAGTATACAAAACTTGGTAAACATCTGATGATTGTGCAAACCAAACAAAATGGCCAGATCTGTTCGCCATATAAAAGTGCAACATTAATTTAAATTTACTTAGATAAAAACAGGCATGAAAGAAATAAGTTTAAAATCTTACATGCAAGCTTTCCCTTTACATGCATCCAGCCTTAAAAAAAAAAGAGATACACAATGAACCAAAATTGTCCCTGTAATTCCCAGTGCATATCAGCCATAGCTATTTCCATAACTGAAAGAAACACAATGCTAAATCTACTCCATTTGGTTAAGTGAGGGAAGGGCTTTTAGTGCAGATCAGCCTTACATTAAGAAGATTATTGCATTTGTGAATTGCTTGGAAATCCAAAGCCATTGAATTGAACAAAACTGGACATACCATCTGTAAGGTAGCTGAAGGAACCTGCTAAAGCAGAAGTTTTTGCGATACTTAAAAATAAAGGTTGCCTGCCTGAATATGCCAGAATGCTACACTAATCACATACAGGAACGGCACTTTCCTATTTAGAACTAACATGAGATTGTGTCTAGCGTTATTTAAAATGTTTATTATATATTACACCTCATGCAAAGCACATTCAATTCTATAGTCTAAGTCAGAATAGGTCTTATTTAAAGTCACATTTTTAAGTGTTTATCAATTAAAACACTTAATTTCTTATATTTTCTGGGGATCCCTTGCTTGATGAAATAGTGTATCCAAATCCAGTTCAGTCAAATTAATTCTTAAACTAACATGATTGTAAGCTTCCAGGCTTCAGAACAAACCAGTTTGTGTAGTCTCCTTTCCAGTACCCAACACCTGCAGATAAGCTACCTCAATGTGCAAGGCCTTCTGCATCTAACCCTGAGTCTTACACAGATTGATGCATGAAGTTACAATGGTTTTCAAAAGGATCAGTGTGCTTTATTAGTAACATACCGTCCGCAAGCAGGGAAGGTGTGCATGATACATTAGAAAACAGCCAGATCTAAACAGAGTCACCTTCCCATTGTGCTGCCAGATCTCCAGCAATGAACTGTGGGGTTTTTGTAAGATGTCACAGTTCAACATATAAGGAAACATCCTGATTATCAATCAGGAAAGCAACCATAACATCACTGATTGAGGAGACCGAGCACTAAACAAGGCAGGATAGCCTGCAGCAGCACATTCATCTTGGAGTGCAAGACTCCAGCAGACACTTTATTATCTATTCCATCCAGCAGTGACGCATTCCTGAAAGTCTCGGAGGAGTTGCCAGGCTCTCCGAGTTCTTGTTGCAAGAGCTTGGAGATGAGGTTGCTGAACTTGTTCCCTGTGGCGTAGCGCAGGCCCTCGGTGGGCGTCGGTGCGACAGAGTTCACATTGAGCTCCACTGGGTCCAGGCAAAAACCATCCATGGATTTGGTGAAGACCACCACACTGAGGTCCAGCCCAGCTACCGAGGGGGGAGAGGTGCAGGGGATGTCTCTGACCAGCTTGTAGTTCTCCATCCACTCCTTAAGCCATTCCATGGTGCAGTCACACTCCCAGGGATTACGAAAGAGGTAGAGCCGACCCAGGAAGTAGATTGGCTGGAAGACAAAAAGGGGTAGGGAGGTGAGGTTGTTACTGTTGAGGTGGAGGGAAATAAGGCTGCTCAGGTTCTCGAAGGCTCCCTCCTCAATGAAGGTGAGCTGGTTCCTGTCCAAGTAGAGCACCTCCAGCTCTGTTAGGTCACTGAACCAGGTATTGGAGACATTGGTGAAGAGGTTGCCGCCCAAGTTGAGCATCTTCATACGCCTCAGACCTTTGAATGAGTGCCGGGGCAGGTCACTCAACAGGTTGTCGTTCAGGTAGAAGTACTCGATCCGCCGGCAGTCCTGGAAAGCCTGGTCGTGGATGACGTTGATGTGGTTTTCCTGCAGGTTCACGTATTTGAGGTTGCTCAGGCCTTGCAGGGAGTTGTAGGCCACGGCCTCGATCCTGTTGCGCTCCAGGTAGACGTGTGTCAGGTTCTCCATGCCTCGGATTGCCCCTGGGATCCGGCGGAAGTTGTTCTGAAAGAGGAGGAGCTCCCTGAGGGCAACCTGCTCCAGGAAGATGCGGTCGGGCATGTTGAAGAGGTTGCTGTTGGAGAGGTCCAGCTTGACAAGACGCTTGAGGGCGGTGAAGGTCCGGGTGTGCAGGTAGCGGATGTATTCATTGTGAGCCATCTTGAGCTCCACCAGGTTGGGCAGACCCTTGAAGGCCCCTGGCGTGATGAAGGAGATGTTGTTGTGGTCTAGTGACAGGTAGTGTAGGGAAGGCAGGGTGCCGAAGGCCCTCTCAGACAAAAACTTGATGTTGTTCTTCTCCAGGTTGATGGACACAGCCTCGCAGGGGAACTCCTTAGGGAGATCAGCAAGGCTGGAGTGGTCACACAGCACAGTGCAACTCCGCTCCTGGGTACAGGTGCAGCGAGCAGGGCAGGAACGGGCACAGGCCCAGGGAGCAAGGACATGGGGGATCAGGAGAAAAGAAACTGGAGAAGGAAGAAGAAATGTCAAGAACTGCTCTGTATATATATTTGTATGTACACTGCTGTATCAGATATAGTACAATATTTTGCCATGACCCTCTGTAGCATATTGTGCTTGAAAATTCTAAATATTTATATGCAATACGTTATGTGTTGCTGGACAGATCTTGTGTTTGATACAAGGAACGGGGTCTAGTCAAATATATGTAACCTTATTACTCTATGTAACCATTTGCAGTTGGGTATGCCTGTTGTCCTCTGGGACTACTCGTTGGCCAACTACTGAAAATACAAGATTTTTAGCACGCTAAGCAGAAGAAATACAAAGCCAGTTTTTCAGGAACAGTGGTTGAAATCTGGTTCCGAGAGACCTAGTTTAGGGCAACTTTCCTGTATCAAACCTCAAGTCTCTCCTGGTGTGCCATGCAGTCTCCTGAAACCAAGTTCCAAGCCACAAAGTGGCTTCATGTTCTCTCTGCTTTTCTCATGCCTTTATATGCCTGGCAGGAAGCATACAGATACATAAGTCGTCTTATTGAAAGGCCTGCTTGTGGAGTGCCAGGTAGGAATGAAGAGTGTAATCTATCACACAGACTTCCAAACTTCACATCTGACGACTGAGGCTTGGGAAAAAACGGCAGGAGTGCATTTGATAACCCACAGAAAGCCATCTCAGTGTTGATAAGTCACAGGAACTTCTAGCAGTCTTAATATAGCTGTTAATCAGAGCTCCAGAGTGTCAAAACCATATAACACTGGATATAAAACTTTTTAGATGCATTTTCCAATTAACTGTTGTTCCAAATGTAGACATAAAATCAATACTTACCATTTAAAATTAGAAAAAACATCACAGTGTCTATTCGCTGGTGGCATTTCAGGATTAAATGGGGATGAGTAGAAGTGGGAGAGATCTAAAATAACAACAAATAACACTAAGAAATCTTCGCTCAAGTGTTTTTGTACTAATTCCATTAAACAGGACAACACAATGCTTCTCTATAAATTACACCTGTAGCATCTGAAAAGAACATTAAAACATTCTATATAAAAAAACAGGACTATAAAAGAACATTTTACAAAATGTAAAGTTTAACAAAATATACACTGTGTGTCCTGCATTAAAAAAAAAAACACGGACGTAAATAACAAATCATATTGAAATTAGAAAAATTCAGTAAATAACTAAACATGCTGTTTACCTTGCTGCTGTGCTTGACTGCCAGCCTGTTAGCTCCCTGCATGGTGTGTGAAGGACTGGGTTTAGTTTCTCTACCCTTACCACTAGGATTTTTTTTTTTTTTTTTTTTTTTTTAAATGCATTTTCTCCATTAAGCTATCACTTAATGTCTGACAAATCCTCTGGATAAAAAGGAGGATTAGAGGTGATGGAGTAAAATCTCTATTCCCAAATCAAATCACAACCCAGTCTCTCCTAGAAGAGAGCAACAGCATATTTCATGCAGGTTACCTCATCAGAAATCTCCTTTATTTTAACCAGATCCATGTAACTAAGATCTCCCACCCAGCATGCACGAATACACTATTTACAAGAAAAACGTTAGGATATTATCATGATTCCCTGAAATAGAAATGTAACCATTACTGAATGCGTGTTTACCTCCTAAAGACCTGAAACCTGAATACTCTATACCAAAGCTACTTTAAATAAGTAATGGCCTGCCCCCACACAGACCTCAGCGTCATTTTTTCTTCAAGTCTGCTGCAATCGTGGACCTTGAAGGTTAATGGTTACATTTCTATTTCAGAAAACGAGGTATAAAATATAAACATTACCTAATGAGTGACTATACCAAAGCCATCTTAAGGGTAATATTGCAGAATGACAGATATTTCAGCTCAGCTGAATGCAAGGTTTCAAATGGAGGCTTCAAGAATGCACTAAGCACCACGTTTAAACTCCAACAAGGAACAACATCCTTCATAGGTGGCCAAAGCCACCGAACTCCTTTCACAAATTGCCCAGCCAGGAAGTTGGGCTCCTGGGGAGCGCAAGTCAATTTTGACATGGCAAGCCGAAATAGCCCCCTCAACATACAGGTCCGGCAACAAATGCAATATTATTGTCATGTGACAAGTTGTGCGGTGGAACCCATGAGGCAGACATGTCTGAAAGATGCTGCACTTGTACCTGTACTGGCATTTTGTAAGGTGTCAATAACCCTACTTGACAGACCCAGATGGCTCAAATGCAGCTGTTCAGGAGACCAGACCCAAAGCTACAGGCTCAATGGGTCGGTATGCCATAAGGTTCTCCATGCCTGACTGAGCAGGTTGTGGTGCTTGGGCAGCCTCCAAGGCTGGCTGCTCAGGAGCTGCATCAGGGTTTTCCTGGGCCAAAAGGAGGCTATTAGGTGCACCTGGGCCCAGTCCTGCCCGATAGTCTCCAGACAGCAGGAGCAGGGCAAGTGATGGGAAGGCATATAACAGTAGCATCACCCACTGGTGTGCAAAGGCATCTACTGCCAACAGGTCCCCGCCTCCTATTATGGAGAGCCAGAGAGGACAGTGGGTCAATTCCTGGGAGGCAAAGAGATCTATCTTTGCTCTTCCAAACGAGGATAACCACCTGTTGTGTTGTCTGTATGACCAGGATAGCTTCCATGCACTTCAAAATGGCACGGGGAGCTAGAGACAAAATGGCAAGACCCAAGAACTCCTATGCTGTACCCTGAAAGGCAAACCGTAGGTACTTCCTGGAGATGTGGAAATAGGCATCTTTGAGGTCCACCATGGTGAACTAGTCATCTGGCCTGATTGACTGCAACAGCTGTTCATTTTCAACATTCTGAAACTTCTTCGGGTCAGATACAGGTAGACCCGTCTGAAGTCAAGGATCCATCCGAGACCACCATCCTGCTTGGGCACCTGGACTGGAACCCTTCCTCCATCATGCGAATAGTCAATTTTTGTAGCAGAGTTGCTACCTCCTGAGACATCACTAGTGTCCTGTGGGTATGTGACTGATGTTACAGTCACGCCCCAAAAGGGAAGAGGACCATGCTTGAACTGCAGACAGCAGCCAGTCTCAACAGTAGTAAGCACCCAGATGTCCGTGGTGCACTGATTCCAATACTCCAGATGGAGCTCTGAAAAAGGTCCCTGGACCTGTGGCAGCAAACCCTTAGGGCTGCTGTCCGATTTTTGCTGGTAAGTGGAACCTATTATAGCCTTGTGGCAGCACCCGATGGCCAGTTCTGAACAACACCTCTGGCATCAGGCGTAGCCAACTGTACCGGTCTTTGAGGCAGCTGCTTTGTCCCCGTCAGGGACGTGTGCCAGGGAAAGTCAAAGCTGCCTGCATGTGGCTACCAGCAGTCAGGTTTCAACCTACAGCCTGTCCATTCAGCTTTGGCAGACAGGGCAGGTTCTTATTAACCAGGCACAATTTATTCAGTAGTTCTAGTGAAGGCCTGTGGCTGTCAGAAAGTGACCTTAGCAAATATGACTGGTAGCCTACCACAATACTACTAAAGTCGCCCAGCTGTGTGGCAAATGGACTGGCTGAATAAGCACGCTTGAAGAACACCTCTGAGACCTGGTAAAGTTAGTTGGGGCAGATGGCACCCTTGCACAGAAGGGTAACTAAAGCCTCTACTGGCAGAAATTGGGCAAGGCCCAGTTTCTCCGCATCATGCACCCTATATAAAAGGTGTCCATAGACCGGGAAACACCAGCTGTAGCCAGGTGACCCCAAGACAACCGGACCTGAAAAAAAGTTCAGGTACACTGGGAGAGGCTCGTCTCACCTTCTGTAGGCCAGGGCACTTGCAAGATTGCAGTGGCCCTCGATCAGTAGTAGAAGCTCTGTCAACAGAAGTGCTTAACTGCAGTAAGAAATGTACAGGTGCTGCCTCAGCAACGGGGCTGTTTAAGACCTGAATTTGGTCTTAGACTGGCTTGGTACCAGACCAGGGATGTAAGCCCTGGTTGGTACAGTCTGTTCGGTACCAGATCTGTTTGGAACTAGTTCGGTGACTGTAGCACCAGGTCAATACAGTACAGTCCCAGTTTGGTACTGTGAATGGAGTGGGTCAGTAATCTTGGCACTGGTACAGTATGGGTCCACCAGTTTGCAGTTACCATGGGTAGCATTGTACAGCAATGCCCACCTGTGCAAGCTACTGGCTAAGCCAGTCTGCTTGTTAGAATGACCTAACAACCCTTGTAATGGTGCAGAGCCGTCACTAAACAGCATCAAGATTCTGTGTGAGGGGTTGCAAGCAACCACAATCGAAGCAGCCACTTGGTCCTGTGCAGCGCTGCTGAACACAGCACCTGCTCACCACAGGTGCCACAGCACACACTGCAGACAATCCTGCACTAAGAATCTGAAATTACAGAAAAATACAATGAGAAAAGAATATTTCTCATACAAAATAGTAACAATTTTTAATTATAGAAAGAGTCTTGTAATTTTGTCCAAAGCCAAAACAAGAACAAAATAACTTCAGCCAGAACTATTGCACTCTAGGAAGACAGCAGTTAACTTACATTGCTTGATCCCTGGGAAGGGGAGAAAAAATAGCAGAGATCTGCAACCATGACTGTCACAGGCTTGTATGAGCTGTTTTGGTATAGAATATTTCAGGTCTTTATGAAGTAAATGCCTATTAGGTAATGGTTACATTTTGTACTTAAAGGGAAATACCATTGTAGCTTCCCTTAAAGCTGAAGTGATACACATAAAAGATTATTATATGCCAGGTTCAAAATGAGCTATAGAGAAATTACTGTAAAATATTGTAAATGTAATAATTATACAACAAATCTTTTGCATCACTGAAATATGCTGTAGAGCTGTATGAACTGCTGCTATATGTTTGGAAGTACCAAAAAGCAGCTAGGTAATCTTCATTGAGGTGATCATTGGTGCATGCAATTGCAATCCTGCAGTTCACAATGCCAACTGGGGGATGTTTTAGCACTTAAAACCAAAAGTCCTAAAAATAACACATTTATATAATTAAGCCTGTCAAAGCTCTTCATGTTGTGCACCTATTACCAATTATAAAATCAAGACCCAGAGACCTGGGTTCATAATGCAAGGGTTAAATGACATCTAACAATGTGAAGATAAATTAAAATGGATGTTAAAGAAAAGACAAATCAGTATCATACCAGAGTAAAACAGGTCAGGTTAAATAGATTGTAGGAAAAAAAAAAAATCTGTAAAGGAACAACAGAATCCATGTGTGTAAAGATACCTTCTCAGTGTGTTCTGCCTGATTAAAAAACACAACAAATCCCGCAGTTTAAACTTTTATTTGATAAAATCGAAGACGCACAGCTGAGTCACCTCATGCAGTGCATAGCTTCTAAACTATTACATAAAGCAAATACTAAATCTATGGCATTCAAAGTGTTCAGTTTAAACATGTAGCAAGTTAAAAAGCATATCAGACTAGCCTACGGTTTCTCAATCCTCCTGCAATCCAGTTAAGACTTATTGCTGTAGTTGAAACCTGCTAAATGTTCCAATAAAAACACCAGATGTACCAAATATGCATTAAAGAGAATAACCACATGTTAAGATTGCCATGTGCCAGACGTTCACTGAAAAAAACAAATTACATAAAAACACCACACACACACTTTGAGAATCTGGACACCGAGTTGATAAACATTTAGGAAATGTGTTTCGTCTAATATTTTGTTAACTTATCCAAACCTTGGCATGTTTGTTTATTTAAATTGATTGCCAATTTAATATATAGTTCTATAGAAACATTTGGCCTTACGGCCAACAACAGGTGTGGATTTGACACCGAGTCCAATATGACTAACATTAAAAAGCTCACACTACCCCGAAATATATAAATTTCACGCATACGGGTGACATTCAACATTCAAGTGCCAGTGTTTTTGTACTGTCTTTTGGTCAAGTTTTGAAACTTTCAAAGAAATCACTTTTAGGCTTATAAAAATAAATATTTCTCAAAAAATGCTTAATAAATTACACAAAACTAGCAGCAAAAAAGTAGAATCTAGAAATCTGTGTGCAAATAGCTAAATTCCCCAACTGCTAATCCCCCCTGGTCCCAAATAAATCCTGGTTAAGTATCAAGCCCCTTCCCCTTTTGTAAACAAGCTGCGTTTCACAATCTCCACACAATATTTGGAAGCTTAAGGACACGCACAAGACATTTGTATAAAAACTCTTTAAATGTGCAATAAAACAATTTTGTAAACCATGATGGGCACAACATACAAAGGGCCTAAACTTAAATAGCACCACTCATCTTAAGTTACCTCAATACTGTACTACATCCGCTTCAAAGCAGTATAAATTTCAGAACAAGGCACAACACACTTGAGAATAAATCTATTGCACTTAAGTTAAATGCCATTTTCTTCCCAAAGCCACCTTGCTTCCAAAAAGAAGCTTATACTGGCACCCTCTCCAATGATTTTAAATACACATCAAGGCAGTTTAACTCCCAAGTAGTTTACAGTATTAATGCACCATCAGGAGGAAAATGTATCCTCTCTTTGGCCAGCTCTAAATGGATTATACAGCCAGTTTATGCAATGGAAACCTACACAACTCAAACTCTGGTTTATAAAACTGCACTCTGAATGCCACCAACACCTTGTGCAGTTCTTAGTACATTTCTGACCTCCACAATCCTCAACACAGCTTACTTTAAAATTTTAGGAGCCTCGACCCATGAAGTTATCAGTAAGCCAAGGACATCTGTCAGAATTTAAAACGCAGCTTGAAAAAGAGAAAATGTTTACGTTTGTAATAAAATAAAGCCTGCTGCAGAATTCCTCTGTTTTTATCCTCTTGACCAAAAAACATCAACACTAGCATGCGTATAAGACAATCAGCCTAGTCTTTCTGCAGGGCTGCTTTCGGTGCTGTGGTCCTTTTTTAGCCATTCTACTTCAGTTTCAATATGGCAGGCATTTGTCTGTAAGATTACCCATATGTAAAGTTTAGAAACATCTTTAAAAAAATTGTTTTTCAAAATTACCCCTTAAAGAATGTGTTAAGGAAAAAAAATACTGACCTGCTTAATGGGTAGTTTGCTGTACTTCACTAGCTGCCTTAACACTGTCAAGTCATTTGAAGTGGAGTAACATGTTCCAGCATTTGTGTGCATCTAAAAGCCAGTGCTTTTAAAAAAAGGACTGAGGTGTATTATTGGTTAAGATCACCACCTGGAATGGCTTTTTGAAGACTCATGTCCCTAATAGGTACTTATCCAGGATAGAGTGAGCAAAAAATCTGAACTCTTAATCCCTTAAAATACAGTTTGCCACAAAAGGAATCGATACCTTTATCAAACGCTTCTGGTGTTTTTACAAGCTGCTTGTGCCAAAGCCTTTAATGTAGGCAACCTGATAAACTGCCCCTGTGACAATTTGAAGTTCAAATGGAACAAAAATGACTCTAGTCATATCATCCCAGTATTTGCCAAGGTTTGATTTAGTCCAAGCTTTTATGCCTTACAAAAACAACTGGATCTTGGCCAACTTGAGCCAGTATGACAAAAAATAAATTCTGGTCTAAAGTTAAAGGCACAGTACATTAACAAACAAATGATCCCCAGTTTACAAAAGAAATGAAGTGCAGCTGAAAACTCTAGAGTCCAAGATTCTATAGGCATAAAAAAAAAATCAGCCATCATGTTTTCTTATCTAAGGTGTGATGCTCTGGTTCTCTGCAGGCCATCTTCATTTGCTTTAAGCTCCCTTTAAGAATGTTTTCAGAGAATCACAGCTGGTAATGTACTGCAAGTTCTTGAAGCTACACAAGGTATATTCTGGCTAAGTTACATGTGGTTTCCATTCAGCTAAGTTTGGCATGGTGACCTCCACTGTGAGATGTGATCTTCAGTTTCCCCACCAGTCAACCTGGGAGTTGTAGTTTCCTCCATAACCATCGCTGCTGTAAAAGTTTCCAAAGCCACCTAAGAAAATATAGGTCACATGTCAGGATGAGATTGCCATGAGTCAAAATATAAAATCCAAAACAGAACTTAACTTGAAAATGGGGCACAGCCAAGATAGGCAGCCATTTTACATGCAAGCTGAACTATACAAGTTGGTTTTTAAAAAAAGGAAGGCATTCAAAATATCAAGTTTAAATCCACCCATGTAACTGCTTTATATATTGGGGAGGAAGCTTACCACCACCACCAAATCCTCTGTTTCCACCATGACCTCCCCCAGGGCGGCTTCCACGGCTGCCAAAGCTGTTGGCAGTATTGCTGGTCTGACGATAATCTCTTGCGCCAAATCCACCAGAAAACCTGACAGAACACACACTGTTAAAATCTTCTCAACTTAGAGCAATGCTGCAGTCCTGATTGTGTACAAGACAGTAGCAAATGAGGGGGAAAGAAAAAAGAAAAACAAAGTGACACTAAACAAAACCTCAGGAAAAAAGTACTTTACCTCTTGGAACGCCCACGTCCGGTACTCTTGTGCTGGTGCTCGTAAGCCAGGCTCTCCAGCCAGGAAGGAACCTCCTGTTTGGCTTCAACTAGAATATCAAGGAGGTCCTTCGTAATGTTACTGTTCTTCTCATTGAAAAATGAGGTTGCCAGACCTAAAAAGGAGAATAAATAAATAAAAGCAACTCCAGAAAAAGTGAACACCCCAACCCTTTTATAATTGTAATTAGCATTTGTCTGAAGTTAATTCCAAAATAAAGCACGTCAATAAACACTATAAAGCCCTTTATGCTTGCAGCCTTAAGACACCGAAAACTCAAAATTAGACTCCATAAAATTTAACAGTGAAAGCACTAAAAAGCTTGTTGAATCACAGCTTAACTAAATTGCTTACCAAGATTTCCTACACGGCCAGTACGGCCAATGCGATGGACATATTCTTCAATGTCACTCGGAAGATCAAAGTTAATGACATGTTTCACATTAGAAATGTCCAAGCCACGAGCCGCCACCTGCAAAATTAAAATCAATTAGTCTATTTTCTTTTTTCTCCACCCAACCCCACCCATTAACGGATTGACACTTACAGCTGTAGCCACCAAAATTGGGCACCTTCCTGAACGGAACTGGAGAAGGGCTTCCTCTCTGTCTCTCTGTGAACGGTCCCCATGGATACTGGTGCAAGCATAGCCTTCACGGTACAAGAAGTCCTCAAGGGCATCTGCACCTTTCTTTGTTTCCACAAATACCAGCGTCAAGGAGTCCTTGCCTATATTCATACAAAAACAATTTATTGCTACAGTGTCATGTACTTAAGTGGTTACACCCCAACATGCCAAATCAGTGCCAGATTTACAAGTTGGGACATCTTGACTTGCTGCATTTGATTTTAAAATGCATGTTTCATGACATTTAACCAATTGATAATTAACCAGTTTCCTTCATTGACAACCATTACAAAGTAGAATGTATCCTTCTACAAAGCAATGAAATCTGTACAAACAGGGTATGAACTTGGTTAAATACTAGCTCTGCAATTCAAGACTACCAAGTTATGACAGTAACTTTAGACCAATTGCAGACTATGGAAAATATCCAAAATGCAATATTACTGCATATATTGTTAGTAGGGTTCAATGTTTGTCACAGGGTTTTAATTTAGAAAATAGCTACCATATCAAATTGGGGGGCAAAAGTTAACATTTGTTGGCAAAAAAATTAGCGAGTACTATGCAATAATCTACCAGTAAAAACTGGTATTCTGGGGTCCTGGTTAATTTTAAACTGACTGGCATAGTCGGTTGTAACAGCAGTTGAAATCTGATCAAACCTACAACCTGCCAAATGGCTACATTACTATGCAACATACAGCAGTCCACATAGGATTTGTCCAAGGAAGCAACAAGGGGGAAAAAAAAAAACCATCACCTTGTTTCAATCACTTATTCAAACAATCCATTTAATATGCAGAATTTCTTGAAGGCCACAACACTAAGCCAAAATGTATGTATTCCTTGCATTTTGTCCAAGAGTTTGCTGGACATGTTAAATGTCCTTTCAGTCTGGACCACTAACATACATGTCACAGCACACTAAAGTTATTCAAGCATTTAAAAGGGTTTTATAAAAAACAACTTGCAATATACAGTTTAAAATTGGGTGTAAAAGATTAAGGAAACCCTGAAAGTAGCTTCAAGGGAAACTAGATATTTGATTGTCAGCCTAACATCAATTTGTCTGCTCTTTCAAAATGTTGCTATGCGTTGGTCTATTTTAATTGCACACATTGTTTACAATACATTACAAAGCAAAGCTCATTTAGAATTTCACACACATTAGCTCTAATAAATGAAATGATGAAATATGATAATATTGAATATATTAACAAAATATTGCCTACTTACCAGTTTTGTCGGAGATTTCACTTGCGTTTTCCTGAACCTCACTCGGAATTACTTTGAATAAAACCAAATCTCGCAATAAACGTATAGTACTTTCAAGCAGAACTAAAACAATTTAATATGCACTTGTACGTCCAAAATTACAACAAACATGCCTACCACTTGGGAGGGGCAGAGCAGACCATTGTAACTGGTTTCCTGAAGTGATAAACAGTATTGGGAGCCTGGAATGTACAGTGATATTGGCTGTGCCTCTTAAGCACATTCTACAGCACTTCTTACATGCATGTCAGCACGTTACTCCGCTGTAATGCGAGCCAAGATCTGTTTTCCCCAAGACCTGCTCTTGGCCAGTAGGCCAACTATAGGAAGAGTTTCCTTGAATTTGCAAAAGTCACATTATGGACTAACGAATCTGAAACTTCTGCAACAAACATTGAACCTTAATCACAGAAAAAAAACACTGTTGAACTTCATATTCAATAATTAACACTACACAGTTACAACTACCGCTAAACTGTACACAAAGCAGACTTAACACTACAGAACTTAACAGCAGTACAACCCGTATTTACCTGTAGCATTCAGCAGATCAAGCAGGAAGGAACGCTTATCTCCCTCTTCTACCCAAACAACTTTCTGTGTGATGTTCTCAGAGGTTGACCCAACACGGCCCACAGCCAAGAAAATGTACTCTTCCAGAAAGTCACGAGCAAGGATCTGAAGAATTCCAAAGTTACAGCATATTAAGCCCCTTGTTATACGTAGAATTATCATTTTAAAATCAATCTAGTAGTTGTCTTACCTGGATTTCTTTAGGGAAAGTAGCACTGAACATCATGGTGTGACGGATTCCTTTTGGAGGCATGACGTCTTGTTCAACAATGCGACGAATCTGAGGTTCAAAACCCATGTCAAGCATTCTGTCTGCTTCATCCAGCACCAGATATCTGGAATTAAGTGCAGAAATGCCAGAAAGAATGGTTAGGGTTGGCACTGACCAGTCTCAATATTTAAATGATTGTTAAGTGTTAGAAAAGCAAATGTGCATCTTTAAATAAGGATGTTGGGTCTGACTATACAAGCTTAAAATAATAAAAAAAAAAAAGCTTGGTGTAGCTTTTGCACGGAATCAAATCCCAAGCACATCTGGTACTTCTGGTTTTGAAATGTAGTTTCAAGCATCAAGACTGGATATTTGTATCACACACTCTCCTGCTCTCTTGATACAGTATGCATCTTAAAATAGATCAGGTTTGGCGATACAAGTCAGGACACAAGATGTACCATTGATTTGTCAGAGTACAGGTAAATAAAAAAAGTAAAAAAAAAAAAACACAACACTACTCACTTGCAATATTCCAGACCAATCTTCCCCCTCTCCATCATGTCTACAAGACGACCAGGAGTAGCTACCAGGAGATGACAGCCTCTTTCCAGGTCACGAATTTGCTGTCCAATGTCAGCCCCACCATATACTACACAAGGACGCACTTTGGAACGGTAAGCAAACTGCAAAAAAAGTACACATTTAATATATATTAGCTCAGAGGTAGCTGCCCAACACTGAGGGGCTATTAAATCAATAGGACAAAAATAAAATAAGCAATAAGTTGACGTCTTTGTTCATTTAAATTCCACTGGCTATACTAAAAATACAGTAGTCCCTCGCTAAACCAAGGACAGGTTATCCGGGATAACTTCAGTTAAAACCCATGAATATTGCTTCATTTTAAATGTACCTTTTTTGCTAAAATGCCATTACTGTAATGTGTTGTTTTTACACATTACATCGACTGTACAATATACAAATAGTAAAATTAATAACCACTGCATTTTTAGTCTATAGGCTACTGTAAAAACAGCAACAGAATACATCCTGCCTTCCCTGTACACTACTGTAGAATTCAGAAAAATATTTAAGTGGAAACTATAGGAATTTAATGTACTATTCAGCTGAGTAAAAGTGAGCTAATGTTGCCACATTAAAAAGCTATACCACAGAACCTTGCATATACATTTTAATTCAAATAGTTTAGTGTACATGTGGCAAGAACACTGCACACAAATAGCCTACCTGCTATTTTAAAAAAAAAATAAAAAAGTCCACAATTGTTTTCTGTTATGATACCTTTGGTGTTGCACAAAAAGGAACCTTGATTTTCTCCAAGATCACCAAAATAGCTACAAGTTCAATATAGTTTCTTTAAGCGGTTTTGAAAGAGCTCACTGCTGGCTTCGCTCACCACCTTTTCTCAACGAAATCTCACAAAAGCCTAAACCACTGGGTTTAGGGCAGAAGTGACATCTGCTCCAATACAAGAATGACTAATTAAATACAAGAACAGAAGACACGTCAATGCCGTTCACTGTCTTATGGGCTGAAGCAGTGCACTCACAAAAATGAGCCAGGACTCAATGAAAAATGTCTGGATTGAGCACAGCTGGTAAGCCAACACAACCAGGCAAGCCAATAAAGGCTATAAAATATGAATAGCATGACTTCTCCTACCAGTCTTGCATCATGTGTTAGATAGTGGAAAGACTGAAGTGTTCTGTGAAACATCTACACATGTTTAAGCCGTTTAAATATTTGTCCAACATTTAATTAGTTGTGGCTATTACGCACTGCCACTCTCCCAGGGGTGCTGCCCTTCAGCAGTGCTTGTTATCTGTTAATCTTGGTTTAAATGGCATATTTAATTAATAAATTACTGCAGCCACCTAATTTAAAATTTGTTCTATTACTGATGTTATAAAAAAGATAAAATTACATTTACAATCCCACATTATTGTTAAATTGTTTGAACTGCTAAAATCATAATGAAGTCAATTTACTCACCTTACTGTATTTACAATTCAGTTTCCTTTACTCAAAAGGACATTTCATTGCCATTTAAATTATTAATTCTTAACTTGAAAGTCGCCTAAGAACACACCAAGTTATATATTCCATAATTATAAATAGTTAAAATGCGGTTATTGAAAGAACAGCTACAATGTTAAATGGGTCTGAGGTCCGTATATATCCAACAGCACTGGTAATACTTCTAGTATCTTTCTTGACGTGATGATTTGTGGGGTTGCAGCAATCCTGAATTTCTACAAGGAGTACTGTCAAAACTGTCAGGTTTAATTTGTTGTACTGTTGATATCTGTAACGTGTATTTTGAGAAGTGAAAGCATGTTTAGAACGCAGGTGGTACAGCAGACTAGACGCACTGCGATACTGGCACTCACTTTGACAAGATAAAAGTAACCCTCTTTCTATCCAATAAACCATCAGTTTAAAAAAAATAAATCACATTAACAAGTCCTGCAGTTTGAGTGCCTTGCTACACAATGCAGTTCTGCGATTAATTTTATATTCAAACGATTACTACATGCATTCAATCCTAGCATGTACAAAAATGGGCCTGCAGGAAATTACAGTATGCTAAGAACGACAAGACAGTAATGCAATTAACGTGCGTCAGATTACTCAAACATACACCTTAATTGCAGAACTTAACTGACGAACAGCCCTACTTAATTTTCCAATTCAGTTTTTTAGGGGCCAATGCATATACCAGACTAGTACAGGGGAGGAAAAAAGAAATTAAAAAAAAGTCCATTCAGCTCCTGTCAGGCATCAGGTCTAACTGATTCACACAAGCTGTTTAAAAGTAATTTTATACACAGTAAAACAGGTTTAAAAGGCACTGCACATCAACATGACTCAGTACTGAATCTCCAGCCCTGCCCCAACCCTTGTTCAATATACTTCATATCTCTTCATAGTTGTGGATACTGATAAATCTGATCACTATTTAATCAAATCCCTCAATACTATCCAAGTCATTTTATTACCATAACATCTCAAAGCTTGGCAAATGTCAACGATTTCCTATGAGCGCTGGATGCCGAAGCAGCTATCTTGTTTATTAATGCCTGTGGTATGTTGGTGGTGAAGGGACTATGCGTATTGCTCAGATACACCTCCATTTTTTTTTTTTTTTTGGGCTTCTCAGCCATCAAAAGCTTTTGCCAGCTTTTTCTGGAGAAGAAATGACTAGGGACCTGTGACTGACATGGTTTAGATGATGCCAGAAAGAATTTGTACTTTAAAATCAGACCTAGTCAGACATAGGACCGCAATCTTAACTCAAACATGACAACGATGCTGCATATATGGTCTTAAAAAGGCCAGATGCCCTTGGGTAACAGTACTGGGACAGTTTATCTATTTCTACAATCTGTATAACTAGGCAAAGCTTTGCCTTACACTTCCAAACAATTCAATGGCTGCAGAACATGCAGTCTCAATGTATGGGCAAATCTTCAACAGAATGTCAGCAACAACTGGGGGATGTTGCATGCTTGCCATTAAAATGACAGCACTCCATTTTAGTAAGGAAGCAAGTAGGATTTTACAGTGCTCTGAAACATTAGCTACTTAGGTTTATTTAATGTTTAAACAGGACAGAATTCCTAATTTTATTCCATAACCTACCCAAGAAAAATAGGAGACTTGACATCCATCCATTCTAAAAAATAATTTTTAAAAATACAAAAAGCAAATACCTTTCTTGCTTCATCATAGATCTGGAGCGCCAGTTCTCGGGTTGGGGCCAGAATCAAAGAGATTGGATACTGTTTACGGCGTCCATATTTTCCATTTTCCTAGACAAAAAAAAGTTAAAATCGATACACAATCTCATTTTGAGATAAAAAACACCAATCATGTAAATCTGTATAACTTTACAGACATCAATAATCCCACTGGAGTACAGACTTTCATAGGCATGAAATTCCTCACATGGCATTACGGTATGAAATGCTTTGCTGCAGAGAAGGACCTCTATTCCCCCCCCTCAGTCATTTTTACATCTGGGGGGAACCAGTTTGGTGTAGAGATAAGGTGGCCAGATAAAATGCTAAAATGTTTCTCACAAGGCTGTCTAATAGAAGGGTCATCAATTAAAAATACTGTATATATCGATGTAGAAAGATGGGCCTCATTTACTGACAAGTTAAACCCTTAGCCAGCTTTTCCGCACCTATGCTTAACAGTTCCTGGGGTGCACACATTGAAATAAAATGCACAGATGAGCCAACTGTTTGATGTATATTAGGGCTGTCAGTTAACCCTTAACGCGCCGTCAGTTAACATGCGGTTTATTTTACACATGCAATTTAATTTCAGTGTAACAAGTTTAAAAAAAAATGGAATCACAAAAGGACACTCAGTACTGTATCTCCAACCAAGACCCCACCCCTTGTTCACTGTATTTTTCACAAAGCTCTTTACATAGACATGCACACTGAAATCTTCTACTGATCACTCATTTTATCACCAAACTCCTCAATAAAATGTGATCCAAGTCATTATTTTATTACTATAACATCTCAAAAAGCTCTGCAAAATGTCTGACATTGGACTGGAAAGAGTGAAATTATAATGTCGGACCTGGTCCAACATAGGACCGCAAAGTTTAAATGTTATCATGCAAGTTACAAAAACATAATTGAATTTATATCTATGTATTTAATTAGGAATGAAACAGATTGAAAATCTGAATTAAATCATAGCAGCCCTAATGTACATCTAACAGTTACCTTAATTTCTACAATTCAATGCGTTATTTTGGAGAGCTGGCACAAAGGTAATGTACGCAGTTAGGAAAACAGCAAGTAAATGGTTTTTAAAAGGGTGTTTGATTCTTAAAGATGCAAAACTCAAAACATGGGATTCTTTGTTATATACAGTCTATTGCCAACTTTTTACAGTACAAAATGGATATACTGGCTGCAAGAGAATTAATTATTTGAGATAGAGATATTCATTTTATGGTTTAACACTGGTCAAAGAATTTCAGTGCATCATGTAAATAACCCACATACAGAAGTTAAAGTATCTACTTGTCCCACAGGCAAAATACAATGGTTGTCCTGGGCATGAGGTGAATTCCACACCCTTGTTCAAATGTCAGGAGTACGAGAAAAACATTCAAAATCCTACGAAAACAACCTTTAGTGTTTTGTTCTTTTGTCTGAATAAAAACAAAGACACACTATTCCCAACAACATTTTCATTGGACATTTATATTGTTGCCCAAGTCACACATACTAAACATTGTCTTGTGCATCAAGGCCTTTACTGTTCAAGTATTACCAGAGGGTTGGCTTTTGCCGCTTGTAAAGCCTCTCCTGGACCTTCAGTGTAGATTTGGCTGAGGACTGGAAGTAAAAATGCTGCAGTTTTCCCAGAGCCTGGAAGTACATAATTAAAATATTACAAAGACCTCACTTCTTAAATAACATGTACAACTATTAAGGAGACCAAGTAATGGACATAATCCCAATGCTATTACCTGTCTGAGCACAAGCCATCAAGTCCCTCTTTGATTTGATTATTGGAATAGCATATTTCTGCACTGGAGTAGGTCGAGTGTAACTGGTCAAATTTATGTTACCCATAATGATTTCTCCCATATCCACATCTTGGAACTGAAATAGAAATTAAGGTTCACCTTTAATATTTAAATAAAACTGTACTGGAAACTAAACCCACAATTATATTCTTTTAAAAGCCAAAATTTCAGAACACAAATGTCACAAAACTGAAATGGGTTAGCTTTCACCACACCCTTACATTTCAGAACAGGTATGATGGTTACAATAAAAGCAAAATAGCATGAATATGAAGTATCAGGTTTCCAGGACACCCCTCAAATCTGAAACAGTTGTGTACGAGGTAAAAAGACTTACACTTTCAATATGTGGAGGGCAATTTGAGCCAGTGGCCTCAACGGGAATGTCATCGTACTTTTCAAAGTTAATTCCTGTGTTGCCTCCAGAGAAAAGCTCACTGAAAAACACACATTTCACCATTACAAATCAAACTAGGCAATGACATTTATAAAACTAAAGTGTTGTTTAGGAGACAAGGTTTTAAAATAAGCAACTTTTTTTTTTATATAGATAGAAAATTAAACTAATGCCAATCTGATTACCTTACTGCAGTACCAACAACTATCTGCCTCAATGACCATTACAGGCAACCTACTGTTCCACACGTTCATTAGGCGACAGGGGTTTTGACCAATCTTCATCACGGGAATTGTCCTCAACCCATCGGCTGTTTCCGCCACCGTCCCGGGAGCTAAATCCTCCACGGTCATACCTGTTTAACAAACAGACCATTAGTCAGAGCTTTTAGAACCATAACCTAAAAATAGAACTCCTGCATTCCACTGTATTATATAAAGATTTGCTACCACTTATCTAGAAAAAGGTAACCAAGTTAATTAATGGAGGAGTTCTGAATCACTGCAGTTAGCCTAGGAACTATGCAAGGTAACTGCAAAGCATAAACCCATCAAACTTCAACAAGCCTTTAACCTTTTGCGGTCCTACATTACAATTCTCTTTCCAGTCCGATATTGGACCCTGTCCAACAGACGTAAAGCACAGGTCTCTAGCTGTTTCTCTGGAAAAAGCCAAGAGCCTTTCAATGGCCGAGTGAGAATGATGAGCCGAGAAGGAGGGGAAGAAAAAAAAGATCCAAGCTATAAAGATAGCCCCTACACCAGAGCTAACACGGCAACAAATGAGATAGCTGCTTCCACATCCAGCACTCAAAGAATCAGACATTTGCAGAGCTTTGAGATGTTCTAGTAATAAAATAATGACTTCGATCACATGGAGGAGTTTGGCAATAAAACAAGTGATCAGGAGAGAATTGATCAATTTGCACATCTATGAAGAGGCATGTGAAATACAGCGAACAAGGGATGGGGCTTGGCTGGAGATGCAAAACCGGTTTTACTCATTTTAGAACAGCACGTTTAAAAAACAGCGCGTGTGAAAATAAATTGGGCCCAAAGCACCTCACAAGCGCTGAATAAATGGACTGCAAAGGGTTAACTTAAGTGCAATGCTCATTTTAAAATTAGTGCTGGGAAATATCCAAACAAACATTTCACGTACCCGAACACGTAATTTGTCAAACTAGGTTTGAAATGTGAATGCGTATCGGTTCTGCATTGCAAATATTGTTACCACCTTGCCAAAATCTGCGCAACAGTTACTAAACTAGCAAAGTAATTGCCTCATCTGTGTAATCGAAGGTAAATAAACGTTAGTGTTTGCCAGCAATTAGAGAACAGATACGCATCACGTGTATTATCTTGTGCCTAATCACCTCATTACCAGAAGTTGAGACAACTTCAAGTGGAAAGAGTTCAGTCAGATGTGGGATTCTGTTCAAATATATAATATGCTGTAAAATGTAAAATCTGCAAAATGTGACTTGGCAGTGCCCAAGTTGCATGCAAGCCTGTCTGTCATTCAGCACCAGCACATCTGACCTACAACCCAATTACAAGCATGCTCAGCTTGCCCATTCTGTTACAATTCAATCTAAAATCACATCCAGCGAGAATCTCATGATCATAATGTAGTGTTGCCATTTTTACTGCGCACCTCCCAGTACTAAGCCACAAGAAAGACATACTGTATCAGTGGTTAATACTGTTACACAAAACTGGATAAGTTTCTTAAACAATTTAAATCAAATCTGTTTAAGTGCCAACAGTTGCTCTTGATCCCTGATTTAAGATGCTTTTTTTGATGTGCAAAAACAAGTTGAGAGAAATGGAGTCCAAATTAGGATGTGCATGCACCCCAGAACTGCCAAACACTGCTTCAGCTGAGGTCTCAGGTGCGGTTTTGGATTTGGGAAGAGAATTGGTATGTCTGCGATACCAATGCAATGACCTCATTGAAAATACCCATTGCCCTGAAGAAAGCAAAATTACCACAGCAGTTTGCGGACAAAGATGACTAGCCAGCCTCCCTTAAAAAGTGTTCATTTATAATTCCCACACAGACACTGCTTACCTTCCTCTTGACCCAGTTCCACGGTCACTATAGAAAGAGGACTTTCCTCTATCGTTACGCCCTCCAAAGCTAGTGTAGGGGTCCCTCTGGTCTTTGTTCCATCCAGAGTTATCTTTATCATATGCAAAGCCTAGAAACACATATGTACTATATTAGTGACAATATAGCTTTTGTTGGCCATTTCATTTCAATGGCCATTTAATAACTTAACCATTAACGTTGAGACCAAAAATGAGCATTTAACATGACCAAGCAGAAGTCTGTAACAATTAGGTTCCACACCATGAAGTGCAAGCCAGTTTGACTACATTTTATAAGTGTCAAGACCATGTGTTTCACAAGCAGGTGGGAAATCTTTTGGGGCAAGTGAAGGGACACCCATCTCAACCTTCTGTAGCAAGGAGGGACACACAAGCCTTGTATAGTTAGTAAGGCTGCAACGAAGGGTACATTTTGACCTTCGAAGGTTCCGAACACATTACCAAAGAAAGGTTTGAGCCTTGATGGTACTCATTTGCATAATTTACTGGTGACATCACCATGGCTACTTGCTTACATTTGATTGAAAATACTATTTTACAGGTAACCCATACAAATGGAATAATCACATGTAGTTTAAAAATACGTTTAGAACAGTAATTGTTTTTATAATTTACATCTGTTCATTTGCAATTGATGCTGCTTGCAATATATGCAGTAAGCTTACATTGCAGCAGCACCAACAGCAGCTGGTTTAGGCAAAACAAAACAGTCACCATTCACAACTAAAAATATTAATACTAATAACAAAATTATGAACTGCTTCTTGTGAAGCGGTCCCAGAGACTGGTTACACCTCCATGATAAGTCACTTGCAGTTTGCATTCAACTTTTTTTTTTTGGTCTGGGCATATTCTACCATAGCTCTTCACTTACTGTCTTGTACACTAGGCAGTCAGTACATATTTTACTGAAGCAATACAGCCACTAGAGGCACCCGCCCACTGCTTTGGATACTACACTGCTCCATACAGAGAAGCTGTGACATGGAGTTGCTATACGTATAATGATTTGGTAGAGGATTTTAATAACTTGTTTATGTAATATGCACTACTCAAATCAAAAGATTGAATTTTGCATGAGTCACAGTTAATGTGTTTGTTAACAGGAAGAAAAAATAGTGTGTGAATGGCACCTGACAAACCTTTGAAGGTTTAAAAACAATCTTTGAATTGCTGGCTAGCGAACGAACCTTCGGACACAGCCTGAGTAGTTAGCTACAAACACCTTTGCTTGCCTGCAATGACTGTTCTGCAAATAAGGTCTTATTGACTGAACTACTGTTCTGAATCTCAAGGTTAAAAGCCAAATATATTCATGCCACTGTTTCAAAGCTTAAATGTGGAGTCAATATTAAAAGCTCATCAGTTTACCATTAAACTAAATTTAGTGATGTCCAACCACTTGTTTTAATGTCCTTGCAACTGTTTCAGGAGGACAGAACACTGGCATGATGTACTTCCCACCTGTATTCTGAATTGGTTGGCACTGGTTAAAGGAGCCACCTCTGTTGCCACGATAACCTCCACGCCCACCTCTGTCACCTCCTCTTCCTCCAAAGCTGTTGCCACCATTCATCCGAGAATCCCTATCATCATGATATCCATTCACAAAGCCATTGCTTCCTTGACCATTGTCCCAGCCAGGAGAATCTTAAGTAAAAAAGACAATGCAAGTGTTCAATAGAGATGACAATGTATCAGGGGACGCAAAGCAAGCTAGAAAAGTAGCTATCCAACTGAACTCGTGTATACAGAAACTTGCGAAGAAGACAGAAAAGGTTCAAACTACAATAACCAAAGGGTTTTATAACCTCAGTAGCACTTATTTCCTTGATTGGTTGTACAACATTTACATTCTTGGCATTTGACAATTTCACCAATTAAAAGTTTAGATTTATACTTGCATGTAAACTTCATGTTAGTTATGCAGGAAAAAAAAAAGTCCTAGTTTTAATTTTTATATGCATATACGAAAAATAAATATGTCCTCAGTTTATATTAAATATATATTAATATATATATATATATATATATTATATATATTAAAGTCCTATGTGGATACGTAATGATGGGTGTATGAATCTAGGACCTGGCTCTGGGATTTTTTTTGCACGTATACCGCACATTTGTGTGTGACATATATATACACACACTAATATATATATTATATATATATATATATATATATATATATATATATATATAGATATATATATATATATATATTATATATATATATATATATGTATACATGTAATGTATATATATATATTTTGTATATATATTATACATACATATTCCTACACACACACACACACACACACACACACACACACACAGCGATAAAGTAATTACCACAAACGTAATTTTGTATGTATAAAAACAGGCCTATACATGTACTGACCAAGAGATATCTTGCTAATTACAGCACTGCTAATGGTACCAAGCAAGGAATACACTTAAGCATCAAACAATTGATTAATTGGGCACAATATAAATCGCTAGGGTAAATTTCAATGATTGTACAAAACACACATTTGATGCATTCCTCTTCCACAACGTTATTTTAATATCATTGCAGTCAAGTAAAAGCTTGTGCACAACAATTGAATGCAAAGGATAATTACTCCTTGGTAGCATTAGGAGGAAAAACAAACACCTCCACAAGTTTGCAACTAGCCTAAAGCAAGTTTAGCATGCTACAGGGGTGTTACTAAAATACTTATTCCAAACACGATTACAGTACTTTGGAATGTAATCCATATAAACTTCGACACGAGAAAAACGTCTTTATTCAGCTACAGCATCATGCATTGCATCTTGTTAATACTTTACTACTTAACATTCACTATCTGTGAAACAATGTGGAAATCCCTGCCGACATCGGACTGGAAAATTGTAATGTCGGATTTGGTCCAACATAGGACCACAAAGGGTTAAAGGCATCTAACAAAATCGATGCATTGACGTCTTTCAAAACACAGTTAAACTGGTGTGCAATAAACAAATTTAAATGAGAACACTTCTGATTATAAAAAATACAAAAGGACTTGATCAGATGTCCCTTTAATATTGTAATACATTAAACAGAAGTAATTTAAATGAACTATGGTTGTTCATTACTTTTAGTATTTGTCTAAAGCAAAGAAACAATTACTCAAATCCTGACATTTAAACTACCTTACTAAATTTAGCTTTATACAATTTATAATCCATACTTTGAAACAAAGGTTTAAAAAAAAGCAAACAAAAAACGGTAGGTTTAATACTGGTACTCTTGAAATGATTACACAACATAAAAGGTATGCTGTGTTCTTGTAACTTTAGTGCAGAGGCTCATCAGTGAAGCAACTACTCATTTTACATGGGTTATATCCAACACCAATGTAGAGGCCAAAAGTGTGTATCCTAGCAACACTGACATGCATCTACCATAATAGCACTAAAAGCAGCGCACTAAGGTGTTAATGCAAACCTGCAACAGGAGATTTCAAACTGGGTTCTAATCAGTTTGCCCATATGTAATCTAAGCTCAGGAAATTTAAAGCCAGTTCAAGAAATCTATGCTTAGATTAATTTTTGCACCACAAATAAAATTTATATATATTTTTCACCTACAACACTGCTAACACTGTCCCATTTACCATTTACAAGCAGACTGTAGTATTATGCCTGGTTGCCTATTTGAGGCCAGCAACATTCTAGAAGGGGTAGATGCCTCGCACACCATACAGTTTCCTGTTTTTTTGAAAATGTTTTGAAATGTGCCTTGAAATTATTTGACCTGTCTGATTTTCTGCATTTTTGCATATCTGACAATGTTTAACCAAAATCTATTAGATAAAAAGGGACCCTGGGTGCACAAATAAAGACAAAATTGATACTTAAAGATATGCAAACACCCAATGCCCCTGTATGAAAAAGTAATCGTCCCCTTAGACTCAATAACTGGTTATGCCACCTTTATCAGCAATAACTGCATCCATACACTTCCTGTAGTTACTGATCAGTCTCTCACAGTTGCATGTAGGAATTGTGGCCAACTCCTTCATGCAGAACTGCTTCAACTCAGTGACATTTGTGGGTTTGAGCATAAGCTGCACATTTCAGGTCCTGCCACAACATCTCAATGGGGTTTAGGTCTGGATTTTGACTAGGCCATTCCAAAACTTTTACATCAGAATGGTTGAACAAGAAAGTTAAACTCGCTTGTGTGTTTCGGATCATTGGGTTGCTGCATGACCCAGCTGCGCTTCAGCTCACTGACAGATGGCCTGACATTCTCCTGCAGAATTCTCCGATACAGAGCAGAATTTATGGTTCCTTCAATGACGGCTAGTCATCCAGGTCCTGATGCAGCAAAGCATCACCAAATCATGACACTACCTCCACCATGCTTGACCATTGGTATTGAGGTTCTTACTGTGGAATGCAGCGTTTGGATTTCGCCAGACATAACAGGGCCCATGTTGGCCAAAAGGTACCACTTTTGACTGATCTGTTCATAGAACATTGTTACAGAACTCTTAAGGATCATCCAGGTGCTTTTTGGCAAACTTGAGACTAGCAATCATATTCTTACTGAGCAGTGGTTTCCGCCTTGCTACTCTGCCATGAGTCCCATTTTTGCCCAGTGTCTTTGATGGTGGAGTCATGAACACCGACCTTAACCAAGGCAAGAGAGGCCTGCAGATCCATGAATGTTGTTCTAGAGTTCTTTGTGACTTCCTGGACAATTTTGCACCTTGCTTAGAGAGATTTTGGCAGGACAGCCACTCTGGGAAGATTCACTACTGTCCCAAACTTTCTCCATTTGGACAATATGGCTCTGACTGTGGTTTGGTGGAGCCCCAGAGCCATAGAAAATGGCTTTGTAACCTTTTCCAGACAAATTCATCAGCAACTTTTTTCAGGAGGTCTTCAGGAATTTCTTTTGATTGTGGCATGATGTGCCTCTAGAACCTGTGTGCTGACAACTTCACTCTGATGGTAAGGGCCAAAGTTAATCAAATTTATATTGGGAATGACTCCCCAAATCAGGCCTGATTGGTTAACCAAAGTATTCAAACAGCTGACATTAACTGACCCTTTAATTGCGTTTCGTTAACTAGGGGGGCAATAACTCACAGCACTGTAGGTCTAGTAAACATAACTACAGCAGACTGGGACAGAGTGTAAGATGCACCATTTGTCCTATCCTAGAGTAATCTTTCTGTAAAAAGTGCTGGAAGATTTACAAAATGTGGGTCAATTCTGGTTCAGGCTCTAATGGTAACATTTACAGTTTAACCTCTAAAGAAAAGTCGTGCTGTAAAGTTAGACTTCAATTCAGAATTGAGGTTTTTTCAGGTTAAATCTCTTCAGATGGTATTTCTGTATTGCTATACACAACTTCTACCATGAAAAGAGCAATATAGTTACTTGTTTCCCCAAACTGTTCTTGAAATATTAACGAACAACTACAATTTGGTAATATTTTCTCCTGCTTAATGTTCGACACTGATCAAAAAAGACACCAGGCCAATATGTCCATGTAAAAAGACAAAAATCTTAGCTCAGTGCTTACCATTCTTAGAAGCCTCTTTGTTCCTTAAATGGGGTGGAATGTAACGTCCTAGGTAAAAAAAAAAAAAAAAAAAAAAAAAGGACGTAAACCACCAGTAGGCAAGAATACACACTAAGGAACCTATAGCCAAGTAGCTTCAATAACGATGCTCTAATCCAATTTAAAAAGCACGCTTGTGCCAAGAATATGAAATGCGAACTTTAGTCAAGTGTGCCTCTTGCTGAAGTGTACAACTTTGGCACACTTGTCTAACATCTAAAGTTAGAGTTCAATTGACAAAAAGCATAAAGATACTCACTGCCTGACACGCCACCTCCCTGTCCGTCAGCAGAGTTCAAGTCTAGGCCAGCAAGCTGGAGAAAAAATAAAAAAATCCAGGGCAAGGTTACATAATTTATAAAATGAACAAGTCTGACAAACCACTTAACTGAATATCAATCCCCCACTGGCACACAGAACTGGAAAGCAAGAATAAAAAAGTGCCTTAAAGTACTGAGCAGGAATTTAGTCTACAGGCTAGTGACTACAGTATGTTGACAGTGCTGCCACAAATTCCATGGGTAAATCTTTAAAATTAACCTCCACTACCATTTGTTAAACAAACCATTGGGTTTAAGATTTGATGCTGGCAAGCCAACCAGAAGCTCTTATCAATTCCGGCTCCTACTCTAGTCACGTGTTTAAATATCTAACGCAGGGAAAGGCCGGCTTCCCCGGCCTACTTCAGGTGACGCAGAAAGTAACGTTATATAAAAATGGTTACGCTTGCCAAACAAAGATTGAAGATTTACATACTACGTTTGACATTTGATTTAAAAAAAAAAAAAAAAAAAAAAAACAATAAGTTGCTGACGCACAGATTTGTTTCAGCTAGTCAGAATACAAACTGCCGAGTATTCAGTTTTATTTTATTTTTTACCGTCTATGGCGACTAGTAAGGTTAGCTAGTCATTTATACGATCAATACACATTTGATTTTTACTAAATAATCGTTAACCCGTTTATACCAACACTGCAGCTTCATCTTCTCTGCCCTTCACACACTTAGAATTCAAGCTACAAGTTCAGCTCCCGACAAGGGTTTAAACCTTTGCATAAATCTGTATTAATGCAACAACAAACAGCCAATTAAAGCAATAAAGACACGGACATAATACGACACATTAATAAAGGAACTTAAACCGCAATAATATGTACGTAAAGGTAACAAACCATAACATTTGTAGAAGCCTTTTTTTATTACTTTGACCAACACTAAATTGTGTACATGATACCGATTTAGTTGTATCAAGTTACTCCACGGCCAAGCAACGCAACCAGCAGTCAACACCGCTTATTGAAAGCCTACGATTCAATAAAATATTTAGTTTGCAATTTCAGAAGTTCAATTTAGATATAAAAACTTTAAAAAAAATCAGTCAAATTCCCTTGCACATATTTTCCCATTCAATATTACATAAAAATCGTGTTAAATCTTAAGGCTTATGGATTAAGCAAGAGTCGGTTCATAGATTTAGTTTAACACTGACAGATTCCTTCTTTTGATTCTTAATTTAAAAACCTTAAACCGGTTAAAAAAAAAGCAATTGCGTTGTTGCAAATAATAATAATAAAGCCGGGAAGGCCCATTTGAAAAAAAAAATTAACATTTAGACATTTTTTCAACATGTAGAAAATACAGAAGCCTGTATAAGACAATGTCTTCAATTGGCCGTGCTCTGGTTTCATGTTTTAAGAGTAGAAGTAATCTGGATATACCGAGAAGCCAGCTCCAGTAGAACAAAGGCCGCCATTGTAGGTCTAACGAAACCCCGCATTGAAATGCGATGCTCCGCCATCATCCCCATTACCTCCTCCGCCACCATTTTACTTTACAGAGCTAAACCCGAAAGCACGGAGGGCATGCCAGATAATCCCTTTTCTTAAACATCGGTCACACCAACACCACGCGTTTCCACACAAAGTTACCTTCTCGGTTAGATTTTAAATAAAAAATAATATCTTTAACTCACCTGCTGATCTAGACTGAGTGCATTCTCGACGGCCACATGACTCATAACTAAAGAATATCAATTATTTGTTTTGTTAGCAGAGAATGATTTTTTCTTTGATACTTCTCTTATCCGCCTCTGTTCCTTTTTTCAGTTCCGATTCAATTTATATATAATTTTGTTTTTTTTCCCCTGTGTTGCGTTACTCTTGTCCGTCTCTGCAGTCGACTCGAGCCCTTTTAACCGACACCTTCCACTGGCCCGTGGAATGGAACAGCAGTAACTACCGCGAGGCTTTATTTGGAGAACCAACCCTACAGCGAAGAGAAACCAAGGGGCAGTTCTCGCGATACTTGTTTTTTTTTTTTTTTTTTTTTTTTTTTTTTTTTGTAGAAGATGGAACAGGAAAGAATGCCCATCAAACTGTAATCATTCCTAAAATATTTGTATTTGAAGAAACTTTTAGTTTCATAATGTGAGATATTGTACTTTTTTTTTTTTTTTTTTTTTACAAAAACGACAGAAGAGTAAAGCTCTAGGAGATTTGGCTATGGTATAACTACCACCTCAGAGTATGTCAAAAGTTTATTGCCCCATCCATATCAAGGCAGGCCCCGATTGTTTGAAGTGCTAAATGGTGAAAGTAAAAACTTTGTAACGTACCAGTATGTTTCAATACCTTAGGATATAGTTTGTGTCAAAATTGTAGTGTGGCTTTTTGTCTTCTTTTTTTTTCTTTTCTAGTCCAATACATCATATTGCCACATTCAAAAGCTAATTTTTTTTTCACTTAAAAATCTAAAGTGGTAACAACTATCCTCTGCCAGTTGTTATGCATGAATAATTATGTATGGCCTTCTATTGTTAAATGGTTTATTCTCACTATACATCACACAGCAAGTATTGCAGCAGTTCAACTGTATTTTAAAGTAAAAATGTTTTGGAATTACTGAAATAATGCAATATTCAAAATGCCACTGCTAGGATCCTTACCAGATGTAAAACAAACATGATCCCATTACCCCCTGTCTTGCCCAGCTGCACTGGCTACTTGTCAAGTTCAGGATTACTTTCAAAATCCTCCTGCTTGCCTACAAGGCCCTTCATCACACAGGTCCAGAGTATCTCTCCAACCTGCTGACCCGCTATGTCCCTGTATGCAAGCTGAGGTCCTCTGACTCAGGCCTGCTGGTTATACCCAAGCAAAAGCACGCCACACTTGGAGAGTGCTCTTTTAGCTTCATGGCCCCGACTCTCTGTAACTCTCTCCCAGCTTTAGTGCGTGCAGCTCCCACAGTCGCTTGCTTCAAATCAACTCTCAAGGCCCGCTTGTTCTCGCTTGCTTTTAATGCTCTCTATGCCTGTATCTGTTATTAGCTGTGTTCTAAATTTTTAAAATTCAAAATGTTTTTGTTTTTTTTACTCCATCTTATCTGTATGATTCTGCTTGACACACACATCCACAATGTTTAGAATTCACATCCTAGCCTTTCATTTAATGTGTTTGCATTGTTTTTTAATGTTGTATTTAATGTACTATGCCCTGTATTTAACTGTATTTAATGTATTATGCATTATTCTTGTAAAGCGCTTTGTGATGGTGTTCCACTATGAAAGGCGCTATATAAAATAAATATTGATTCATTCATTCATTCATTCCTTCATGACCACCATGGCAAACATCTATTTAAGTCCTTAGGCACTGGTTGTAGGACAACCCCACTATCAAAACATATGGCAGTTTCATCTTTGACTCACCTTTTACTCCCTTTAAAAAGTAAAAAAAAAAAAAAAAAATTAAAAAAATCAAACCAGCACAGCCATTTTGCAGTTTACTACCCATCTACCAGACTCCCCATTAGGGTTGCCAACTGTCCGGTTTTTAAACCTGCTGCCCGGTTTTCTAGTACACTGATAACTGGACACGCATTGCCCATTAGCACAGTGCCGATATATATACAGTCAGTATGTCCCTAAGATACCTTGTTATCAGTTTGTTTGTTATTTGAAGCACAGGGGATGGAAAGGATGGGAAACCTTTGGTTGTTAGGTGAGTTTTACCCATCAGATACAAAATAAGTACCTGGTATCTAGGCTTATATAACACAGGGTGTCATGAGTTTTGGCTACTTTTATATATTTAAAACTATAATGAAGCTTTTAAATGTCATATCTGATAAGATAAATTTGTTTTTTTAGGTTAAACAAACAATCATCACAGAGTTTTCTTTTCTGTTCCCTTAAGCCATGGCACTCTGGAAATTCAGACACACAAAATTGATTCATTTCAGCAAGAAGATATTATGTTGAATTTAGCTGATGTTTTGTTTTTGTTTTTTTTGCTACAGAAAATGAGTACAGCCTGGTACCAAGAGCCTGTTTTGACTTATAACAGTTTCATACTGCTTTCTTGTTAAAGGGTGTGTGCAGTCGTTAAGACAATGGTTGTAATTGGTTTGGGAAAGGATATGTTTTATTTATGTAACCTGAAAGTGGTGCTAGCAACAAAATAAGTCCATAAATCTTACCTGTGGTGCATTTCCATTTGCTATAAAAGTCTCAAATATACAGTTTCAAAACAAATATGTGATATCGCAAACCTGTATTTTATTTTAATGCATGACATCTGGTACCACACAAGGTAAAAGAAAGTTCTCTGTTTGTTTGACTTGCCTTCCAGGAAATCTGTTACCCTTACACTTCCTAGGTTATTGCACCTCCTCAGTGTCATCAGGGGAAGCAACTAGTTGGTTACTGACAGAAATGCAGCCCCTGAAAAGGTAGGGACAAATTCACTCTCCAGGTGCAATGACCATGAAACTGCAATATTATTTGAAATCAAGGCCCACAAATAGAGATTTCCTTAGCCAAGAATTCCACTTTTCTGACTGCTTATATTTGAAAGACTTTGGGAAAGGCGGGTTGATTTCTGTAGCACACTGCCATGTGCTAAGCCAGTTATTTATTGTTTGGCAGTTTTTTCTCCTGTGATATAAAACCTGTGGTTTTGAAACTGTTTGTATGTGTGTGTTTTTTTTTTTGTTTTTTTTTTTACTTTGGTATTTTGTAGGACAACATGATCAATGTGTCATTCACTAAACATCTTCTGCAGCACAAAGTTCTGCACCACCCTCTTTTTAAAAGGAAAATCCTATAGTCATTTCATAAAATGTTTATTAAATAACTCAATGTTTTAATTTAAGGGCTTCTGTGCAGAACATATGCCTAATGTTCCCTATTAGTTCAGCACGGGAACTGTTTTTTAAGGGTTAGAGTTTGACTAAATCTATTTCTTGCCAACAGTTAAAGCTGCAGACACATGGCTTGTTGAAAAGTAATTTGATTATATTTCAAGCACTTTTTTAAAAATACAATTTGTATGAAATGTATTCTTTATATATTTTTAGTTTAGAACACAAAGGATGGAAGATGCCCACTTGAAGACCCCAGAGATGTACCCTACTTACCTCAATCCAGACGGTTGTCATGCTGATGCGCTGGGGAGACTGCACTGTGGTTGATCCCCGGAGCCAGCAACGCAGCCGTTGTGTGTGCTGATGCGCAGGGGAGGCAAAATAAACTGATCCCCGGAGCCAGCATTACACTTCAGCTATCAACTCCAACTGAAGGATATCTACATCATCAGATGGAAAGCAACACAAATGGATGGAGATGCAGATGAATCACATTAGTTTACTGTAAAGCTACGTCTTAATTGGTGCTTATCTTGCGAGAGCCAAGTTCAAATCAGCATGAAGTTTTAATGTCTACTCTCATGTAATGGAAATCAGTTATATATTTTATGTTTAGAACAGATTAAAAATAAGTCAAATTGGTCAGAAATATAATAATAAAAGACCAATTTTTGTACAAAGGTACATTACCCTGGAAAATTCTATTTTAATTTTTTTTAAAAACAAATACACACCTCCATAAGAAAGTTTGTTGTATATGATATTTGAATTGCGTTTTAAAGTGTATTTTAATTGTGTATACATTATCATTGTGGGGCTTTGTGACAGAGAGCAAATGAATCCAAATCAACAATGTCCCTCCCGACCTGTGAGGGCGCTATACAACATGAACTGTGGGCCTCGTACTGAATGGTTGGGCAGTTCATTCCAGGGTCAGTCAGAAGCCGGCCATTCAAAAAGGGGGCGGAGTCACGGTACCAGGAGTCATCTCCCTAGTACGATGAGCAAAGTGTCAGTGATGAATTGAAGGAGACGTGAGCTCAGGGTACTTTAGGGGAAGGTGCTGCCATAATCGGTTGTGGTTAACAAGAGGAAACGAGGACTGTGAGATCGTGAGTGACATGTTTTTGTTTGTTTTGTAACTGTGCATATTTGTGTTTGCCAGACAGCTAATACGAATCCCGGAGATGCCTCTACAAGCCAACAATAAGCCCAGACCTGCACCTGTGTACAAACAAGCACCACTGTTTAAATCACCGCACCTGCACAAAGAGAACGCACTGCCCAGAGACGTGTCTGTATCTGTGTTGTGTGTGTGTGTTTTGTATTATTATTTTGGGACTACAAACCCCTTGGTTTATACGCTGGCAATACCTACAGTTGGGTTTAGCCAGTATCATCGTTTCATACGGTCAAGGCCACCATTAAAAAGAAAATAAAAGATCTTGAACTGTGAACTTTGTGTTTGTCGTTGGCTGGATCACCTGCATCACTCTTACACCTACGCACTGCCACCCACATGTTCACAGGCATGTTGTTATTCCTTTGGTAGTCTCAAGCTGCAGTATGTAGCCCTGATTAGCAGTGTGTCTTAAAAGTTTAAGATAGCCCTAACAGATGTGTTGTGAATCAGCTTAATTGGTCATGCTGCAAAGCTGTAGAATTCCCAGGTGCTCAGGATCTGACAGGCTTTCCAGTCAATCAAATCCCACAGCACTGAGATGCGCACCAAGAGGCTCTCCAGACTCAACAGTATGTAATTAACCAGACCTGCACTGTTGCAACAAAGGAGCTATTCCAGTAGAAAATATAAAGGTGACATCACTGTGGCTATGCACTCACACCATTGATTTAATCCACACACTACAAATACAAATTATTGATTACAAATAAACCAGGGATTGTTTTGCCATGTTCTGGACTTTTTCCACTGTCTTTTATACCATGTGCTCTCACAACAGCAAATGTACAAAAACAACATAAACCAAACAAAACCTAACTCCAAGCTGGAGTGCTAGCTCAACTTTGCAAACGTCTTCGCTATAAAACAGGACAGCTAATCTGTTTACGGTAACAAAAACTGCTTGTTCACTAAAACAAGTGAACACAATACACAGCACTACATTTTCATTATTTCCTCCCCCTACTCTGTCACAATATACCATTAAAAGTAAACTCGGTGTGGATAGGAAATATCAGAGTATCTTACCTGATGCATTCTTATTTAGATTCAGTCAGGGAGACTTCAAACAAGCTGTGCTAGTATAGACAAACCTGTATTAAATAAAGACCATGTGTTCAGAAAGACCACCTTTATAGAGCGAATACTCTGTTTTGCTTACTAAATATCTTGGCATGCCTCAATAAGTGTCAGAAAATGGAGTGTCATCCATGTAATTAATAGTGGGGAGTGTCACATACATTTTGTTAGCGGGGTCAGACAAATGTGGAAACATGTGAAGGAGGTGGAGGCAGGGGGGGGGGGGGCACATTTATGAACAACTTGGATAAATGGGGAGACACTTCTCCCTGGCCCCTTTATTTCACAGTTAACTGCCGTGACCTTTCATACAGGCCCATTTCTATAAAACCAAAGCACTAACTTGTTATGAAAAATTGAGTTGGACCTCCACACAAAACAGCAATCAAATAACTAGCTTTTCATTTTGTGCAGTACATGCATCCCTTGTTGTCGTCCCATTTAGGCCTCAAAAAGTGGTTTGAATATAAAACCAACTCTTTGCTTTGCGAATTAACATATTAAAATATTTACATTTTAGGAAAGGCTATTAAAGGTTATTTCAACAGATACAGACTGGGTAAACTTTTGAATGATTGCAACTACATTTTGAGCCAAAGATTTGAAAATATAGATCAATTTCCAATGTAGGTTTACTGCTAGCACATTAATAAATCTGCTGACCCATACAATAAAACTTTGTTGAGATAAAGACCAATGTCCATGGGAAATTCCTGGTGCAACAGAAAATCCATAACTTCTTGATCCATCTCAGCTACCATCATTATCAGATTTCAACAGATCATTTTTTACTTCACAACAGCTAGATTTCCAGCCCCCAAAAACAAGCATGATAAACAACAGCCATCTGAGCTTTATCTTACACAGTGTGTGTTGCTGTACAGTGCAAAAGGCCCAATTTATTAAGCTTTATTTAAACATTGTTTTTGTTTAAAAAAAATAAGTCTGTTTTGATAAATAAAATACAGTCTAGAAAAGGGTAATGAATACAATGAACACGTTTTATTTTTCAAAATGTGAACAGGTGCCTGTGTGAAAAGAACAGGAACTACAGCTATAAGGGAAATTGATAGGACTACTGCTTTTAGAGCGGAATTATCAGCAAATGAATCACCTGACTTTTAAAAGCTGCCCATGGTAAAAACACAGCAAAGTGTAATTAAGCATAGTGAAAACACGATAAAGCACAGGTAAGCATTGTAAAGTCCAGAGAATTAGGGTAAATCTTATTAACAAAACATGGCAAACACTGGTATAACCATCATTTACAATTAAACATTTGCTGTCATATAAACCTCTCTGGGTGGGTCATGCGTTTGGGCTTCATTGCTTGGTGGTGGTTTCAATACAAAAATACAGGGTTAGGGTTAGGGTTATGACTTCTCTGTTGGATGGCAAACTTCAAACAGATGTTTTTTTTTTTCCATAGGTCAGTGACATATTTGTGGGATGTCTTCTTGTGTGTGGAAGTTTGATTGAATTGTGCAGTAGAACAAGGAAATAACATGACTCAGAGAGTATCATTTTAAATGAATTCCAACCCAGAGTAAATCACAGTATATAGCATTCAGTCTTGGGGGTGTTGGCCGCTGTACACTTTCATGCAGATTAACTGCTCCTTGGCTGGTGTAAGATCAGAGTTGTTTTCTCATATAGTAATGTTTTACACATCATAATACAGAAGCGGCTATGAGAATGGCAAAAAAAACTATTTACATTTGTAAAACACATATTGTGAAACAGACCATCCCAACTCACGTCACAGGTGAAGAATACAACTGTATCCCAATTGCTAAGCCGTGACTGAGAAAACCCTGCTAAATGAAATGCCCATGTGTTTACAATATTTCCTGTGCTACATTTTTCACTCCCCCCCATTGTTTAGTTCCCACTTCACACTGGTTCTCTGTGTCATTCTCCTGTCTCACGGTTTAGAAAATCATGTTGGAACAGGATGTCTAAGTGGAATGTATTATTATTATTATTATTATTATTATTATTATTATTATTATTATACATTACATAACAGACTTCTTAGGGTAAGTCAAATAAAGTACAAAATGAAGAGGATATGTCTCTTCCCAATGCAGTTCAAAGGTCATGCCTGTAACATCCTGTTTTGAATATGTGTTTTTTGTTCAGACAATCTTTTTTTTAAAACACTGATTAACAAAGGATCAAGGAGGACTTGGTAAAGCCTGTTTTAAGTAATGCTGTGATGCATTACCTGAAACCAGAACCACAACAACCTAATCTGAAACTCTGGGTTTCAGACTAAAAACTGTACAGCCTTGTGGTTTATGATGCCTATGACAAGGGCTCCCAAACATGGCTCAAGGCCCCCCAATGACTTTTGGCATGCTGACGGAGGACCCCCACCCAATGAATCTATAGAAATGCGAATTTTTTTTTTTTTTTACAATCACTCTGTTTCAATCACCATGCACATTATAAATTAAGATTATCAATGCACCATAGAGCTGAAGTCAAGGTTGTAAGTTTTTGTCACAAAGACAGCTGCAGTGGGCGAGGTCAGACCAGAAACAGGAACCAGGAAATAAACAACAGAGCAGTGGAATTTGGTGAAGCTGAGCGATTGGGTTCGCTCAGCGTTTAATAGTGAAACATACAGAAAATAAAAGGTTGTAAAGATAAAACAAAAGCACAGGACATGGCACTTTCGCCAAAATAAAGAGACAAACATAATGGACCACACAGACAAACACGGTGAGCTGATATTTAACTATTATTATTATTATTATTATTATTATTATAACCTCTGTCTCCAATCTCGTTCTCCACTCACCGAACACACAACCCTGAGTGAGTGAAAACATGCTGCTTTTATGCAGCTGTACCGAGACTCGATTGCTAATCAATCATTCAATTGGAGTCTCGGTACAACTGCACATGAATTAATAAAGTGCAATTCCCCGTGCTCGCATATTATTACATTTTACCTGCACGTGAAGTGCTGTGCAATCCTCGTGCCTAAATACAAATATACATTTTAAACAACTCGTGTTCCACAGACCCATTTATATCCTGTGTACCAATGACTATACACCAACATTAACACACAACACATAACATATAACACAAATAAATAGCCCAGGGGCAGGGCACTTTGCCACAGTTTTCCACATAATAACCCCATTGCTTTGTTAGGTGCCATGTTTGTGTGTTGTATTTTTGTCGTAATATCCCTCTTAGACATATAATTGTATTCTTCTTCTTCTTCTTCTTCTTCTTCTTCTTCTTCTTCTTCTTCTTCTTCTTCTTATTATTATTATTATTATTATTATTATTATTATAAGAAGTGCTGCTCTTGTCTATTCTTCCTAATCACAATGTTTTTTTTTTTTTATAAATGTTTCATTTACAGGAGAGACCAATTACATACCAATTACTAGATAAAGACTAAGGAATGCAAAGCAGCCGATTTTCTTTTGACAAAGGAGATTTCCTTTGCTGGTATTGCTGCTACAGTACATATCCGAGGACAGAGTAATTCCACACAGTTTGACTGCCAGAACTCATTTTGGATTCTAGCCATTTCAAAATCAGAGCTGCTGCCACCTGCAGGGTACTGCCAGTGTAAAGTTTGCAGATGCTTGTCTCATACCTCTGCAAGTGAACAAGGCTTTAGAGCATGTGATAAAGCTCTCGTTTGACACGTTGTCAATTAAGCCCTTATAAAAAAAATGGAGCTTCTTCAGAAATAAAAACTTTTTTTCTCAACATTTTTTGTTCTTCCTACTCTAATAATTGATTTCTGAAAATAAAAATTGCCAAACTGACCCATTGCCTTTCTCCCATACAAACCAAAAACTGATTTGTGTTACAACTGTGAAATGCTGAAAAGAGACACACAAAAGAGACATTTGCCAACATGTTATAGCAGGCTATATTTTAACATTACTGCTATAAACAGTTAGCCTGTTAACATTTGTTCAGAAGACTCCCACATTTTAATTTAGCAGATCACTTAACCCTGAAGACAGAGACAGTCTCTAAACACTAAGCACTCCTACTTCACTCCGAAACTAAGAAGTGATCATATCAGATGTTCAGCACTTACTGACCCAATCACCCATTCATCTATGAAGGATGGGGTATTGTGTTTGATGCTTATCCAATCAAGACATGTAAGTAAACAACACCAAAGAATATCTGCATTAGAAGAAGCTTCTGGGATTGATGACAGTCCTCTTTACCTCAGGACTGTGTTAAATCCAATATAAAATATGCTAATGCATTTTGTTTACAGGGAGATCAATTGTATGCATCTGCAGGGCTACATTGCTCACAGAAGACATGGATGTGAAGTGTTACTCAAGAGTGGCAAAGGACACCCTTGCTGACCTAGCCCTCCCTCCTCCCAGGGCAGTGCTCAATTGGCTGAGTGCTGCCCCCTAGAAGCTCCCATCATTGGCCGGCAAAGGAATAGCCTGGACTCGAACCGGCAACATCCAGACTATAGGGCGCACCCTGCACTTCACCCAAAGCGCCTTTACTGGATGTGCCACTCAGGAGCCCCCCGTCTCCCCCTTACCCTTCCTCTCTAAAACCTTTGAGCGGGCAATACACCGCCAGCTCTGCTTTCCTGTCTAACCACTCTCTGCTTGATCCTCTTCAATCTGGCTCTGCTCACTACACTGAAACTGCTGTCCTGTCTGTCACTGACCTCTCTGACCGCACCTACCAGGTAACCTGACACAGCAATTTTTAAAGTGGGGGTGCTGAAAACCATTGAAGAAAACTGTAATCCCTGAATATGATGGAAGTCATGCAAAGCCAGGGGTGTAACCGCACACCCAGCACCCCTAGTTCCAGCACCCCTGTCTCATGCTATGGTTTCTCATACCTTTTCTATGGTAATGATGCTCAGATCTTCCTCTCTTTCCTGGATGCACTCACACCACCTCAAACTCAACCTCTCTAAACCTGACCTCCTTTTCTTCCCCTCTTCATCTCCCCCCTCCTTTGATCTCTCTATCTCCATTCCTCTGGAATCCACCATGCTCACTCCCTCTTCCTCAGCCAAGAACCTCGGAGTAACCCTGGAACCCTTCTACTCCCAGCACATCTCCACTCTCGCAATCACCTGTTGATTCTTCCTGAGCAACATACGAAGAATCCAACACTTCCTCACCAACTACTCCATGCATCTCCTCATCCAGGCCCTGGTACTCTCCCGACTAGACTACTGCAACTCCCTCCTGGCCCACCTCCCTGTGTCTGCCACCCATCCGCTCCAGCTCATCCAGAACTCCGCTGCTCGCCTGGTGTTCTCTCTGCCTCGCTTCTCCCATGCTACTCCACTGCTCCGCTCACTCGGAACTGTATTATATATCTGAAACAAAAACGCATTGGAAATGTGAAAAAATGCCAAGTTATCCAAAGTGCCCAGCCATTTCAAGTAGCGATATCAAAAACACAAGCCACGTTTCAAGAAAACTTCAAGAAAACATTAGGGCAACCATTGGGGCAACTAGTGTCTTGCATGCATTTGATCCGCATTTATTGTACCTGAAAAACACAAGTGAAGTTAGTAGAAACAGTTGGGGCAACCTTGGCCCCCAACGGTTTTATAGTTCTGTTTTTGTTTCAAATATACAGTACATATGTGTGGATAAAAGTGCCTATGGTCTTCAAAAAGTTTTTTTTTTTTTTGCATGTGATGCGTGCAACTAGTCAATTTTAAAATATCAATAAATTGTTTCATATAAATGGTACAGACATCAAAATATGTATGTGCCCCAGTATATTTCCATGTTGACAAAACAAGGTATTTGTCATTAAACGCAGATGTTCTGTAATATACATATGGGTGGATGGGTGAAAGTGCCTGGGGTCTGCAAAAATACAACGGAAGAACAAGAAAAACAAAGATGGAGGACAGTTTTACCTTTGGCAACTTATATCTCTTATTGTATGATAGGTATTGAAGTTTTTTTTTTATATTTCACCTAAGAATGTTGGAAAGTACATATTAAAAGTGGAATGGTGCTTTTGGCTGATTTAGTTTTGCCTCCCCAATACCTCGAAAACACATGTACTATCCGTGTTGTATAGATAGTCACTGGTAGTTCTCGCGCGTTCCTGTAACTTGACGCAAGGAACTACCGTTCTCTTGATGGCCATACCATTTTTGCAATGCACGAATTATAAACAGTGAATAACGTTAGGTTATTACCATAACCCTGGTTCCCTAAAAGGAATGACAACCATTACCGAATTGGAAGAGCCCTCTCTGACCATCAATCACTGACCATATATAAAAAAGCTGCCCTATCAGGGCCCTGCTGTGAGGAGGAAGTCCCTCCCACCTCCTGTTGAAGAGGGTCGTCTTCACAGTAGCATATCGCCATTTTCTTTCAAAATCGGAGGTCAGCTGAGGACACAACCTCGAAAGGTAATGGTTGTCATTCCTTTCAGGGAACCAGGATTATGATAACAACCTAACATTCCCTTTCAAGTGGAATGACAACCATTACCGAATGGAAAGCTGAACCAAAGCTGTCGTGGCTCCAGATTACTGACAGCACAGCCTCGCGGCGACAGTGTCAGAGCCTACATGACGCCTAAGGGCATGCTGCCTGCAACACTCTAGAGCCCAGAGAGGGCCTCGCTCGCTTTGCAACATCAAGGTGGTAAAAAAGCGCAAATGTCTGACTACCTGTCCATGTAGCAGCATTGCAAAACTCATCCAAGGAGGTGCCATGAAAGAGGGCCCACAAAGTCGCTTGGCCCCTGGTAGAATGGGCCGTAATGTCCCCCGGCAAGGGGGAGTCCGTCTGTTCATACGCCAAGAACAGTAGTGACAACTTCCCTTCTTTGAGGGGGACAGCCGAGGCGCAAATTGCCAGGACGGAGCCATCACTCCAGTGATTCCGGCATTGTCTGGACACCAGCCAGTATTTACCCAGGCTTGAAGCAGGCGCATTCTCAGCAACCCTAGGGGAAGGATTCTCGAGGCAGCTGCTATCAGCCCAAACAACCTTTGATATGTTCTGACTTGCAGAAGAGAATCCTCTCTGAATTGGGAGAGTGTGACTTCCAATGACCGAATCCTGTCTTCCGACAGTGAGGCAACCATGTTCACAGAGTTCAGTTTGATCTCCTGGAACACTGTGAGACAGTACGAAGTAGCTCTTCTGTTGATGTATGGAGAGCCTTAACTTCATCACATGATCTGTGTACCAAGTGTAACAAGATCCGAATACCCCACAAGTGAACCAGTCGCCCGGCTGGACGGACTGGAGGATATGCTGTGCAGTCAACATGTTGAACTTCCTTTGTTTGAGGAACATGTTGAGGACTCTGAGGCCGGCTCTTCCTCTGCCTGCTTGCTTGTTCTGGGGTGGAGGGCGGCATTCAGGCCCAGTTGCCCCTGCAGGCTGTGAAGGCCACCTTAGGTGCAGGCGGTAGGCGGGGAAGCGAGAGAACTTCAAAGTGACTTGCGTGGCCTTGTGGGACCTGTCAAGTTCTCAGTGGTCGCTCTGAATGTCTGTCCCGGTGTTATGGGGGCATCCAATAACGCCACCTTCTCGGTCTCCACAACCTTGACTTGTGTTAGCCATAGATGCCGGCAAGCAGCCACCAGCGCCACTAGAGACCTCCCTGATGCCTGACCCAACTCCCCCATCAGTTCAGTCATCGCCCCCATCACCACTTGGAGCTCCCCTGCGTCCGTTTCTGTTGCCCTTTCCTGCAGCCTCGCCGCTAGCTGTGGCTGGTAGAGCACCAGTATAGCCATTGCGTTTGCCGCTTGCAATGACAATGCTGCTGATGCATATGCTTTTTTGAGCATGGCGTCAGCAGTTCTGCAAGGCTTGGATGGGCAGGTCGGGTCTTTGTCCCCTCTGGTGAAGGTGGATCCCTGCATCAGTACCGTGACCGTGTCCCCGATTGTGGGGAACATGCCTAGGTCTGCTTCTTGGGCTCCTGCAGTGTGTAGCAGGAACTCTGCTGTTCTGGAGTCTGAGGGAGCAGATGCCGAGTTGCTCCAAGATGAGCGAACCAGCTTCAGAAAATCCTGGTACAAGGGAAGGGCATGTTGTGGGTGCCCTTTCTGCTTTGAGAAACGGTTCCCATTCCCCTCCTGTTCTGCTGGACAGGTAACGTCCGTGGCAGCAGCTGCACGCTGCATCAGGGCCCGGAACTCCTCCCTGTGATACATGCGGAAGGGGCGGTATGGAGCCCCCCGCTGTGGGGGAGTGGTCCTAGAGGACCTTTGTTAAGGGCCCTGGACCATCGATCTCATTATCCCCTGTCCTGAGGAGAGAGACCTCGCTGGGGATAGGGCTGCTCTCCTGCGCGTTGTTCATTTACAGAACTTTCTGCATGGAGAGCAGTCCAACTCACCTGCAAGCACCCGGGTCGTGTGGTCTGGCCTCAGGCATCTGGCGCAGGATGAATGTTCGTCCTGCCTGGGAAGCTTCGCCGCACACTGGTCGCACCGGTGGAAACCAGCTGATGACCTTGTGGAGTGCACTGACATGGCACAGGACGTCAGTGCCGAGCAACGCGTCGGTGCCAAGCTTGCCAAAAATAGCGCAAGCGAAATCGGTGCCGAGTGGATCAGCGTCGTCGTCGAGGAACCATGGTCGGTGCAGAGTAGTCAGTCAAGTCAATCGCCGTTGAGTAGATGCCGAGGAGAGCGCTGTCGGTGCCGATAAGGAGTGCGGTCGGTGCTGAGCTGTAGTCGGCGCCGAAGATGTTCTCACCGGTGCCGAGTCAACCGGTGCCGGGGTCAGCGTCGAAGAGTGTTGCAAGCCGGTGCTGAGTAATCGGCGTCGGGGTGGGCGGAGTGGACAAGTGCGGTCGATGGTGGGCTGGTGTAGCTGAGTCAATCGGGATCGGCGTCGAAGGAAAGTGCAGCTGCACTAGGAGAGCCCGAGGCTTGAGAGGGGTGCATAGGCCCAAGCTGGAGGGTCTCTATGGCTGAGTAAATCGATGGTGCCGTGAGCCAGCGGGGTCACCCTACAGCACCACAATAGCTCAAACAACGGTAATTAAACTACACTAGGTGGTAGAAAAGAGAATAACGGCTGCTTACCAATCTCAAAGAGGGGTCAAAACCAGCTCTAATCAGTAAACTGACACAAGACGAAGGCAAGAGCAATCTAAAAAAAAATCACTTAAAAGTGTATCTTACCGTGTATTTTTAAATTTGTCGGCTCAAGAACCAACAGATCAGCCAAATTCCAGAACAAACATGCGGGAGGCAATCTGTGATCTGACTCAGTTGAGTGAGAGAGAAAAAGGCGATATGCTACTGTGAGGAGGACCCTCTTCAACAGGAGGTGGGAGGGACTTCCTCCTCACAGCAGGGCCCTGACAGGGCAACATTTTTTTTTTATATGCTAAATGATTGACGTTCAAGAGGGCTCTTCCCATTCGGTAAAGGTCATTCAACTTGAAAGGGAAACTACATTACCCATTATACATCGCGGTTTTTTATATATATATATATATATATATATATATATATATATATATATATAATATATATATATATATATATATATAGGTATATATATATAGCGATTTTATATATAAATAATATTTGTATATATAATTACATGTAAATGATAGTGTTGTATAATTTTGTATCCGGTTTTGTGTTGTTTCATTTATATTTTCCCATGTGGCACCGGGCCTTTCTCCGGAAGGAATAGAGCGTCTGCCCGCTTGACTTCCTCTTTTTCTACAGCCTGGGTTAGGTAGGAAGTTGTATATATTTTCCCCTAATTGAAATCTAATTTTAATCGACTTCTTTATTTCCCCATCCAGAAACTTTTTCACCTTATTTGTGTGGAGAAACATGTAAACTTTGTTTATCTGGTGGCATTATTGATTATGATGTTGTATTTCAATAAAATAAACGTTTATAGTCCAGTGCTTCTATGTACCGTGACATGTTGCACACGACACAGCTGCAGCGTTGCAGTTTCTGCAGGGGCAGCTCGCAATTATTTGAGAAAATGACTAGTACTATAATCATTTGTTAACGTAACATCGGTCAAATACGTTAACTACGTCTTTATGTTTTACAAGTATAAACAGCGGTGCTGGTGCCGGCAGTTGATTTATTTAAGTTTGGTAAATGGTATTGCGTCCACTACTGCTGTTATCAATGTAAAATTATGGCATTTGTTTTTTTCTAATAGCCATTATTATTATAAATATGCGGTGACTGGTTTGAAATGTGTTATTTGTATGTATATTTAGGTTTAAGGTGGTGAACAGTGTTTCGTGACTAATAACATGGCCGACGCTACCGGTACTACTTGCCAGTATAAACAAGTTGTTCCAATAGGAGACACGTTTCTAAATTTAAAGATTAGCTTCAAATTATTAACAATCCAAGCGCATCTGCGGTTATGGGAATATCGATTTTAAGTATATGGTCTCTCCCAGTTTGTTTTTATTATTATTTAATCAACCACAGTACTCCTTGTCTGAGTGTCTATGCCTACGTGTTGGTAGCGTTGGTCCACTCTTGTAATAAACTGAATTTTCTCTTAACAGTACACAATGGGACGAGTTATCAGGGGACAGAGAAAAGGTGCGGGCTCCGTCTTCAAAGCCCATGTGAAGCACAGGAAAGGCGCTGCTAAACTCAGAGCTGTCGACTTTGCTGAGCGCAATGGCTACATCAAGGGGATTGTAAAGGTAATTATTTTGAACATCTCTGCAGCGCGGTACTAAATGGTACTATCGCCTGAGATGTCATCCACCAGGAATGTCTTCTGCACAGCCCCGACTAAAGAAAAACTGAAATGGATTCACTAATTTCTTTGGAAGATTTTTAATTGACACTGAAACAGAATACTTTCTCAAAAGCTACGCTTATTATGCCGATTTTAAGAAATAGCAGCCTGAATTTGTTGTGAAGTGCATTGTCTCTTTTAAAAATACATTTAAAAAAATGTTCCCACTTTTCCAGGATATCATTCACGATCCAGGCCGTGGTGCTCCCCTGGCCAAGGTGGCTTTCCGTGATCCCTACAGGTTCAAGAAGAGGACCGAGCTCTTCATTGCTGCTGAGGGCATTCACACTGGACAGTTTATCTACTGTGGCAAGAAGGGTGAGTTTAAGCCCTTTAATGTACTTTTGCTACTTTAACTGTAGGTGCCAGTGACATATTAAATTGTGCAAGGGTGGGTGTCAGGATTCCCATTGTGGCAAGAAGACATGATCATGTCCCAATATAAATTGTAATTTGAGCTGTCCCTGTACAAAATATACTTGGATTGTGGCTGACTAATTTATACACAGTGGTGGTTGAAAACTAGCCCAGTGGATATATCTGAATACTAGTTTGGTAAGTGCATGGGTTATTCTCTCCTCTCAGGAGTACATTTCTTTTATTTTCCTTGAGCGCTGGGCTATTAAAGGCAATATTTTCACAAGTGCTAGTAGAAAGATTCAAATTTGCATTGGGATTTTGTAGCAATTAGTTCTGTTTATTGTGAATTTGGGTCACTGTGAATTAAACAGTAAATTTTGGCAACTGGAATGCCATTTGTGATGAGATATTCAGCAGTATCCTGTAGGTCTTGGCAAGTGCCTACTTCATGATAGTTCATTGTGTATTTAAAGACTTTCTCTTAACAAGAACTCGGCCTGCAAGGACGCTGTTTGATATGTGTTATTGAAGTTATTCATAAATGTGTAGTTATCCCCAAACTTGTCAGTTTTGTTTAAATGTGAGAAACAAATGTATATCTATATTAAAAAAAATAATAATAAAAAAAATAGCACCTAACCTTTGTATTTAAAATTCTCTAATGTTGAGCCACATTATGGATAATCTGAATATTTGGGTGTGTAACACATGCTCTGTTTCTGTCCTTTTTCAGCTCAGCTGAATATTGGCAATGTTCTTCCAGTTGGCACCATGCCTGAAGGTACAATTATTTGCTGCCTGGAAGAGAAGCCCGGTGACCGTGGCAAGCTGGCCCGTGCCTCTGGGAACTACGCCACTGTCATCTCTCACAACCCTGAAACTAAGAAATCCCGTGTGAAGCTGCCATCCGGGTCCAAGAAAGTAATCTCCTCTGCCAACAGAGCTGTTGTTGGTAAGTGCACATCTGAAATAGGTCCCTTTAATCCCAGAACACACAGAAAGTGGCTTGAATAGAGGTATGTATCATCATACAAGACCAAAAGCATAACATGGCTCATTGTAATTCACCAAATGTTTCTTGAATTAATGTATTGTAGTTGGGGTGAACACATACTCTAGATTTGTCCAGAGAAAATAGTCCACCGAATAATGATTTGATCGTATTAAGCATCATACAAGTAGCCTGTCAGGAGCCTCACATATAGTGATGCATATCCTGATATGTATTGTGACATTAGTGTATCATTGCACCTGTACGGAGAAGGGGTTGAGAATTTGCTCAAGCTCAGTTAATGATATTTGCATGGAAGGCGTGTCAGAAAATGTTTTCCACGTATGATCGACTTGCATATCGCTTCAAATTAATTTAGGCATAATCTCAGTATTTGAGGTTTTTTTTTTTTTTTTGATACTCCACTAAACCCTTTTAAATTGGTATCTAGGTGTTGTTGCTGGTGGTGGTCGTATTGACAAACCAATCCTGAAGGCGGGTCGAGCCTACCACAAATATAAGGCCAAGAGAAACTGCTGGCCACGTGTCCGTGGTGTGGCTATGAATGTAAGTGAAATAAACTTTGTCATCATGTGTTTTGTTTTTGTAGAAGCTTGAACAGTAGGTTTAATTTTGCGCTTAATGTGTTTTAACCAATAGTGGTTCATTTATTCAGTGCTTGTCAGGCACAATTTATTCACCAAACTCCTCAATACTGAGGAGTCATTATTTTATTACTATAAACGTCTCAGTTATGCAAATGTCTGATATTCTTTGAGCCCTGGATGCAGAAGCAGCTACCTCCATTGTTATGTCCAAATGCATGGAGCTATGGGAAATGGCCTTTTTTTGTTGTTTTTCGGTTTCATTCGGTCTCACTTGGCCATTGAAAGGTTTTCTCTGCTTTTTCCGGAGAAAAAATGATTAGAGACCTGTGCTTTACGTTGTCTTGATGTCAGACTGGGTCTGAACTAGGACCGCAAAGGGTTAATACTTCATGTCCAGTTATTGTAATTAATACACTGTCTGTAAAACACATTTGATCAGACGAGTTGCTTGTAACGAGTGAATGTTTTCTCTTGCAGCCTGTTGAACATCCCTTCGGTGGTGGTAACCATCAGCACATTGGTAAACCCTCAACCATCAGGAGGGACGCACCAGCTGGTCGTAAAGTCGGTCTCATTGCTGCACGTCGTACTGGTAGACTACGTGGAACAAAGACCGTCTCAGACAAGGAAAACTGAGCTCCAGTACTTTCACATAATAAAAATGTGTAAAAACCCCAACACTTGAATACATCTATCTGTCATGTTTGATCCTGGGGGGGCAGATATGTTCTGGTAATCTGACTTAATCACAAAATCCTGTACAACATTTCAAAAACCTTCACTTTCAGAAAAATTAAAAGGAACGACAACTCCCAAGCACAAAATGTTTATTTTATCTATTGTTATTTGGCCCCAGAGAAATTGAGTGAATGTTATATGGTTTTATTTCACTTTCTGGGATGAGCTGTTCTTGTGAATGCAATGGCTTGAAACTAACAAGCACACTTATCAACTTTTTTTAAAATATTAATAAACAGTAATAATTGTTGGATAATGATGGTCAAATACTTACATAACCAACAGACCAGGCACATTTGGACAGGGTTACATTCATGAGACCGTTAGGTGTAACAACTGACGGGAGTGGTATACACCAGCAGCCAAGGGTTTTCACCTGGTGTAAAATGTATTTTATTAGATACAGCAATAACAAAATCTTTCGTTAAATGTGTTTTGGTGAATAGAGGCAGGCTATGTGCATGTCATACAGTTGCACCAGTGGTCTAACTGATTAAACTCATGGGAGGACCTTTTTACCCACAAGTTATTGTAGATCATGCTTTCAGCATGTATTGAAGCTGGTTTTCATATTACACATTCCTAATTAGGAATCTTGAAAAGAATGGATGAAGACAGAGGCAGCTGTCTACTTAAATTTGTAAATGTGGAAGGCATATGGTTACAAAAGCTGCATCACCTAGAATTTTTGGATTGAGACAATAAAAATAAAAACTATGAACAATTTACATAATCGGTGAAACTACAAAATGATATTGCCAAAGTCTACCTGAACCCATAATAGTAGTACTATATTTCATGTTAGATTTTGGAATGTCACATTTTTCAATTGGTCAGTTTTTCTTATATGAAACTACAAAGAGGTATGTAATTCAATATGTTAAATGTAACATTATTCTGCAGGTTTCATTCTACTTTATGAAGCAACATTTTTTAATTATATAGGGTGATTCTAGACTTTGCCATAGCTGTACATGCTTTCTAAAAATTAAATTTTTAAATAGAAATTTGTCAATTATCTTTTACCATCTGTACAAACCATATCATTGCAGTACTGAAACTATTTACATTTAGTAAGTTTCACTTCAATTTAACAAAATTAAATTCCTTTGATAACAACTACTACAAAACCTATTTACTCATGTAAATAAAGATGTGGGACACTAAACAAATTCAAAAGAACAATCTTTAATTATCTCTTTCAATGCATTCTCCAAAAAAATGAGGATGTAGTTAACAACAAAAGGTAGGATAGGGTTAATACAAAAATCTTAAAGGTTAATCTTAAAAAAAGAAAAAAAGGTTTTGAAATCAGACTTTGTCAGTGTCGGTTTACAGACTAGTAGGCTCGATATTTTTTGCAACAAAGAAATGACCAAACGTATGTTGTTAAAGCAAGTATCACAAGTGGACAAGATGTGCCCTTATCCCAGTCTAAAAGAAGGTAGGTCCTGATAAATTCCAGTATGAAATGTCATGCATTCATTTCAAGAACCTCACGCTTGTATTAAACACTCCAGAGTGGCGTAAGCATATAATTTCCAGCGCTGTCACAACGGGACTACTTGAGGCGCATGTACTGCACTTTAGAATTCAAATAGTAATTTATTTAGGTTTTTGCTTTTTTTAAAAGGAACATTTTTACAGTGTGCTAGGTTTATACAGTGCTGTAAGGCAAATCAAGGGATTTTATTTTCCATGCATGTTTCACAAAAGCTTAAAAAAATAAGTCAACCATCTAATTAGACTAAAATTTTTAAGAACTACTAAGACCTTACAGGCATACATAAATCTAACATTTACACGTACCCTGGTGCAAGGTTTTAAAAATAAAATTGCTTTGTTTAATTAACGTGTCATAATTTAGGGGAAAACCAGGCTGCTACACAAAGCTGTGATCACCTGCAGAAAAGAACCTGAAGGGTTAACTGAATTCCCTCTTGGTAAAGCATTCCTTGACTTGTTAAGCCCAGCAGTATTAACAGCACTGTACTGTGTATGCCATCAACAGCAGTGGACAATGATGCACTTCATAGGCCATTGTGGTTTTTGCCCATACCATCTGCACCAAATATTTACAATACAGCATAAATAAAATTCAAGACAGTTACAGTGTCAATATTCCATTTTCTTTATTCTTGCTAAGGGGCGCAATGCTTTTAGTATATTTCTGTGCACAAAAACCTCACAAAGTGAAAGTTCACATCGCGACTAGCTCCAGAATTCAACGTCACACCATGGCCAAAACAAAAGTCGGCAAAATTGGGCGCAGAACTCTGTACAGTCAATATCTTCTTTAAAAATAACACAAGGACAGAAATGATCCTCTTAAATCAAATTCTATTTGTGAAATTCAGCAAAATAATTTCTATAAAATAAAACAGCAAAATATTTAAATATAATATGGTGGGCTGTATCATTTCTTTTGCAGGAGTATTTGGTATTTTAGACAAATTCCAAAAAAAAAAAAAAAAAAAAAAAAAAAAAATACACACATTCAAGTTACCAATTAAATACAGTATTTACTGGTGTTTTCCTTTAAATCCTAAAGAAGGATGCTTAATTAGCATTCAAGATACCTCAAACATTTGCAGTTCGACTAACCAGCAGTTATTTCATATAATTACAACCCTGCTTATTTTTGTTTTATGGATGAAGAGTTCTAAGACAATGCCTGCTTTCAAGTAGGACTGCATGAAACAAAACCCAAGCGAGTTGCTCCATTGTAGGAGGCACTCAAAACATCTCTGCTGACTGCAGCCTTCACTGGACTGCAGTAGAAGGAAAGTGTTAAGAAGTTAATCTAAAGGTAAGCTCTACCAATGAAATTAAAACAAGCACACCAAATACAGTCTATTATGCTCCAGGCATCCTGGCATAGCAAATTCTTGCATATATTTTTTAAATTTAAGTCTTTAAAATTCCTATTACTGAAAACTATGTGTTTATTATCCCACCAACAGACTGCCAAGTATTACTGAGGAATATATGTGCAATTGAAAAGCCACTTATTCTTATATTTTTGTTTTCCCAATTACAGCCATCAAGGTGTAACAGAAAAGGCTCTTAAACTGTTAAATTAGGGCCTACAACTGCTGTCATGTACGATCATATATTTCCCATCGGCTACACTAATCTGGTGTGAAGCCATGCTAAATGTTACAGCATATTAACTAGCGCTTCAAAATGAATCAACTAATACCAGAATGAAATAAAGGCAATGGAAGAGATCTAGAACAATGTTACATCACCACTTTTCCACATCAACCAAATATTGTAAGGTTATACCAGCCAGTTAATAGCCCATAGTAAAATCAACTCTGGCAGCAGTCTCAACATAACATGGTTGACATGGTTAGGCTTTTTTTTTTTTTTTGTGTGTCTTTCCCTAAAAAGAACTGACCCAAACCTTCACTGCTGAGCACAGGTGACAAAGCAAAATATATTTTTTTTTCATTTTGTTGTTTAGATCTGCAAGTCTCCTACAGCAAGAGACAGTTTTGCTGAGGAAATTCAACAGTCAAACATAAACAAACTATGTACACCTTTGCCATTTACACATTAGCGTCAGGTCTGTTTTCTTACAACACTACACACTTTCCACTGCAGGCAGGTTATATTTTGACAGCAATATTCTGCTGGGCAGGCAGTGAATAGACTCTCCACTCCAGGTTAAATAGAAATAGTTTTATTCTGAATGAGAAAGACCTGGAGAATAGTTGAACTGTAAGGCCTGGTCGTGCACTTAATTCAACCGTCTTGATGGAGTGAACCAGATGAGAAAATGCAGTTTTTATTCTTTCGTCTGAGCTGGAGACACTTCTTCACTGCCTTCCCAGTTTTCTTGTGCTCGTTGGCCTGGACGCTGAGGGTTGTTCATGTGCTGTGCTGCTGGGCCCGTGTACGGCTGACCATGTGTATGGTTATTCTGAAAAACAACAGAGTATACATTGATTTAAACAAAAAACTTGGCAATGAAAAGCAAACACACCCCTGGTGGCATACTGCAAGTATTAAAAATATGGGAAAGGAATCTGTTGAAATGGCCACAGGTTAAAACAATATAGGAACTTCATTGATAACACTGTGTAACAAAAAAACATTTTTTTTTTGTTCCTGGGTAGTAAGTGTTATTTCCTAATTGCTTATGCCTCAAAAGTATAGAACATGAGTATTATTCCCCACAAACTTTGCTTTTGTGACCAGGACAGTGATATTTCAAAATATCACTATTTCCAATGGGAAAATGGGCAAATGTGTGTCTTTTCGTTCACATTGTCAGAAAAAAACAACATATGAATCCAAATTAACATGTATTTATACTAAAGTAATAGTAATAGTAGTTTGTATCATAGATATGGTCAGAAGTTAAAACAATGTGAAAGTGAAACACTTTTTTTACTGGACAACATGGAACTTAAATGAAAAAAATATAATTCAGATGAGTGCTAAACATTAGGACACTAATAAGGGTACTGTATCTATACTCCATAAACCTGAATAGTTGTATGACCTCAACTTAACAGCTATGTCAGATGTCAATGTTAACACCATTAACATATTTAGCACACTGTGTATATGTGTAACCCTGCAAATATTCAGTCAATACCTAAAAATCAGTCAATGAGATAAGGGTTCGCCATTTTTTTTTTCCTTTTACATCTACTGGTCAGGAAAGTATAAACTACAAAAGCTCAGATATGATCATGAATAAATCACAAGATTGCGTAATTTTCACAAGGTGCAGCAGATTGTAAATACACAACCAAGATTTCAAAAGATCAAGAAATCTCAAAAGGCTTTGAATTAAGGTATATTAACAAGGCTTTCACCCAACCCTAGAATCTGTGTAACTAATTTAAAACAGACATATAGTCTGCATTGACATCAGTATTCCAAGGCTCGAGGTTGAAAAAGTTCTCAAAATTGGCCCCTCACTGGTTACTGATCTAGAAGAAAATAAAAGTTTGGAAAATGCATGCAATGCATGGTGCTGGCAGAAGAAAAGCAGTGAGGTCGTTCCAGGACTTGGATTCCATTCTGAGAAATGTGCATGGTGTTAAAACGTAAAAGGTCTAAAAGTACAACTGTGCTCACTGCCAGCTACAGTTGACTAAACTCTCAAATTAGGAGAGACAAAAATAGTTATTTAACTGTGAAGCAAAACAAATCATTCATAATTCAAAAACTATTTTTCATGATCAATACATTTTTATTCTGATTATCGATTTGAGCCATGAAAAATTAGGGGGTGCATGGTTTCAAAATCCCATCCTCCTTCACAGCAGTTATTGATATTACATAAATTTCACATGCTACAGAAGCACAACTATCGCACATGATTCAAATATGCAATTTTCAGGGCTCACATTCCCTGAGGATAGTCCTCTCCCCAAAAAACAAACGAGTACGCACTGTGACATGGATGGCAGCTGACACTGCAAACGGAAACTGCTGTTGTGCACCAACATTCTTTTAACCCCGATGTGTACATCACTTTAATTTTCGATTTGATTGATCTTGAAACAGAAAGCAACATTTGTTTGTCTCCACAAACAGAGAGGTAAATGCACAATCAGCTTTAACTAACAAGCAGGCAGCTGCACAGAAGACACAAGAAGGTAGCCAGAACTGCATAGACAAATTCAAAACACACATTCTTACAGTAGCAACTACTAAATCAAAACTAATATTATCTAATTATTCTGACCTTTTAATATTGTGTCACTCACTGACTGTCCACAATAGCAATCTCAAAAGCTTGCTGCAACTTAAAATGATCACTGTGTAGACAGGTTGTTTTAATTGACCAGTCATTTTGTTTTTGTCTTTTTATACTGTAACGCTGTAAATATTTGGCAAATCACAACCATGAAACTTATTTTGCTCCAGAAATGCGAGACAGATGTCACACTTGTCATTATCTCAGGAAATATGTGGATTTTATACGAACGTTGTTACACTGCCAAATCTGCACTGAATATATCTGCACAAAAGCTGCCAGAGTTCTGCAACTGAGAATTTTGCCAGCTGCCATTCCCAGAGAGTGCAGCTCAAAAGATACAGCCAATTGACGTATGATTTAACACGCTGTTTAAACAAAGCGTTAGCAGCTGTTGGACCGAATGGATCAGGCAACAATGGTAAAATGTAAAAAAAAAAAATCGCCTGAACCCCAGGATATTACTGACTGGACTGAGAAAGCCTGGAATAAACTGAAACTTACAGAGAAAATACATGCGCTTGTTAGGAAATCTTTCTTCATTTGTGGTATTTCTAATGTTTTATCAGGTTAACTGTTTGCTGAGGAAAAAGAAGTAGTAGAGATCTTTGGATTCTTTCATGAGAACATTGCAGTATAATAAAGTACCGGTAGTCTAAATCTAAGTGACAGCTGTTCGCTTTAGAAACAGTTATAGATGTGTTAACTACAACTGAATGCATAAGCTTATGGTAATATTTGTTTATTAAAATATAAAAAGTATTTGTATACATATTTATATAGGTTTATAGATTTGGTTCAATATAATTGAATGCATTTGTGGCTTGTTATGAATTTATAGTTTACACCTTGTTTCTTGGTGCTTTTAGATGCATTTTTTTTACTCGTTTGCGTGGGATTCCCCTGTATAGTTTTGCTAGTAGTCCTGAAATGTTTTTCTTCTAGATTTACCTTTTGAGTAGCTTACACATTAAATTAGTAATAAATAGGGCTAAGAGTTTATCAGAGAAAATTTGGACATAAATCATGGAGCAGTCATAGTCAACGTGTTCAAAATCATGGAGAAAATGACAGGGAGAATGAAGTCACGGGAATAAAAAAATTAATTAAATAACAGTCTTTAATAAAAGCATATTGTGGCGTTGGTGCGCACAGGTTCAGCAAAGAAGCACGAGACAGCAAATGAAATTTCAATGTGTTGCTTTTTTATTTGCTCTGCGATGGTGACTATTTAACAGTAGCATTTATTTATTTTTATTTAAGTGCTGAACTAAGCAGAGAATAAAGATGCAAACAGGAGAAAAGGGGCAAGAGATGGCAAGCGGAACACACAAAGAGGGTGTGGGGCTGACGAGACATGTACATTAAATTAAGCGCACCCGTACAACAATTAAACAACAAGCGGAACAATAATTTCAATTAAAAAGAGGAAACTGTTCAATGTATGTCCTGCAGCGAATGCTGGCACTTAGTATAGTACACACACACACACACACATTCAGACACACTGAATTTCTGTTAACATAACTTTCAGGAAGAATTTAATCGAAGAGCTTAGTTTGACTTTTTTCTTCTCCAAAAAAACACATAGGTGGTCAGCAAGTACAGTGTTGGAGGTAGTTCAAACTATGTAATTAATTATTTGAATTAATCAAAGATAAATGCATTTTTTTTAAATGTGAAATTTAAATGTTAGAGAGTAACACTTTCCAATAAAATCATATACAGATTGAACACAATTTACTAACATCCCTGCAAGTCACGCACATTAGCAAAAATCGCAGACACTAGTAAAAGTCACGGAATCCGTGACACCCGCAACGACCATGACTAAATCCCAGCCCTAGTAATAAACCACATTATATATTCTTACTGGCATGGATATTGATTGTATGTTCACAATGATGTATTAAATCACTGTATTTTGGTTCCTTTTAATTCTCTTCAAAAAAAGGAATTTGGGAATTGCTGGTCATTCTTATTGAAGAACAATTAGAGGGAATACAGTAAACAGTGTTTTTTCTTCATATTTGAATTATTTGTAAAATAATTTACAGTCAAAATCAATTAAATGCTTTTACTGGAAGGAAATAAAATCACAATTTGTTGTATTACACAGGTTTAAAAATGGATAAACTGATAAAAATAAACCAGTAAAATATGTTTAGCAAACACAGTGATGGCTGCTTTCATTACCTAAAACATGAGCAGGAAATACTAGCATCCTTTTGTGGCTGCACACTTCTCTACCACAAATGGTGCGCCTACTAAAACCAGTACAAATGTTGTAAACCCACCCCCCAATATCCCCTGGTTAAACACTAAGCCAGTTACCTGCTGAAATTGTGAGCCTGGTGAGTGAGGGTAGAGAGGGGCATCTTCTGGAGGGGAAGAATCATGGTCATCCGGGGCGTCCTGATCATCAGGCTCCTGGAATAAACAGATGTAAAACACTCAAGTAGCTTGCATGCTTTTTCCATCAGAAAAACAATACACTACACAATTCAAAAGCGTATGAAAATGTATTTCTCTTTTATTGACTTGTCTAAGTAACTCATTTCAATATGCAAGCTGATATGAAACTGGTCAGATAAATATCTGATTAACTGATCAGTGTTTAAATATACAATGAAATGTGTCCTGGTACTTGCAGCGTAAGTCAATGCATGTAAAAAATATCAAGATATTATAATTAGAATGCACGTCTTGACTAGAATGAATTTTGAAGAAACCCAATGTCAAACCGAATTAATTTTGATCTGAAAACTAGGTAACAAATCCTTGTTAGTGTAATACATTAAACATAATGCCACACAATATTTGTGCAAAACACTATGCAGACTACTGCCAAAAACATGACAAATTTTCACTACAACAGTTAAATTTAAAATGGCAGAACCAACACACTTCTCTTACAAAGTAAAACTATACAAAAGGGGCTAGCTAGATACTGCATTTATAGGGCTATAATTTGACTTGTTAAAAGGACTACTAGGAAGGTAAACTGTATCATCCAGGGTCCCTAACGACACCTTACTGTTGTATCATCAACTTGGATGGGTTATACAATTTCTAAAGGATTGGTATCACTCCCCACTTATTAGCTGTCAAAAGGCAATTAAATATTAAAATCTACTTCCTGAAGAACCTAAAGGCTTCTGAAATAATGTTCTTATTTTCCAAGTCTATTAAACATGATCAATTTTTCTTGGTGATGCTATACTGCTATTCATTTTTACTGATGCAGTAACTTTGCCATATTTAAAAAACTATATCTATATATAAAAAACTATACATTAAAATTTTACATATTTATATATATATATATATATATAAATATATATATATATATATATATATATATATATATATATATATATATATAAACACACACACACATATATATATATATATATATATATATATATATATATATATATATATATATATATATATATATATATATATATATACACACACACACACACACACACATATATATATATATACAATTATTTTTTGAATATATATACACACACACGATATATTACGGTTGTCGGGGTCCAGTGCAAATCCCATAGAAAAACAAATAGGCGAATAACAAATACCTTATAACCACACCCTTGTTTCATCAGTCCACTATAAGTCTTCCCGCTTTCTCATTTTTTGTATAAAAAGCAACACACCGTTTTAATTCGTACTGTGGAGAGTAATTGTTTCTCATCAACTGCAGTCTCCAATTAATTGCATGAGTCTTCCTCTCCTTTCTCATTATATATATATATATATATATATATATATATATATATATATATATATATATATATATATATATATATATATATATAAAAATAAAATCACACACACATCTTAGAAGTAATTTTGAACTATTCTATAATTATTGTGAAAGTACCAAACAACATCATTAAAATGAAAGTCATACTTTAATTGCAGTCACCCTTTCCTTGCTCCAATTAACACTGTAGTAACAGCAGCAGTGACGCATACCAACTAAGGCCTTACATACTGTAGCTTGTGGTTCAGATTAATTTCAATAAGGAACAATTCATGATTCAAACAATATTTGTATTTGACTTGTACAGACTTCTCTTATTTTGTTTTAATTATCCAATATGGACATAGCTAAAAATACACATTGAATGATACTTCATTAACAAATACATATTAAAAGATTCTAAAGCTTTTACTGAATCCTGAAAAATCCAGGTTTATTGTATGTTTAATTAAAAGACAGAATCTGTTAAAACAACCTGGGTCTAGTAATTGGCGTGCCTAGAGACCAAATGTGTATGTTGTAAGGTTGACTTTCCCCAATTAGATATGTTCTTAATATATTACTGAAACATGCCATGGTACAAAACAAGCACCTTCAATTTCCTACCCATTTCAGAGAAAGTCAACCCTTTCCAGCATCTAATATTATCGACCTCAGCTCTTATTTTTTTATTTATAGTACGTATTTGTACAGATAAGTGTATTGTTTTCATAAAAACAGTTGGTCATTAAAATATTTACTAACTTATACCACCCTCTACCGCTAATATCTACAGTATATAAAAATGTAAGTGTGATGTGTACATACAGGTGTCTCCAATATATCCTTTCAAGGGGGGGACATGCACAGCCTATAGAGTAAATTAAACCATAGAAACAACCATTTTAACAAGGTTTATGAATAGTTAACTAGTTTCTTGTAGTTACAAAATCTTGTAGTTACTTTAATTTATCATCTATTGAACTGGTATTTGTATATCAAATGACTTACTGCCAATGCAATATTTTTTTTATTTCTATTTTAAAAATTGATTAGGCAGGAAGAGATAATACTTGCAAAGTACTTGGTAAACAAGCTTTCTTTCTAGAGGACAGACTGTTTAAAGTGCATTCAGAGGAGCAGACATTTCAAATGTAACTGGAAACCACCATTTTTGTATGTTCTATTTTATGGTGTCATGCAAGGCCACTATACAGTTTGTTATAAAGGTCCTGCACAGCTCAGACTCCCTTTACTTTGATTATTATAATTATGTGGCAAATGTAACTAGGGCCGTCAAGCAATTAAAGTTAAATCACGATTAATCTCGCCATTACAATTTTTAATCTTTGTTAACCTTGGTTTTAATTGCATATTTAACTGATACAATTAATGCATTAATCTCATTCATGTTGGTTTTGTTACTGATGCTACTACTACTATGTTAATTGTTTTTTCTTCTTTATTACCTATAAGGACACACATGGTCTTGGACCTTCTTATCTGCTGACCCCATATGTCCCTGGTCATTCTCCGAGATCGGAAAATGCTACTCTTCTGACAGTCCCCAAAACGAGTTTGGATCTGTCGAAGCCAGGACACTATAATGCCCCTCGTCTTTGGAATTTGCACCCGACTTCAAATTGTACTTTATATTTTCTTATCAGTTTCCTTTAAAAGAGTATCCTTTACTGATGTTTTTCATTGGCATTAAAAAAAATAGTATTTTATTAATAACTTAAAATTGTCTAAATAAAATAAAGCATTCAATAAGTAATGGTTATAGTCTCCTTAATTGTAAATACTACTATACTTTTAGTACTTTGCTCCATAATGCAGTTATATGAATAACTTTCTATGCTAACGCCAGCTGCACTCGTTGCGTTGAGTGTGCTCGAGTGTACTATTAAAATGGTGCTGCAAGGAATGAATTACGGTGTGCTAAGACGGTCAAAACAGAGGAGTGCGATTAACCTGTGTTAAATAAAAAAAATCTCCATAGAAATTAATGCATTAAATCGCAGAAGTTAACTGCGATTGTCAGCCCTAGATCATCAAATCAGCCAAATTATAAATAAATCTACAGCTTGGAATGTTCCCTCAGGAATATACTCAGTGTAATTTTGCACATACGTTGATTGACAAATGGTCAACCACTAGTGAGTGCACTGCCTAATTTACTTTAGGTATTCAATGTTGCTGTTTAGCAAAATACTCTCATAATGTAAATAGAGAAGTAAATGCAAATTAAACTATAGCCAAGGCTTGGAGTTTTCGATTTCTCTCGAAAAAGTCTCTGTGCCAAAAATGATTTCAATTCAATGAAGGCTAGTTGAAATATCAAAATACGAAAGTGTGACCCAGAAAAAAATACAAATAAATACATCTGAAAAAATTACAAATGTATCTTTACTACCCCATACCCTGCAAACATGAAATAAGTAGATTGCAATTCTGGCAAGGTAACTGCTGTTGGTACCCAAATCTTACAGTTTGCTGTTGCTGTCCTGTCACTTCCCCTGGCAATAGCTGGTGTGGAGAGGTCGATTTCCTTGCTGCGTCCTCTTCAGACACCACCTCGTGCTTCGTTAAGTGACACTATGTTGAAATAGCAGTTATCAAGTGTCAATAAACGATGCAAGTGTGGATGCTACAGCGTTATACAATAATGTAAAACATTGTATTAAATGTCAATGCAACTTGCATACACACACACACATTTGTCACATCTAAAATCAAACTATGTTTATACAACTGTTTCAAGAATGTCTTTAAAACTGTCTGCTAATGTGTGAAAACCAATTGATAAGTAAAGCAAGTGATATGGAAGTCATCTGCTGACAAAATGGTGAAAGTTCGAGTCAAAAAGGATTATTATTTTAGGTAATCATACTGGTTTTTGTTCAAGTTGCTGTATGAACAAACTATTTAAAAATGTAGTTTGAAGTCATTACAAATGTGGTTTTAAATATATAAAATTAACAAAAAGATAAAATTGAGTGCAATAACCCTTTTTTTTTTTGGTCAACTTTTACTATAAATACACTTCGAAAACTCAAAGCCCTAACTATAGCAAATAAACTCAAATTGTGCTCGCTGTATAAATCACCAAGTACATTACAATTGAAGTCTCCAAAAAGTACCTTGCAAAATAAGGAAAAGGAATTTATCAATGCACATTTTAAAATTCAGGTTGTGATAGTTAGAAGGAAGATCGAAAAAGGGACAGCATCAGAAAAAATATAATTAAACAAAAAGTACAAAAAAAGTAATAAATGCTTTTACAAACATGATTGATTAGCTCCGTATGGCTCTATAAACTGAATCTGACAACAGGTTCTCACAATTACGAAAGTATGTGTTAATATTTCCACTGAAATCAGTGATGTATGGAATAATAAATATTTAAGTGCCTCCACCTTCACCTTACTGTAATAAAATCATAGTGGGAATTAAACTTGAAACTTACATCCTTATTCACATGTATTTTTAAGAAGCATTTAAAAATGAATACAGAACTCCAAAATCCAGGTGACAAAGTTCACCATCACACTTTAACCATACAGTTATCCCTTTATTCTGCCTATTGTTTCTCCCTTGCATGCTTTTCCCTAACTGACTGGGCAGAGCTCACTATTCCTACTGAAAGAAAGATCCAGAGAAATACATACATGTCTACAGTGAAGAAAACAATTTAGCACCAATTTGTCTACAATTAAAGTTCACTTAGTTAAGAGCACCACAAACTTTCCAACACCACAATGTTAGGTGTCTTAAGTTATTAGTCACCCAGGCAGAATTTAAGCCTACATGTTTAACCGATGCCCGCCTACTGGATATAGCTGTTGTGTTACAATCATTTATAATTTGTGCTGATTGTTTAAATTATATTTTATTGAAAGGACTAAAAGAAAGAACAGGGATATAATAAATATTTAATGTCTAAAATTCACAAGATCATCCACTTTGTGTGTGGAGCTGTCAGGCTGTGCCTGTATTATTACCTGGTAGCTAGAGTCATGGGAGATAATCAAGCACATGACTCGGACACAGGGATTGCTTGTTGCTAGCTTGGTAAAGTCCCTTTATTACAAAATTCACTCAAATTCTAAAAAGGCACAGCGTGCCGTTACTACATTACTTTCTAAGCTGAGAATTTGAGAAGATCAAAGGCTAGTGGCACAGCATTCAAGATGCTTCAAGTCCTTTACGTCACACCTTACAAATCCAACAGTCAGAAATGCAATCAATAACTGCAGAACAGTTCAAACATTACATGGCACTAAACTGACACACTTTCAAAGTGTATAACTGTTTTATAAATAAAATAATAATTATTTTTATTTATTTTTTCCCCCAATAGTAGATGGAAAGGAGGATGGAGACTTCTATAAAAGTAGGGTTGACATTTATTTGCTTTAAAGGGTTTTGAAAAAGCTTTAAAAAAAAAATCACCTTTAAAATTTGTCTTCAAATCTAAGTCATACCTACAAGGCAGTATTGTTTTAGTTTTCAGCCCAAAAAATGAAGTGCAAGATGTACCTCCTCTGGACAGAGCTCACAAGCTTTTGCTAGTGTCATCCTGGCACTGTGCGACCTTTCCAAGAAGTAGCCATTTGATGTTTCATTGCTCTGTACAGGTGGTGACCAGTTGTTGTAGGTGTACTGAGGATTTCCAGTATAAGGCCTACGTTCTAGTTCATCTCCAAGCCATTCAACTGCCCATGTCCACTTCCGCTTCAAATCGCCATTGCTCTACAAAACAGAAATTGTACAATTCAAAACACTGGTCTTCCTGAAGTCAGGTCAGTATGCTCCATTAATACTCTCGTTAAAATGACATCTCTCTAAAACTGTGTGTTAATTAGAAAGCACTGACTAAAACAATGTTAAATCTGCATCGCTATCGGATATAAAAAAAATGGAAATCTGTTATACTGTCCAATATAAAAACATGTTTTTTAAATTTTATATATATATATGAAATGATGTAATAGTTTAAACTATAACATTTTCTCAAATGTTCTGTATATATTTCGTTAATTCAGTAAAAAACTACATAAATATGGTCTCACATACATCAATAAAATGTGATATAAATACTATATTGTGTGGTGTGTAGTGACGGAAAATAACGCAGTGTGGTCAAGGAGGAGAATCTAGCTACTAGCTAACACGGATCATTCGAAAAGGAGCTACGTGTGGAATAATTTCGAAAAAGTTCAAGAAACGTGTGTTAAACGTAAATTATGTAATGCAGATCTTATTCAAACAGCACTAGAACAATGCTAAATCATTTGAAACTTAAGCAGCCATGTATTTCAACAGGAAATAGAGGACATGAAGCAAACAATGCTGACGTTTGTTTTTGAAAATTCACATAAATGCAGCACAACCCAGGCTGCGTAATTAACCAAGCTTTTGTGCACCATAGTAACTGATGACATACTGCCAGTTAGTTTTGCTGAAGGTGCAGGATTTCGCAAATTAATTGCATTTGTGGAGCCGGAATACCGTGTGTCTTTGAGGCAAACTATAACCGCAAGCATGGATAAACGCTATGGGAGAGCATTACCACTGGGGAAATGTCGTCCAACTCCACATCCTCAGACAGGGTAGCCAGCTCCTGTTCTCCCATCTCCTCAGAGGGGGCAATGGACAGTATGTCCTCCTGTGTCCAATAAGTGCTTGCAGTCCTGTGGAGCCCCAAGGGGGCAGGTGGCACAAAGTGTTCCCACAGCAATTCAACAAGAATGGTTCCCTAGTAGTAAACACCTGCCCAGATTTTTTCCATCTGTTCAGAGTCTGCCAATTGTCTGGAATGGTGACTCTTCTTCCTCTTCTGCAGGGGAGGGTAAGGATAGGCAGAGCTCAAGAAAGATGAGGAAGACCGTGAAGACTATTTCCTGCCTGGGCTGCTTTCCCGGGTGCATCTTTCGCTCTCCCTCGGTGCAGAGCTTTGGGGCGAGGACGCAGCAACCTCTCTAAGCGTGATGTGGAAAGAGCATTGAGCAGGAGTAAGGGATGCAGAACATTCCTTAGAGCTGTGGGATAATCTCTTCTCAAGCATGTGCTTAGAGAAAGGGGCACAACATTTGCAGAAGCTGCGATTAACCAGTGCTTAGTTGGCATGCTCTGCACCACGGCAGGAAGCACATTTTCCGTGCTTGTCCTACATAGGCAGACTGGCTTTACTTGTCTCACAGGGATAGAACCCAGGCATGACAAGGAGCAAGCAATGCAATGTACAGTATAGGGTTGTACAGATTGCTGCCTCAATTTGTTTATATATCAACCAGGCAGGTCAAGATGCAAGCAAGACCGGTTCTGTACTGGTTCGGCGACCTCGGCACAAGGATGGATGGGCAATAACAGCAGTGCTGTCAGATTGCACATTTACGAAAATTGCAGATGCTCAACCCTTGAGCTACACAATGGTCAATGGCAGCTGATTGAAGATAATCTACCCATTCTTTTTGCTTTAAAATATGCTGCAACAGTTAACTGCAGAACAGTCTGCTTCAATTTCAAGTGTGTATCCCATTTGCACCAGCCTCATCAAGACTCCCCTCAAAAGTATCAAGAATTCAAGTCTGCAGGTCGTCGCTCTCTTGAAAATCGAACAACACCGAATTACACTTTCACCAAACCTGCACTTACAGCATCAATGGTGGATGCATGCAAGCATAAGTTTTTTCGCCAGATGTGCAAATGGTTGCAAAATCAAAATTTTTGCAATTACTCTCTGATACAGTGACTGAAACAACTGAACCAGCATCAAAGTTACAGTGCAGAGATGAACAGTGTAAAGTGTGTCAAGGCAATTCTTTTAGGAGACCTCCAAGATGCAAAAGAGTGCTGTAGAAAGTGAAATGGAAAGTTTATTTTAGGAGGCTTGCACTTCGTTAGAGTGCAATCCATTGGAATGGTGGAAGGCTAATACAGAGTGCTTTCCCAGGCTCACCAAATTGGGAAAGACGTATTTGTGCCACGCAGGCTCATCTGTGCCCTCAGAATATGTTTTTTCCACTGTTAGACTTGCAGTCAATCATAAATAACTTTAAACAAAAACACCTGAAAGCATGTAACTAAAGTTAAATGACCCAGTTAAACTAACATTCAACTTTGTTATTATTATATTTTTCGTCTTTTAAAATAAGGATTTCTGAATGAAGCAGAATTTTGAGAACTACTGAACAGCCGCCAAATGTTTGGAATATTCCTGGATTTTTTTTCTGGAGTTTTTGTTACAGTGACTGTAAATTAAGATTAAAATTTAACTTTTATTTCCTTTTTTCAAAGTAAAGATTTCTGAATCAAGCAGATTTTTTTTTCTCCAACTTGAAATGAGAATGTTTGGAATATTCCCGGACTTGTGTTCTTCAGACTGATTTTTGTTCTGGGCTTTGGTTGCATTGCAGTTGTTTACTGTTCTTAGTAACTTCAGCTCTGGATATAAGATTCTTGGTAAGTACAATAACATAAGCAACATATTGATTGTGTACGGCGTAATCAAATACCTAATTTAATGATATTTACATCCCTAATATTTAAAGCAATACATTAAAACAAGAACAATTACCTGTAGGATCTGGTAAGCAACAGAGCAATTGCTGAACAGAGCTACCATGCATTTTATACACTGGTATGCTCTCTTCTGATAGTGGTTTTTGGAACGCTGAATGGTGTCAAACAGTCCGTCCCTGTCATCCGGTATACCCTTTAGAACGTTGTGAATCCTGAAAAGAAATCACAATGATATTTCATGTTGTACTTAAGAATTTACATTTTCAGGGATGCCAGAATGAAATAATAAAAACAGTCCCAACTCTAAAATCAACAAAACCTGGACCTGACCAGCACATTATATACAACCTACCGCTCCAAAAAAAAATCTATACAAAAGGCTTTTAAAAGTAATTAAAAAAATTCCAAGTGGATTACATAATTCATTTTTTGATTATTTCTCTTAACATTTAATAATTATTGAAATGCAGACTTGTTTTTGGATAGGATAGGATGTGGCAATACTCTTGATTTTATGATCCTGCATTTAGTCACATTAGAGTCTCACTATACTTTTACAGTATTCAAACTTAGATGGTCACTGCTGTAGCTCCACTTACCTATGAGTCTGCCAGGAATCCTCTATTAACAATATCTGCAAAAGCAGATCCAGGTAAGGCCTGAGCTCGTATGTGTAGGAATATGCCACCTAGAAAAAGGGGTTTTCATTTATTATGTGTGAATGAACACAGATTTGTAAACACAGAATAGCCACTGTGACTTCACATATCAATTTTAAAAAGTGGCTACTCAAGATAAAACTTAAAATCATACAAAAGTCTGGGACTTGGCTTTAAAGCTGAGCCTGATACAAAGTGTTTAACATTTATTCATTCAGACCAGAGAGTCATAAAGCAGACAGCTAAACTAAAGTTTTGTTTAAGGAGATTGCTATTAAGTGGAGCACCACAAGCTTGTCATACCTGCCACAAAAGCTCACTCAGTACAGTGGATGAGAACTGTGGATTCTCCCAGCAGCTGAAGCGCAAGAGCTTAATGGTCTCTTCTGAATTGCTGCAGTCTTCAATGATCTTTTTTACGTAACTAGTGCGTACAAACATAATTTCTGCTACAAGCTGCTGGAGTGGCATGATGGGCTGAGACAGGTTAGGATCACCGTAGGGGTTTGGAAGTGGTGGATTACCTAAGAAAAAAAATAGAAGAATGTTAACAGCTTTAAAAAAAAAACACACACACACAGGTCCACACTTAGCTACTATAGTATAGCCTCTCCAAATACAACACTAAGCTTACCATTTATTGAAGACTGCATGCGCGATGATACATCGCAACAGCGCACTAGCTGTGACACTACTGTATACAATTTGCCCAGTTCAGCATACTGATACTTGATTGGAGGACCTGGTCCCTCATCCAGAGCTACAAGCATAAATGTTGCAGGGACACTCAATTTTAGCAGCTGTGTTTTTTCAGCTACACCTGAAACAAATCGAGAACAGGCATTTTTAGTAAATGTACCAAAAAAACGCAAACAAACAAACAAAAAAAAGCACCTATTTAGTTGAATTTCATACCCAGGTTGGCATACATGACAAAGAGATTGAAGTACTGCTGCAGGTGACGGCCATGCTCAGAAACCTCCCTTCGAAGCAGGTTTAACACCGCTCTCAACAAGTGGTCACTTAGGCTCAAATTGTCACAGGCCTGAAAAAGGGGTACAACAGTATGGACAGGTAAATTAGACCACATATAAGTTGTAATTCCGTTATGCTTCAGGTGGGCAAATACATTTTTTTTTAATATAACCAAGCAAAAAATGTGCAGTCCTTAAAGAAACAGGAGGTACAACTAAAAAGACTAATTCAAGATTTCTTCTTAAGCCTCACAAAATGCTAAATGTGTTTGGTTTGGTAGTGGTCCAACACTTTTTCTAGGGCTCTGTAGGTACTTCTGGATATGATCAGGGATATTCAATAGCTAAGAACCACACACATATATACCATGTTAAGCGAGCTAAAGAAGCTGATCGAGATCACACATCTATTTGTACCTCTATATATAGACGCAGAACTATCACATAAAACAATATTGTACAAACTCCATTAAAATATGCTTTTGCTGCTCTTTGCTGATTTTCTCCTAACCTGGCTGGAGGGTCCTGGTGAGGCAAATGGTGAAGGGCATGGTCCATCTTGCAAAGAGAAATGTGCAATAAATACTATGAGCTTAGCAAATGCACCCCTCACTTCTGCACTGGGGCACTCAAGAAGGTACTCTGAGAAGCGGTTTTGGTAAGCAAAGAGGACATTATGAGCAAACCAGTAGCGTACATTCTTGCTGTGACGGAGCAGGATGCACAATGCATCATACCTGAAATATACAAGGAGGGAAGAGAAGAAGAGATTAATAACTCAGTCACTCAACATCAGAAGCACAAAACATGTGCAAATTTGAAACTAACTAGTAACACCAAAATGTAAAATCCTACCAATCACTGGCAGGGCCACGGACCAATTTCTTGGTGTGAAATCCTGTGCTAAACAGAAATCTAGCAGCAAGCTGAATACTAATCATAGCTATTTCTTCTGCTTCAGGCAAAAGATGATCTTGTCCTAAATAAAATCAGAAAAAAAACATGAAAAAAAAATTACTGCATAGATTTACAAATTAACGATGCATCAATGAAAAATGTAAGACAAAATAAGCAGCTAGTTATCTGGTTCCTGTAGTACACTGTGATTGAAGGGAATTTAAAAAAAAAGCATGTTAAACTCCAGTATGAGATATTCAAAACGATAACATTAGTAGTTTTATGGCACCTTAGCTCTTGCATTATTATTGGTGTATAATTTCCAAAATGATCACCGTTGATATATTAAAAAAAAAAAAAAAAAAGTATTCCAATAAAATACTGGTTCTCCTATCAGTACAGTGCTCCCCCTTTTATAAGGTAGCCCTTTATACCATAGAATCGGTTATAAAAAGGTGGAATGGTCATGGTTCCCAGTGGACACATAATGCACTTCCACTAGCACTTGCATTATTGTTATAAGGAGGCACAGAAATAGCAGCACTGTGTATAAATCAACATGAGCTTCTAAAAATGCATAGCTTTCAGATCACCACTTAACTAAAAATATGTAACGTTCATAACATTTTACCTGTGTGACATGATCACCTTTACCCCTAGAACCGCCAATTCAGTCATTTTGACGGTTTTCACTTTAATTACTCTGTGTGTGTTAAAGATCTGATAAAGATAAAGTCTGTTCTTGACTTTTCCTAAATACATGTATTAAATACCCTGATGCAGTCAGAAAGTCAGAATCGTAAAAATAAGTTAAGCACTTTTACCTAGAACTGCCAAAAGCCGTCATAAGATTACTATTAAGAATTTAGAGAAATATTGAGATTTTTGCTTTTGATTTGAGAGCAACTACAGATATATTTGCCTTGGCATCAGAAATTTGGAATGACTTCACTGAAAACGGCATTGCTTGCTTCAAGCTAAACATAAAACATTACACGGACAAGCAGCTGTTGCTGGACACAATATATCTCAAACAAACCTGTCAAATTTGGGATCAAGTTTTGGCTGGCAGCTGATCCTACCCGTACCTGTGCAAAGATGAAACTTCCCCAGCTGGTCAGAGACTGGGTGCCAATGTGGTGCTTAGGCTGATGTAACCATATTTAGGAAAAAGTACGAATGTTACCAATGACAGTTTTTTTTATTTCAATGTAATTAGCAAAACAACTGAAATAAAAAATAAAAAAGCCTGATTGGAGCAGTAAACAAAGAAAGAAGAGAGTTTCTATAATCTGCGCAAAAGTTAGTACTCCGTGAAAGCAATCACCAGTGTCCAGTTGCTGTATTTTACAATGTACTGGGCATGGCAGCCATCAGTTCCTTCGTTTTGTACAAGGAATGCACCAGGGAAACTTTCAGTAGAAGTGATTTCATCTTGATGCTAGCCACAGAGTTTTTTTTTTTTTTCCCCGATATATGTGTGTGAAAGAGCAGTATGTGGTAAATGCACACGACAAGCTGATAAGCGTTACATCTGTGTGGACTGGTCTGAAGTATGTTTCACTGAATGTGCATTCACGTTACACAATGGGAATGGAGTAATTTTCTTTGTTATTTTTTATAATTACTTCGTTTTTACTATTTTGTATGTACATATACCAGTTTACAGCTGCTTACACAATCTTTTCAAATGTTTATTTTATTATAGTTTTTCATTTTTTGAAGTAATGCGTTATATGCGATAATGTGAGGAAAAAAGCCTTATGTTTTTTTTTTCATTTAAATATGGTGTTTCTGCTATACAAATGTTAGATATGATGTTCATGAATACATCTTTTTGAGTTGTATCAAAGTTTGTCTTTCATTTTCAGATCGAAGCTGTTTAAAATGTACCTGTCAAAATGACTGCTGCAGGCGGTTCTAGGTAGTAGCATAAACCCGGTGATTCTAGTGTTAAAAGACGACGTCAAACTAAAAATATATGGTTCTCTAAAATTGAAAAAAATAAAGTATATCTTAATAGCCTTTACTTTGTACTCTATCAAACATCAATGAGGTAACCAGGTATAGGAAAGATAACATTAGGTTATCATCATAACCCTGGTTTCCTGAAATAGAAATATAACCATTACCAAATGGGTATTTACCTACTAAAAAAAGACCCAAATCCAGAAAATTGTACAACAAAGCTGCTCTTTGAGCCTGTGATGAAGTCGTAGCCCCCCCGAGTGAACAAAAGGACTGCGCTCACAGATCTCAGCGTCAGTTTTCCTTCAAGCCTGCTGCAATCATGGACTCAGCGACCTTGAAGGTTACATTTTTATTACCGAATGGGTCAGTCTGCCCCAGCCGTCGCAAGGGTAAGACTGCCGAACAACTGGAATGCTACAAGGCTAAGCCAAAGGCTGACATGTGCGTTACCATTCGGAACCCAAGTAATTAGCTAGTGTGAAAAGGTATGGGGAGTAGCCCACAATGCCGCATTGCATATGTCCTTGACAGATGCACCCTGGAATAAAGCCCATGAAGTTGTCATGCCCTTGGTCAAATGGGCAGTGTGATTTTCTAGAGAGGGCAAGTTGGCCAGCTCATAGGCAGACCTGACTGCTATCCACTTGGAACGCCACTGGTTGGACAGGGCTTGACGATGGGACCTAGCACCACAGCAGACAACAAATAGTTCAGACTGCCTCCAACTCTTTGTCTTGTCAACACAGTACAAGGGCCCAAACTGGGCAGAGCATATGGAGCTGTCAGACTGGAAAGGAGGTGGATGGAAAGTCTCCAATTCTAGAGACATGGAATGGTAAGATAGTCTTCGGCAAAAAGGCCGGATTGGTATGGAGCGTGACCTTTGTCCAGGCCTCTGTAAATATTAAGCAGGCTTTCACTACGAAGAATGCCTGCACCTCGCTCACCTGCTTTGCGGGGGTGACAGCGAGCAAGAAAGCCGCTTTGAATGATACAAATTTCAACTCAGCTGAATGAAGGGGCTCAAATGGAGACTTCATTGGTGCACTAAACACCATATTTAGCCTCTGGCGAGGAACAATGTCCTTCATAGATGGACAAAGCCGTCTAGCCCCTTTCAAAAATTGCCCACCAGGAGGTGAGCTCCTGGGGATAGTCAATTTTGACACGGCAACCTGAAACAGCTGCCAGATAGATCTTTAACCTTGATGGGCATTTCCCCTCGTCAAAAAGGTCTTGCAAAAATTGCTGTAAAACTGCCATGGGACAGGTCGTGAGGTCCACCTCACAAGGCAGACACCACGTCGAAGACGCCCCACTTATACCCGTACTGGGAACGCATGGACGCTGCTCTGGCACTCTGCTGTGTGTCAATGACCCCATTAGAAAGCCCCAGACGGCTCAAATGCAGCCGTTCAGGGGCCAGATGCAGAGCTGCAGGCTCAAGGGGTCAGAATGCCTGACTGAGGTTAGGCAGTTTCCACGGGCTGGCCGCTCACGAGCTGCATCAAGGTTGAAAACCAAAATTATCCTGGGTTAATATGGGGCTACTAGAAGCACCTTGGCCTGGTCCTGCCTGATCTTCTCTAGACACAGCGGGAGCAGGGTGAGCAGTGGGTAGGCATATAACAGTTGCCTCAGCCACTGGTGTGGCAAGCTATCTATTGCCAGTAGGTCCCCGTCTCCTATTATTACCATGGGGTGAAGCCTCTACTCTGAGCCCTTGAGAGGAGGTTCACTGCTCAGTTTGTCACCCCGGGCAGATTAACTGCCGGCTGTGAGAAGGTTCTCGTACGCTCAAAGCAAAAGCTTAAGGGCCACACAATGGAAACACTAATGACAATCTGAGGCCGCCCTGGTGGTTGATGTAAGCCACCACTATTGCGTTGTCTTTAATGGACACGCACATGTCTCCTTCGAAACTCCTGCAGAGGGCGCATGAGCAAGAGACCCAATGGAGGGGTCTGTGAAGCTGCTGCCATCAAGCCCAGGCATTTCTGGAACATTACTATCGTGAACACCCTGTAGAGCTGAAAAAATTCCAAACAGGCGGCTATTCTGTGATTCTGCCATCCGACAGAGTCGCCAACACGGCCCACAGCCCAAGCACACTCTTAGATAGGAGGCTGTCTGGGAAGGCATGAGCTGGCTCTTCGCATGAGTCACCGCAAGTTCCTACTGTTGAAGGTGGCCAGGACTGTGGACCTTTGCCTGTGCTGGAGACTGGGCAAAAATTAGCCAGTCGTCGTCCAAATAATGGAGTACTCTGAAGTCTTTGTGCATCAATGGGGCCAAAATAGCTTTGAAAAGGGATGGTACCGGGTCAGTTCATTACCGGTTTGGGGACTTTAGTACCGGGATGATACAAGGACGGCACCGGGTCGATACCAGTTCATTGGCTTCAGGCCGTACTGGGACAGTACTAATACTGGGACAGTATCGGGTTGGGTCAGTGACTTCAGTGCCGGTTCACAGTCATTGCGAGTGGCAACGTACAGGGATGCCCACCTGTAAAAGCAGTTACCAAAACGGCATCAAGATTCTGTGGCTGATTACAAGCAACCACAACCGAAGCGACAGGCCTGCATGTAGTATCTGTTAGAAGAAAAAAAAAAAAAAAAAAAAAAAAAAAGATTACATATTGGTGAATCGATGCATCAAATCAGAACCCAGTTTGAAGTCTCCTGTTGCCGGCTTGCATTAAAACCTTGAGTGTGTGTGTGCGATTCTTTTAGTGCTAGTACAGTAGATTAGCGCTTTGCTAGGATACACACTTTAGGCCTCAATTAAGGTAATTTGTTTATTTTTAATCTACTACCTCTACCGATTTAGCTTTTGTTTCAAAGCATGTTGTGTTTGGATTATGTGGCAATATTATATAAACAGAAGCTGAACTTAGTATGATAGTTAAATTAGACTGTGAGATTAATTCAAATGTTTTGCTTTGCTTTTGGATATAAACCGTTAACAGTAATGAACAACGATAGTTCAGACCGAAATTACTTCTGTTAAAATTCAATTTTCTATTACTATTACAACGTTAACACTAGAACCGCCGCGGTTATACTTCTACCTAAAATCGCTGCAGGCAGTCATCATGACGGTTACATTTTAAACATCAGTATAAAAATGAAAGACAAACTATCAGATACAACTCAAAATTATGTACATACAAAATTGTAAAATGAATGAATTTTTAAATTTAAAATGAAAGTAACGTATGTTTTCTCTGCATGTCACTGTGTAGCACTGATCCAAGGTTGAGCTGCAGCAGCCTGCTGCTTTTGCAGTTTTCCGACTGAAATGTTTCTGCCGAAGCACCGTTAAAGATGATCTTGATATTTAGTTAGTTAGAAAATTGTTCATTTAAATACAGCGTTTTGGCTGTGCAGATGTTTGATATGACGTGATTGAACAAAACTTTTGAGCTGTATACTATAGTTTGTCTTTCATTTTAATATTGATGTTGCTTAAAATGGAACTGTCATGATGACTGCCTCCGGCGGTTTTAGGTATAACTGCGGCAGTTCTAGTGTTAAAGGGACATCTGATGCGGATGCACGCATATTCTTTGCAGTTGTTAAACTCAAGTCTTTTGTATGTCTTTTTTAATAAGTGTTTTAATTTGAATGCAAGTTGTGCCTTTTTGTTTAACTATTATGCACAACAGTGTTTTTAGTTATATTCTGTTTAAAAAAAAAAACCAAACTATTGTTTGTTCATTATTTGAAATATAAAACGTCAATGCATCGATTATCATTGATAAATGCCTATACGATAATCGAATACGAGACTAGGGTGCCGACTGCTATACAGCCTAGGGGAAAAATACAAAGTCAGTAATAAGCACCAGGCTGTAGTGCACACAATACGCATAATTAGTGAAAAGAATTAATATAATAAATCACATTTAAAGTTGTGTAAAAACACAATAAAATGTGAATATATATATATATATATATATATATATATATATATATATATATATATATATATATATATATATATATATATATATATATATAGATAGAAGCACAGAAGCAAGTACTTATCTGAACAAGGCTCTCTGATCAGGTCAGTCTTGAAAGGAAAAATGGCGCAGAGATCTGTGAACGCAGTTGGGGGCCCCTCGGATGTGGCCACAGGCTCAAAAGAGCATCTTTGGTATATAATTTTCAAGATTTGGCACTTTCGGAGGTAAAGACACATTCGGTAACGGTTACATTTCGTACTTGAACAGCAGACCAGTAAACCAATCTAATATATGTATTTAAGCCCATTTTTTATTATTTTTCAATAGAAGACAGAAAATATTAATTAGTTAGTTATCATCGAGCAGTCTTTCTGTAATTTTAAAACCACCATTACAACATTTATGTGCATGTGTGCCTACTTTCTTTATATAACTAAAATCAAGATGAAAATACTGTCAATCACTGCATTGAAAACCACCATCTACTACCTCACATCTTTCAATTTTATTCCCTGAACATAGCCCTTAATCCCCCCATCCCCCCCCCCCCCCCCCCCCCCCCAGTCACTTCCAAACTGGTTCAAAGTTTTTAAATATAATAAAAGAAAATACATAAATGTGTTTGATAAATTCAATGTTAATAAAATATGATGCAATAATGCCTATACATTTAAATATTAAAGGAAGTATTGTTACAAAAAAGCATTTCAAGTTAACTGTTTGGGTACATACCTGGAGGTGGGTTTAGATAGACACTGTTACAGGTCAGAAGTTTCTTTATAAACTGGAAATATTCCAGGCTGTACTGCATACGGTTGTGCATGAACTGCACATTCTGCTTCCGTACACTTTGCTCAATGACAGCAGGCATCTTTATCTGGTGCGGTTTTGTGGTAATTGCCAGCTCAGAAATGTACTTGACAAGTTCACTGTCTTTCTCCAATGTGTCCATACGTTCATAAAAAAGTATGTAGGCATTCCACCACCTTTTCTGGCGCCTGTAAGACATGCGCTTCATCATGTGATCGAAAACCTCCCCCATGTACTCGCCTCCGAAGCACTGGTTTTTCATCTCTTCGTCGTCGTCCATTTTGCATTCTGTCACGTCCCCATCATCAAACTTATACCACCTGTTTTTCTCCCCGTCTCCACCATTTCTCTGAATGATGTAGGAGTAGTAGTGTCCACCACTGGCCTGACCGCTGTGCACAAGAACGCCAACCAGCCTGTATTTAGTGCTCCCCGGCTGCTCATTCTCTGTGGGTTCATTCTGAATGACCTGGTTTTCAGGATTCACATCATCCCCCTCCAGCTTAGCCACACCTGCCACAGTGTAAGGCTCCATGTCCAGCTCTCGTGGAAATTCAAAGTAATCATTGAATTTGATTGCACATTCCCTTTCCCAGTCATAGTCAAAACGCTTTAGCTGGATAGCAAGAACCGGAGGCAACTTCTTAATGAGCAAACGTTTCACTGTGTCCACCTGCAAGACAGAACATGGTTACAGTATTATAATAAAATATTTTTAAAAAAAGCTATTCTTAGAAAAGACACCAGTATGCATGGGGTAAATAAAACTTACTTTTAATTTCAAGGGATTGGCCAAAGATCACCAAAACTTTTTTCCATTTGCAAATACTGATAATACCACCAGTTCCACATTTTACACATATGTATTATAAATCACTGGTTATTAGAGGTTCATGCTTTATATGAGATTAAAAGGTTACTTTATTATATTTGTATGTAAAAAGATGGGTACATGGGCTCAATAACCCAAAAAAAGGGAAGATGGAGCACTTGAGTACCCCACAAAAATGTAGTTTACCCTTTACTCCAATTGATAGAGCTGTAAATGAAGACTGCAAAAAACTTACATATAGCAGGCAGAGGATTCCAGTATTTAAGAAATCTTCAATATTGAACACTGTGGCTCAGACAGACTAAATGGACATTTCACTCAAATAAAACCAACCTTTTTGTACCAAATGTTATTCCCTTTTAATGCATACAAGAAACTGTAAAGGTTATTTACCTTTTTGTTGCACTTTTCACAGTGATAGGCATTGGCACCCTCCAGTAAGTCTCCTTTGACATACTGCTCCATTGAGTCCAGGAGGTTTTGATGGTTTCTAATATCTACATTCAATGTTGTAAATGACTCCTCACATTCATACCTACAAGAAATGTATCATTTTGAACAAAGAACTTTAAGAGAATACACACACTATCTAATTATTTTTTGTCTTAAACAAGAGCAAGAATTTTCTGACAACCCCAAAAATGAAAACTATTTAAATAATACAAATAAAGGCAACATAACAGAAAATACAACATATGAACTAAGCATAAAAGCTGTATAACTCCCATTTGAAAACTTAATTAGGATCTCATATTATGAAATGCAAGACCTTTAATTTCAGTTTTGGAAATGACCCTACTATACAGTAAGAACATCTTCAAGTGTAATAGCAGCACATCCCACATAAGACTTATTTTATCAAAACATGCAGGATATGACTTTTTTTAAAACAGGATTTCAACTCTGTTTAACCTTTGTTCTGTTGATTGTTGCATGCAACATGTAAAGTGTTCAACATACCTGTGAGGACAACCCTGACATATCTTCTGATCAGCGAACGAACCCCCAAGAACTTTGCTTAACATAGCTGGATGGCCAAGAGCTTTCAAAGCTTCATCTAAACTGTCCACCAAAGAGTTAAAGAATTCCAATGCATCATGCTGCTCCCTCAGATTAACTGGTTCGCCCCACAACCTGTATAAAAAAAAACAAAAAAAAACACATACAAATTAACTTTTACCATCAAGTACTACTGTTGACTAAAACCATAAATGCTACATTTTATAACGTCCACTCAATTGATTTATTTATTTATTTTTAAGAACGTAATGGTATGCAGGATGTGCAATTCTAAACAACTCATATTTGAATCATAATAGGCAGAAACATCAATCCCTTAAACCAAAGTTTAACAAAGAGCCAATTGAAAATGAGATACAATGCTTCAGCTAAGGTTTTGACATGGCTACATTTATTATTGGGAAAACAGATTTACCTAAACTGCTTCCAGAACCCCCTGGGTACATAGTACTGCAACCTAGAGGCGGCCAAGTGCCCAAAAATAACCTGCAGGTGCCGCAGAACCCCGATATTGTACTCCTTTCGATCTTCGGTTTTATTCATTGAAGGTTTATCTTCATACTGATGATGGTAACTAAAAACCTCCTCCCGAGGATCAACATTGGTCTGCAAAGAAAATATTACATTATGGTTAAAACATTTATTGACGACAGTTTGTAAATAAATAAATGCATCGTGCCCTCAGATCCAAGCTATGCCAACATGGCACGCATGCTTGGAAACAGCTAATGTATCAATCACTAGGTCATGAGCAAGGATGAGAATCTTCATTGGGCAAAATATTCAAGAAAAAAAACAAAACTGCAGTTATATATTGACATGCATTTGAAAACTGAAAGAGATATAAGTACTTCATTGTCCTGCTTTTCATCACCAGACATGTCATCATCCACATCACTGCCTGTGCCTTCAATAGCCAGAATGCCATTTCTAATAGGTGGAATCATGTACAGCTGCTGAATGACCGAATTCATGTAGCATGTGGCTCCAGCATTCTTCAAGCCCACAAACCCTTTGGGAGGCCGAGGCCCAACAGGTGGCAGGTATTCCCATTCTGCAAGTGCTTCACAACCTATTTAAGATAAAGGGAAAATTACTATTAGGCATGAAACAACAGAGGAGGAGGAGGAGGAGGAGGAGGAGGAGAAGAAGAGATATTAAGCCTTCAAAGCCCCAATGCTAATAATACTGCTGAAAACAGTATAATCTAAGATGTGTACCAAGACAGTTGGAAGCGAACCGGTGACCACGCACACCGAAAGAGAGCGTTTCAACCACCACACAAGAAACGGGCTGGTCTGCACATGTGGTTTTAGAACTTTTAACCTCATCATCTCACAACAAGGGGCAGAATCCAGAACAGCAGTCTACCACTCAAAGGACAGCTGTTACAGAGGCATACATGGAAATTAATGCTGCATGGATTTGCAAAACGTTTGGCCATAGCTGTAGACTACAACACCGTACAGAATTAAGTCAAATGAAACCTGCTGAATAATGTTACGTTAACATATTGAGTTACAACCGCTTGGTAGTTTTCCCATATACTTAAACAGAAACTGAAAAATCTGACATTTCGAAAATCTAACATGAAATACTATTATGGCTTTCGGTAGTCTCTTGCAATATAATTTCATAGTTTCTTTGATCTGTTGATGTTAAATAAAAGACCTAAATTATATTCATAGATTTATTAATTTTGTTGATTTTTGTTTTAAAATAATGTCTCAATCCTAAAATTCTAGGTGATGCAAAACCTTTGGCCATAGTTGTTCACTGTGGAGGTCTGGAATAGACCATGGTAGATAGAATATTATTAAGGTTAAGGTCAACAGACCACTAAAAAGGTTGTCTCAAAAAAGACAATGCCATACATTCAGCACATGAATTATGATCAGTTTTGTAGGCTGGAGCCTCTGAAAAGAGGCTAGATGAGATATTTAGTTTGTCACCTGCTTGGCAATGTCACTGCTGCTGCGAGTGGGAGGGGGAGTGTGCTGCTGAAATCTCATTGGCAGCCACAGAGCAGTGGAGGGCTTTTTCTCGGGGCGCCCTGACTGTCAGCTAAGATCAGCCTGTGCGCTGATAAGTATTGCTGTTCACTATTTGCTAAATAAAAAGAGCTATCCCGTTTTGAAAGATATAAAGTTGTACGCTTGGATTCTTACCGCCGCTACAATTCTATAATACACTTTTTTTTGTTTGTTTTCTGTAAATCATCTTTTCTCGGTCTCTTGTGATCCAAAAATACTTAAACTGTAGATGATACTGCATTAATACAAAGAAATGATAACATTGTACTCCTTATTGATCGTCTTGCTATAACAATGTAAAGAATCCCAACTCTCTCCAAAATACAGAATATTTTATTCTATAAAATTTACCTTCCAAAAATTCAGCCGACAGTAAATTCGCAGGTTAGGCTGAGGCGGGCTAATACGCCACCAAGAAATCCTGAATATCAAGAATCCAGGCGCTTATTCACCAGTCAAACACAGATTGTAAGTGAGTGGATTCAACTCCTGCTGCTGCAGGCTCCATGGGTCGGGATGCCATAAGATCCCCAGCGCCTGACTGAGCAGGTTGTGGCACTTGGGCATTCTACACGGCAGGCCACTCAGGACCTGTATCAGGGTTGAAAACCAGTCTCCTGGGCCAGTAAAGGGCTAGATACAGTGGGCGCAGGGCACTAGTGTGCCAAGACATCAACTGCCAGCAGGTCCCCGCCTCCTATTATGGAGAACCACAGGGGCCAGTGGGTCAATTCCTGGGAGGCATAGAGATCAAACCTCTCCTAAATGAGGCTCACCACCTTGGGGTGAAGCTTCCATTCTGAGGTGCTGGGAACTCTCCTTGAGAGGAGGTCCAGCCCCAGTTTGTCACTCCGGGCAGATGTACTATCCGTAGTGAGAGGAGGTTCGTGTGCCCAGCTTGCGGGCTACGCGATGGAGACAGGGCAACCTGAGGCCACCCTGGACGTTGATATAAGCCACCACTATTGTTTTGTCTGTACAGACAAACACACGTCTCCCTCAAACCACCTACAAAAAATGCTTTAAGACCAGGAAAACTGCCTGCAGCGTCAAAACATATACGTGTAGACACTGCCAAGGGGGGTCCACACCCCCTACCATTCCACAGAGCCCCAGTCAAGGCTGGATACATCCGTGGCAACGACCTAAATTCTGGTGATGAGACACTATCAGTAGGCAGCTGCGGTTCAACGCTGGCTGAAAAACACTGCTGTTGAACCAGGCCTGCAGAGGGCGCATGCGCAGAAGACCCAGAGGTAGGGTCTGAGAAGCTGCTGCCATCAAGTCCAGAAGTTTCTGGAACGTCACTACCATGAGCACTCAGAGATGAAATAGAAACAGGCAGCTATTCTCAGTATTCTGCCGTCCGACAGTGGACAGCATGGGCCTGGAGTCCAAGCACTTATTCTCCTCATCGTGCAACAGCGAACCCTACTGGCCAGACACCTAGCATACTCAGAGTGGATAAGAAGTAGGGCTGATCTGTCTTCCGGGATCGGTAGCCCACCCATCTTGAAATGAAAAATGGCGCAGAGATCTGTGCACACAGTCCTATACCCTTGGTGGCGGGCATGACTGCGTCACAGGCTCGGCTGAGTGGCTTTGGTATAGAATATTCAGGTTTCTGGGTCTTTAGGAGGTAAACATCCATGCAGTAATGTTTACATTTCATACTTGAAAGAGAACATGCAACCTCAAGCTGTGCAGCAAAATCACTGTGTGTAGTCTTTCCTCATTACATTTAAATATCATGCGCAATTCATATTTTTTCAATGCATAAAACAACCAGTACATAGCATATCTGGAACGTTACTAGTAACAATGCCTTTTTGTTAAGTGGCAAAAAAGAGAAACAACACACCTAAATAGTACATGTCAGTTAACGTGTCCACAATCTGCTTGAGGTTTCGGACACAGCCCACTGCTAGTGCAAACAGTAGCTCAAAACCGGCATTGATTGTAGCAGGAGTACTGCAGACTGGAATGGCCTGCTCGGCTGGAAATTCTCCACTCTTCATGTACTGCAGGTACACGTTGGAGGCTGGGAATATGAAGTCATCGATCAACTCCTAGTGTGGGAATACAAATAAATAAACATTACCTTACTAATTTGGGCAGCTTGTTTTCTGGCAAAATCAACAACTTAAAATGATTACGGTTAGCATAACAGTTATAATATGCTATGGCAGAAGTAGATCTTTTAACTCCTGCTCATACCGGATCACGTTTTTGTCTCTTCTGCTTTGCAAATAACTGACAAGCCAACTGGTCAGCTTGTTAATAATAATAATAATAATTTATTTTATAAAGCACCTTTCATGACAAATCACAAAGCGCTATACATAAGAAAAATATTAAACTTAAAATCTAACAAAAAAGCCAGTTTAACAAATAAAGTTTTAAGGCTAGATTTCAAAGCACCCAAGGATTCAGAGTCCCTAATTTACACAAGGGCGTTCCGCAACCTAGGAGCATAGGAAGGCAAAACTGAACAAGAAGCTAATGTAACGATTCCAATACAGGGGTAATACGATCAACAGATCAAGACCTAGTCAAAACTCTTGCTGCTGAGTTTTGAACATATTGCATAATTTAATGTATATTTAAGCCCAAATACATTTCAACAAAGATAAACCAAAACAAGAAAATGTATATGGTATCATGTTTGGGGACATTATAAAAACCACGCACCTTAATGAGGTTGGCACCACCTTTTTCACAGCCAATATAGTACTTCTTTTCTGGGGTTTGGAATGCTAGCAATTCCTTTGTGACACCTATATGGCCCTCCAGAATAGTTTCTTCTACCCCGGTCTCATCAGTTCTTTTTACTTCATCCTGCAAGAGATAAAGAAACTGTGTTTTTTAGTCTTTGGATATTGGGGGAAAAAAATACATCACTTTCAGAAAAGACAAATATAAACATACCCTAATCCTTTTTAACCAATCAATTTCATTGTTGAGAAGAACCTCAGCATTTGGCAGATTGATGTTGCTGTTGTACGCGTAGTTTAGCAAGTGCCTCAACAATGTAAAGTAATCTCCAGCGTGCTTAGCTCTTTCCTTTGCAGTGCTCTGGAAATGAAACATTGGAAATGTTATTAGCAAGTAAACATAAAAATACCTTGAAACCAGTGTTATTTTATTTGTTTACTTCACAAATTATAAAACAAAAGCTAAATCAATCATGAACAAAACAATCCTAAAAAATGCTTTTTTTGACACAGTAAAAATTGTTAGCAGATGTGTTTTAAGTTTACTAAATTACTTGTGTCAACCTTTCAATACCATCTAGACCAATTTCAGGATTCAATATTTATTCAAATTTGTCTGGATTTAACATAGTAATCAAACCTATCCGGAAGAGGGGCAGGACACAATGCATATTGTACATAAACAGTTATGTACATATATACTGCAGACTTACCCCTAAAACTGTGAAAAGCAGAGTTATGAAGAATAGCAGGGGCCGGTGCCCCATGCAACACCTCGTTGCCATCAGAAAAAACTGTTCCTGCGCCATCTGACGAACAGACCTACAAAGATTTGAAAACCATGTGACTATCACAGAAGAAGCATATCAAATGTATTGTTCTATTCAAGCTCCCATTAGGTACACTAAACAGCCCTTATCCCTCAATATGACATCATCATAAACGTGAAAAAAATGTGACATAAAAATTGGCAGATTTCTATAACTTGTGCTAAAAGAATGCCCTTTATTCATCTCATATTAATGTGCGACACTCTAGTTATGTTACGTGTAATCTACATGTAGACAGACAGGCGTCTCTTTAAATCCCCAGATTTATTCTCTCTCTCTATATAATATGCCAAAGAATCTATAAAGTTTATTAACTAGGTAAGTGGGTTTCAAGATATGTACAAATGTAAGCTTGATTACTTACTTGCTCTGACAGTGCAAAAGCAAGTCAATTATGAAGGTCTGCCATGCCTTCTCTTTACTAAGTGCATCCAACGCAGTTGGGATTAAGGCAAAGCAGAGAGTCATAACTTCCAGTGCTTCACAGCAAACCTGTTCGTCTTCTGCATCTGGTTCATTTCCTGCATTTGTCTGTAAAAGCAACATTGTAACACAAAAGTTAAAATCTTTAAGAATGTGTTACGTACTTTAATGGACACTTTACAGGATTTATATTGCAACCTGGCGCATTTACATATGTAAGGCAACATGGAAAAGAAATCTATATTTAATCATCTCTTCAAAATGTCATTTTTAAGATTTCAAATTGTGTACATGCAACAATTGCAGCATCCTACCTTTTCATAAACCTTGCTAATCTCTTCATTTGAACTGAAAACAAACTGCACGGTGCCACAACCTGATGCCCAAACTATCTTCTGCACAGCTCTGATAACACAAATGTCTGGGATGTATTTTGAAGCATGGAAGAAATTCTACATGGTAAGAAAAAAAATAAATAATTAACAATACAAGGAAATTGTAATAAAGCATGCACCTGTCCTGTACCAACATTTACACAGTTACACTTGGTCAATTATCTTACTCAGTTAATGCTAGAACTATGAAACAGTACTGTAGCGCTTCTCTAACGACTCCACATGCAAATAATACTCAATAGGTCATACCACATGAAAGCTTATTTGGTGGTTTATTTTAACTCGCAGCACATACACAAATGTCTAATCGTGGCTCTCACGTACCTGAACCCCTCCCAGCTGAGAGGAAACTACTCCAACCTCATCCGATATCTGCTGGGCAAGTCGAATCGCTACATTTCGCAACATACATTCCGATGATGGATTGGGAATGTTTTGCAGAGCATTCTGTAGCACTATAGCCTGGTCGTGGGTAGCCTGGTTAATCTGGAAGGCAGAATTGAGAATTGGAATGGCATGAACTGTAAGTGTCAAACTTTTTTTACACACTATATATATATATATCTTAGTGCATGGTTGTTAACAGAGCAAGTCAACAATAGGCCAAATCAATCCAGGGCCCCTCCTTTTGTTCCTCCTGGAGGGGAGGATTTATTTATTTTTCACCCATGACTGTGACTGACAGCCTTGTGTGTTTATTGAAATGAAAGCATAAAGCATGTACAGTTTCATTTGTTATTTGTATATGTTTTTACATCTAGGATAGCAAGTTGCGCACCCTGCTATATTTTCAGTACAAAATGCTTTCATTCACGCCGATATTATGCTAAGAACTATTGTGTAAAATATTTGAATTTGAAAATGAAGTGAAATATGAATGTTAAATACATTTTAAAACAAACTTAACTAATTTCCTTTCATGTTTTGCTTAATTAAATAAGTCCTAATTGAAAGGATTTATTTATTTATTTTTACCTTTTCATTAGGCCTATTTCTTCCTCTATAACTACGTGACGTGCGTTGCTTCAAGAGTGGAAAGGCGTCAGGCGAGTTACAAAGTTTTTGTGTTGTGACTGGTAAAACACTTAGTGACCCGTCATTGTGACGAACAGCAGCACCTTAAAAGTAGGATGACTGGCATGCGTTAATTCCAGGCCAAGTGTTTTTACCGATTTGCAAGTTTAAAAATTGACATCTTTTAGTTCAAATGAAGACAAAAAACACACATACCGGTGATGCAGGGCTTGTTCCTTCTACGACCGGCTGACAAGCTTCTGCCACTGCCTTCACATGGCCAAAGCCAACTGCTGTTAGTAACAATTTGGCTATTTTTAGAGCATTGAGATAGGCACCCCGTCTTGTTTCCATGTCTGCATTTGGCAGGAAGTTATTTCTTGTGAGCATGCTCAGAACAAGGGGCAGACCACCACTTTTTAAGAAGTTGTACTGGAAGTCGCTGGCATCTTCTCCAAGGGTTCCACTGGCAGGCATTAACAAGGCATATACTACCTATACAAGAAATACTATATTTTAAAAAAGGGTATTTGTGCAATAGAAAGATCTACACCTGGTTTCATTCTGAACTTGTGTTTAAATCACTTTCATATATGCAACTTAAAGTTCAGTTACAAAATTCTAAACATTTTGTTTCAATGTAACATTTTTGAGCTTGCGTCCTGCAACAGCTGGTAAATATTTAATGTTTCAAAAGAGCAGGTACTAATGATACAAAAAAAAAGTAAACTTTTTTTTTTTTTTATAAAAGCTAAGCTTTACAAACCTCTGTTAGGTACAGCACTTGAGAAGGAGAAGGACCAAAAAAGAGCGAGTCCAGGTTTGGGCTAAGGCTAGTTTCACCAAGCTTTGCATGGTCTAGGCAGATAGCTCGTAGCTTTTCTACTGTAGTGTTATCTGGAGAGAGAGAGAGAGAGAGAGAGAGAGAGAGAGAGAGAGAAAGAGAGAGATTAATACATTCTAAATTACCTCCCCCCCATTTTAAAACAGGCCAATATATTTATATCACTCTTGCATACCTATATACATTCATAAATAGATGAGATTGGAAACATACCAGGGGGCATAAGCTTCATGAGGACACGCGCACCATCTCTCAGCAATGGCATGTTTAAACTGCATCCAAGATCAGCAACTTGCCAAAGAAATGAGATGTATCTCAGATGCAGAGACATTATCTGAAACAGAAACACAGTTTGTTAATGCACAATAGCAGCTTATTGCTCAGTGGTACCAGCTGCCCTGGAATTAAAACGATTTCCCTAAGCAAGACATAGTACACGAACAGCTACACTGACATTCTTAACCAAAATATTAAGAAAACCAGTCTATGTTTGTTACTAGTTAAGGAATATGCCGTACTTGGTAATAACAGTAAAAACACTAAGCAGCAAATATGGAGATGGTTAAATGGTTCTGAAAAATACGCTTTTGGTCCTTGATGTGACAAAGAAAAAAAATATTCTACATTTTATCCATAGAACCCAAAACTACAGGGAAATAATATTGTTTTACGGCTGTGCTTAATGGACTCAACCTCCCTCACTCACTCAAACTACTTATGAACTTTTATCATTTCTGCATTCACGCCTTAAGGTTTGTCAAATACATTTAAAAAAAAAAAAAAACACACACACAACACTTGCCGATTGCATTAGAACACACACAGCTACACTTACACATATCCTCTATCCTCGGTTTGAATGATTACAAAGTTTATGTATGAAGTATCTTGATTAATTTAGAAAGACCTTTTTTTTTTTTTTTTTTTTTTTTTTTTTAAATTAAAGACATCAGGTAAATACACAGGCAAGAGCTCAGCCATGACAGGGTTCCTTAGATTTAGATTGTGCTAGAAATGTAATTTTTGATTAAACCAATTTACTTCTGATAAAGGAAGACAGTATTATTAATTTATATTTTTCCACCCCATTAGACCTCAGATAAAACTATCAACTAAAAATGTACGAAGATGAGAAAGTGGTTTTATGATGCACAGTTCACCAAGTACTAGGACTAGACCACCAGTCAACAGGTGAAAATTACTGTAAATTCACTGTTACACTGTGCACATCAAGTAGCTCACAAATTGTACAATTAGAGCTTTAGGTGTTGCAGATGAACAAAAGACATCAATTACCACTCCAGGAAGACAGCTTTCTACTTCTGGGTTGGGCCCATCACTAAAGTGGTTACCATGGTTCCCTGGAGACCCAGTTGATGAATCAGAGGAACTATCAGGACTTGAAGGCATGTTAGAGCTGACCTGTGTAAGCTTGGCTGTGATTAACTGAAACAGAGGTAAAGAAAAACAATTGTAAAACAAATATCAAATGCAGTGTGCAAATACAAACCAAATTAAACAGTGTGACCATAACTGCCAGAACCTATATATCTAATGGGAAATAGCAAGATGCTTAACCTCTTCAACTCCAGATGCAAAAATGAATGTGCACTCCAGGAACCAGATTTTGAAATTATTGTAATTGGTATTCTTACCTCTGAAAGTGATATTAAATAATATTTTAAAAAAAGTAAATACATTTATAAGATTTTTTATTAACCCTTTAGGCTCCTGTGTACTAGATAGTCATATTCAATACAGCAAAACATCTTTTTTTACATTTAATTTTTGTATGAACAAAAACAAAACTACCTACATACAGGTAGTGGACAAAAGAAAATGGAAACACTAAATGTAAAGTCACTTAATATGGTGTTGGGACACCATGCGCAGCCAGCACGTCTTGTATGCGCCATGGCATAGAGTCTTCAAGCCTCTGGAATTCTGCAGGAGTGATGCAGCATCATTCTTCCAAGAGAAAGTCAATCAACTCACACCTGGTTGATGGAGGTGGAAAACGCTGTCTCAGGCGTTCTTCCAGAATATCTCATAAATGCTTGATTGGGTTCAGATCTGGGACTGAGGCAGCCATAACATATGGATAACATTAGTGTCATGCTCATCAAACCATTGGGCAACCACACGTACTCTGTGAACGGTGGCATTGATCACTCAGTGCCATTAAGTAGCAATTAGCACTGACCTTGCCTTCTAAGGGAATGAGTGCACCCAAACCATGCCAGGAAAATGCATCCACAACATTACTGAACCACCAGAACCCTTCACTGCTGGAACCAAGCACTCAGGGCTGTAGATGTTCTTTACGTTGGCGCCACACGTGCACTCGTCCATTTGTCGAGAACATGGTGAAGGATGATTCATCTGACCATATCACTTTTCTCCACTGCTCAGTAGTCCATTGCCTGTGCTCTTTGCACCACTGGACTCGCAAACGTGCATTGCCAGGTGTGATGAGCAGTTTGTGCACTGCAGCCCGCCTATGGTATCCCGCTCTGTGGATTTCTCGGCGGACCGTTTGATTAAACTGGCTGCTCCCACCCCAGGTTGAAATTTGCAGTCAATTGATCTGTAGTTGTTCGCCTGTTTTGCCTTTCACTTCGAATTAATGCACGGATATCACGATCCTGGAGTATGCGCTTCCGCCCACTGTTGCACTTTGCTGAGTAGGTCTTTCCCTCGGACCTCCAGGCCGACATCCCCTTAGACACCATTGCTTGTAAAACATCAGCAAGTTGAGCTGTCGTGATCATTGAAGCTCCTGCCAAATGCGTCCCAACAATCACCCCTCTTTCAAAGTCACCGAGGTCTCCTCTTGCAGCCATGCTAGCCATAATTATAGGCAACCAGGAATTTCCAGCATTTGTATACTTGACCCTAAGCATGCTGGGATGTTATTTCCTTAACGCATGAGCCACACTTGTGTGGAAGCCCTTGCTTTCAATATACTTGGTGTATGTACTTTTACCCAGATGTTTCCATTTTTTTGTCCACTACCTATGTGTGAATGTAAGTAGTTAGCAAAATGTATCCACAGTAAAATAAACATTTTATATACGTAAGAAATATTCACTTTTATGTAAAGTATGTACAAAATTACACACAATAAAAAAAGGAATAGAAAACATTTTTTTTTATAAAATAAATGTATGTATATACTTTAGATAGTTGACTGTTTGCTGAGGTATCTCCAACTCTTCTCAATGACTCCACAAAGAGATAGGGATTTTCGCATGTAACAAAATTGGACAATAAAGACACCTGATGATTTTGATCTCTTGTTCCCAACTTCAAAACACATATCACATTCCTAACACTGCCTTAGGGCATAATGACAGAGAAGGAATCTGAGCTGCAAATCTCAGTACAAAAGGGGAAGCATCCGGAGCACTGTGCCTGCCTGTTTGTTTGTGTAGTAGAGGACTACGAGTCGGGAGCTGCAGCCACGGAGCCAGCATGCACCACACAGCACAACAGAGCAACACTGTACTACAACTGGAGCACTTTTCCCATGGACTTGTGGATTACTGTACTGTTATTTTGTGAACTCGCCATTTTACCCCCATACCATTGCTGGTATAGGGGTAAAATGGCAGGTTTTTAGTCCCAAAAAAAAAAAAAAAAAAGAAAAAAGAAAAAGGGTTTCACAAAATAACACGGTACAGTAATTATTTTTTAATAAATAACTGACTATTTTGGTAATTATACAACTGTTTGGACATTCACTTTGTCACCCACACCACTCGCCTCCTGACAGGCATGTATACAACAAGAGATCAGATTGAAAAGAAAAAAGAAACAGAATTGACAGCAAACTTTGACGTACACAGGCACGGCATGGTACTGCAAGTGTTCTTTCATTTGACGTACATGCTTACGCCCTAGAGCTGAAGTGGTTAAGAAATAAACAGAGCAACAGCTTTAACTAAACAAACAATATTGTACCTTGTGTTAATGGGTACCCTCAAGCCACATGACTAGAATGCAATAACCAATGACACTTACTGTTTTGTCTTTGAGATTGAGCTGTCCAATTAACTTCCGGTCATCTGCAGGATCGACAAGTTCACCACCGATGAAAAGTTCGATTTTTGTATGCGTGCTGTTGGCCTTTATCCGAGTCAAGATGCACCGCCGTACTGATCCAATAGTGTCATTCGTGTGGGACCAAATATCTAAATCATCTACCTGCCGACCTTGGTTGGGGAAGCGTACTATGAGCGTAATGTGTTTACCACGAAATGCCCTGGAGAGTAGAGAGATGAGGGGAAAAAAAGGCTTAAATGCTTGCGACTTTAAACTTCTTTCCACTGCATAAAGGAAAAGCATTAGGGTCTTCTGCAATGCAGTGAGGAGAAACTGCAATATTGGCTAGTATGGCTCACTGTACCATGTAGAGAACTTTCCCTGCCAAGTTTGCCTTCCCATCCCACTGGTGTACCACAGCCAATGCATGGAATGTTCCCCATGGAATTCCCTGTGAAGGCTTACATTATATAAGCATTTAACTTAAGCATTTGAAAGTTTAAAAAATATGCAACCAATTAAGATACCTTGACATAGGCAGAATCGTCCTCTCCTCATGGTAATCACTGTCACACTCATTGATATACTCTCTTAAAACAGTCAGCACTCGAACCATTCGAATTGCCTCTTGTCGGGCACAATTAATACTGTCTTTGTCACCATCCAAGACACACAATGTGTCGTAGGATGCTTTCAACCGGTCAAAACAGGATTGGATGAAGTCTTCATGAATCTCTACCTGCAACAGACATTTGGAACCATTTAATTAACCATGTCAAACCAACAGAAACAAATGTAACTACATAGACAACCATTAGCTTTATGTGAAATTTTCTTCTCCAGTATTTGTAGCTTTATAAGGCATTGAAACATTACCATATAATACAAGCATTAAATCGGCACAAAATCCATAGGAATTTACCTGGTTAACTTGTAATTTTGGTCCAAGATTTGTGTAAATTTCTTTAAGCAAATCTATTGCTCTACTGCCAATGTCATCACTTCCCTGAATCACAACCTGTTGCAAATAAAAACAGTATTAATAAAATACATTCAAACAGAACATTTAGGCTTTCATTTCTACAAAAGCTCTAAAAATAATTACTTGCCAAGGCTTTCAAATTTCTTATCTATTAAAACTAACGACATTATCCTCTTTTGTCTTCTGCTTTTTTGCCACTATTAAAGAAAATCACCCCCGGTGCTGCAGCTCTGTTTCACTCCAATAGTGTAGCTGCAATCAGGTCATGTGACCAACTGCACAATACATGAAAAGGTTAAACCAACACTGTCAACACTGACATGCTTACATTGTTTTAAGTATCTTCTTTAAAAGGTGCCAGTATAGTTTGCAGAAAATAACCCATCTACATGCAGATAATCATATGGGTAGCAATTGACTTACAAAAACATAATACCCTGAATAAAACTTTGTAACAAAACTACATACCTGTATATAAAATTAAAGTAGATGTCCCCAGTATATTATCAACATCAACTGTAAATGTAAAGCCAATAAATCATAACACATACACCTAGGGGTTACATTGATGTGCAAAGAAAAAACAGTTCTCTATACACACACCATTTCATAAAACAACAATGCAAGTGTTTCCCATGTAAACAGTTATATATTGAGATTGTCAAGTAAAATATAGGTCACATTAAACAACTCTAAAAGTAAGTCATTTCCTACCATGGTTTCTAACCCAATTAGTAACAGTATATGTTCTTAAATACAAAAATTACTAAAATGAGACTACTAGGATTAAGACTTCAGAACTTCATCTGCATCACACCATCACCTAGTACACTCTGTTCTGCCAAATGATTATGTACAGGAAGAAAACAACATTTTGAAACTTGCCTGGAACCAAATAAAATTAGTGAATACCTGCCTTTTAAAAAGATAAAAATAAAAAACATACCTAACCCTTTGTAACGGTTAACAGGATGCAGGAATATGCAATTCGTATCACCCGACGCCCGGGAAACAAGACTTGTACGAGGGACAACAAGTTTTGCTGTTATAATTTACCCGTTGGACAAGTAGTTTAAGTAGGTTAAACACAAGTCCTTTAGAAATCTGGGGTTCAGTTGTAATAACAAAGAACGACAAGAACAATCAGAATTCCATAAAGCAGCAGTAATAGTTGGTAACAGTGGCATAACTTTGCTTTGAAAAGTGTGGTGGGGGGTAGTTTCTGTAGCTGAGGCATGCATGAAGATGATTCCATCAGAAATAATAAAATATGTTACAAACAAGTATAACAAAACACTGCATCACTTGTATGGCTAATTAAAAGATCCAAAGACATTCCTGTGGCAATCACTCAAAACAATAAATTGTTGGCACAATGTTGTCATGAGTGATGAGAGTGCAAATAGCTATATTACTCAGGTTGCTTCTGAGTCATGGAATTACGAAGCTATGGCTTTAGTCTTAAGAGCCCTGAAGCTGTACTCAGATCGAAGCCTGGCCCCTGCTCAACGCTGCAAGCATAGCATAATGCAGAACTGTCCCTGAAATATATTTATAGAAATGTTGAGATAAATTGAAATACTTAAGATAAATACAGTTGTGCTATTAAAATGATGCTCATACTGTACCGATAAGAAAAAGGTTTTTTTAAAAAAATAAAAAATATTTTCAGCTTCCATCCACTTAAAATATGCAGATGTAGCTTGAACCTCAAATGGCAGTGTATTGACGATAATGTAAATAACACCAAGCTCCAGGCAATGAGTTTCAAACTTTAAACGTGTTCCCGTTTACAGGCAAAAACTCAACTTTACTATAATGAATACGATGGTTGTTATGATAATTGTTTATTTATTAGTTTAAAAATGTTTAGTAAAAGGTGACCAAGAGTGAGTTTTTGGAACATTGATAAGAGATGCGAGAGTCTGTGCGATGTATTTAACCCTTTGCGGTCCATTTACTCAGCAGTCAGACGTGGCAGGTCGAATTTATTCTCACATGCGCCGTTTATTTTACATATACTGTTTAAAAGTAATTTTATTTATAGTAAAACAGGTTTAAAAAGCACTGCATATCAACAGGACACTCTGACATCTCCAGCCCTGCCCCACTCCTTTTTCGCTGTATTTATCACGCATCTCTTCATAGTAGTGCATACTGATAAATCATCTCCTGATCACTCGTTTTATCACCAAACTCCTCAATAATGCTATCTTGCTACTGCTTACTTTATTTTTGTAACATCTCAAAAAGCATGTCGGATCTGGTCCAACATAGGACCGCAAAGGGTTAAACATGCAAAACAGACTCAGTACTATATCGTGATTTCGTGTAAAAATTTCTTGGTAATACATTCAGTTTTTATTGATGTATGTATTAAATTTGTATGAGGCACAAAGATAATTGCTATTTTAAGTTTATTGTTTCAATTTATGGTAAAGTTAAACTGTAAGCAGACAGAAACCTCAGTGTGGTAACATTAGTAAATAACACTAGCTATGGTGAATTACAAACTTAACCCATTTTCCTGTTTCGGATACATCAACCTAACATCCTCCTCCAACATTACTGTGAGCCGGGGTCTATAAACTACGCGCCACATATGTTCACTTATCATTGGTCAATTTCCCTAGTTAAGGTTTGTACAACTCCAGGATCAACATTATGAATCAGTGGAGACTGATTCAGACCCTTGTAGTAAAACACCATCTCATGATCTAGTTCCCATTTTTCTTCCCATTGACTTATATACTGACTAGTGATTATACAGTACCAATAAAATTATCGTGAAATAAAAGTTTTACTACTCCAGCAATGGGACATTTCCCCACCATCGAAAAAGTGAGGACATCATGTCCCCCATGTAAATTATGCCCATGGTTGGCAATTTCGTATCTGTGATGCAAAAACCTAAAACACTTAAAGAAAGTGGAAAAAACAGGCAGAAGCTAATTTAATATTTGAATAACTCCCAAGTATTGCTTATTATGTAGTACTCTTAGTATGTTACTTAAATGTATTAGCAAATGTGTTCCAAACTGCACTGAAAGGAACATTTACTTAAAGTATGTTTTATATTTGTTGAAGTGAGGTGGTATCACAAGAACTCTTGTGTATCTTGAATAATTCAGTGAACCCGTCAAGCTACAAGGCTAAATCCACCCCTGTTAAATCACTAATTGATTGATTGTGTTCACTGCTAAATAAAACTAAAATTCTACAAGCTGTGTTCTCCTTTGTTTGTGTGTGTTTTGTGCAACAGGGAGGGGGCAAGTAGATTTTTTTAAAATTTTGTCCCTTGGACAACAAGTTTAAAAAAAAAATTGCACGCCCCGGAGATGCCTATTTGCAATAGATTGAAAGTACACATTTTTCCCCCCTACACTTTGTATGTCTTTATACATGCTTCTGATGCCACGTTTTCATCTGTACCATGAAACCAGTTAGTAAACCTTAATCTGATCTCAGTCCACCATTTAAACTGGGGCATGTATGCATTAGATTTTAGTATAAATTCACCTTCTTCCAATAATTGAATTAATCTGTCAATGTGAGATTGAGTTCTGCTAGCCCACAGTCCTAATTGGGGTTGACACGGTCCCCACTGAAATCGTTTTGATCTCGACCTGCTGGCGATGGTAACTAACTAGACTGATATCGCATCACTTTCAAGTCTGTCCCAGTGGCACATGGAAGCGTGGCATAATTCTTGATCACAGCAAACTTATACCTAAAAAAATCTTAGCTTAAAACAAAGGTGGTCCAAAACTTATTCTGGGCAAGTTTACAAAACAGGGTGTTTTTTCTCCTCAAGCATAGAAATTTTATATTGATGGTCATCTACCATCTATGCAGGTCATTTAGTATATAACTAAGGAAAAGCCAAGACAACTAACCATTATCTGGGCATATGAAACGTTATGCAATAAGACACTAAAATATCTAAATCTTAACATTTAAACCCTTCACACACACACACCAATATATATATATATATATATATATATATATATATATATATATATATATATATATATATATATATAAAATGCGTATATTCAGATACTGCCTACCCTCCAGAGGTAATCCAGTCCTATTAACTCCAAGTCATCCATCATGTAGGCCCTTCGCTTCGCAACCAACTTTCCTTCTCTGCAATTCACAGCTTTGAAAAAACGTTCAAAGCACTTCATTCCATTTTCCGTGAGGAGGGAAGGATCAAGCTGCAGCACATTGTTTTCAAAGAAGTCCTTGTTGATGTCTGGGTCCAGGTCTGGTTCATCCCCCATGAGCTTGGAATACCACTTGAAACAGGCTTCCCGATCGCACAGGAAGACAGCATTTTCAGCGAGACATTTCCAGATCTGCTTGGCTTGCGGTGCACACAGCCAAAGCTGTCCATCTTTCAGTAAAAACCTAGAGAAAAGAAAGCTAAATATTAGTGTTTTTGTGAACAAAATGTGTTATTTCTTTAGAAAAAAAAAAAAAAAAATATTATATATATATATATATATATATATATATATATATATATATATATATATATATATATATATATATATATATATATATATAGTACTGTGCAAAAGTTTTAGGCAGGTGTGAAAAAATGCTGTAAAGTAAGAATGCTTTCAAAAACAGATATGTTAATAGATTATATTTATCAATTAACTAAATGCAAAGTGAGTTAACAGAAGAAAAATCTAAATCAAATCCATATTTGGTCTGCCTTCAAAACAGCATCAATTCTTCTACGTGCACTTGCACAAAGTCAGGGAATTTGTAGGCATATAGTCAGGTGTATGATTAAACAATTATACCAAACAGGTGCTAATGATCATCAATTCAATATGTAGGTTGAAACACAATCATTAACTGAAACAGAAACAGCTGTGTAGGAGGAATAAAACTGGGTGAGGAACAGCCAAACTCAGCTAACAAGGTGAGGTTGCTGAAGACAGTTTACTGTCAAAAGTCATACACCATGGCAAGACTGAGCACAGCAACAAGACACAAGGTAGTTATACTGCATCAGCAAGGTCTCTCCAGGGCAGATATTTCAAGGCAGACGGGTTTCCAGATGTGCTGTCCAAGCTCTTTTGAAGCAGCACAAAAAAAACGGGCAACGTTGAGGACTGTAGACACAGTGGTCACTCAAGGAAATCTGCAGCAGATGAAAGACACATTATGCTTACTTCCATTCACAAAATCGGAAGATATCCAGCGATGCCATCAGCTCAGAATTGGCAGAAAACAGTGGCACCCCGGTACACCCATCTACTGTCTGGAGAAGTCTGGTCAGAAATGACCTTCACGGAAGACTTGCGGCCAAAAAGCCGCACCTCCGACGTGGAAACAAGGCCAAGCGACTCAACTATGCACGAAAACACAGGAACTGGGGTGCAGAAAAATGGCAGCAGGTGCTCTGGACTGATGAGTCAAAATTTGAAATATTTGGCTGTAGCAGAAGGCAGTTTGTTCGCCAAAGGGCTGGAGGGCGGTACACGAATGAGCGTCTGCAGGCAACAGTGAAGCATGGTGGAGGTTCCTTGCAAGTTTGGGGCTGTATTTCTGCAAATGGAGTTGGGGATTTGGTCAGAATTTATGGTCTCCTCAATGCTGAGAAGTACAGGCAGATACTTATCCATCATGCAATACCATCAGGGAGGCATCTGATTGGCCCCCAAATTTATTCTGCAGCATGACAACAACCCCAAACATACAGCAAAAGTCATTAAGAACTATCTTCAGCGTAAAGAAGAACAAGGAGTCCTGGAAGTGATGGTATGGCCCCCACAGAGCCCTGATCTCAACATCGAGTCTGTCTGGGATTACATGAAGAGAGAGAAGCAACAAAGGCTGCCTAAATCCACAGAAGAACTGTGGTTAGTTCTCCAAGATGTTTGGGCCAACCTACCTGCCGAGTTCCTTCAAAAACTGTGTGCAAGTGTACCTAGAAGAACTGATTCTGTTTTGAAGGCAAAGGATGGTCACATCAAATATGGATTTGATTTAGATTTTTCTTCTGTTCACTCACTTTGCATTTTGTTAATTGATAAATATAAACTATTAAATCATGTCTATTCTTGAAAGCATTCTTACTTTACAGCATTTTTTCACACCTGCCTAAAACTTTTGCACAGTACTGTCTATATATATGACTACATATATAACTCGCAGATGCAACAGAGTTAGAACCGTTTCGTCAGAAAATGCTTCAGTGTAACAAAGGAAACAATATTTGGAGATATGAGAAGAATGTTATAAGCTGAAATATATACATAAAAAAAAAGAAAGAAAAAGCACACACGTATGCACTCTACAAAACAAAGTCATGTGGCCAAGTTGTTGAAACTGCAATGAAAATATGAAACCTGTTTAGGGCTAAAAGGTTAATATGAAGTACTACTTCTAAACCTTATCAACCAGAAATGCAATAAGGCAGCCAGAAGGTCCTCAGTATATTTTGTTCATTACAAATAAGATTCTTGCATGTGACCACAAGATGGCAAATTTATAGGACAACTTCCATGTACACAAGTTAATACAAGCCATGGAACACAAAAAGGAATACAAACTTACCTTAAAAAATTGAGTCTTTCCTGGACTTCTTGCACATGACTGTATCGACTTCCCGTTCTAACGGTTTGTGGATCATATTCTGCATGCTCTGGAAAACACAACACTTTTGAGTCGTCTATCAAACCTGATTTATCTTCAAATGAGTAGCTCTTAAAAGGAGGCATAACTACTCCAATCCTTACAGATTTAACATACAATACCCACAGTTCTTTGAGAGTCTTTCGTATATAATCTTACATGTAACATGTTAAAGGAACCGTCATTTCTATTTTGTTAGTTATTAAGATTTTGCCTACCTTTGCCATACTGCCTCATGCTTTCCATATAGGCGGAGAGATTTTCTGCTACCAAGGTGACTAGAGCATGATTATGCTGAAGCTGGTTAATTAAGTCATGTCGATAAAAAACATGTGGGCTTCGTTGTGTTTGGCTGTAACAGTAAGGAAAAGAGCAAATAGTTTTGTTTTAGGAAAAGATCCATTAACATTTATCATACTGGAAAGAAGCACAGTATACGACTTCCAACTCTTAAAAAATACACAACGTCATGAAATTAAAAGTATTCAAAATACTTGTTTTTATTGTTCATATATCTACACATCCTACCCCACAACTTCCAAGTGAAAAAAATATTCTATAAAATGTGTATAAAATTAAATAAAAACTGAAATAGCTTGGTTGGATAAGTGTCCACCCCCCCTTGTAAAGCAATCCTAAATTAGCTCAGGTGTAACCAATAGCCTTAAAAATCACACACCAAGTTAAGTAGCCTCCACCTGTGTTAAATTGTAGTGATTCACATGATTTCAGGATAAATTCAGCAGTTCCTGTAGGTTCCCTCTGCTGGATAGGGCATTTCAAAGCAAAGACTCAACCATGAGCACCAGGGTGCTTTCAAAAGAACTCTGGGACAAAGTTGTTGAAAGGCACGGATCAGGGGATGAGTATAAAAAAAAAAAAAAGGCCCTTGAATATCCCTTGGAGCACAGTCAAGATAATTATTAAGAAGTGGAAGGTGTATGGCACCACCAAGACCCTGCCTAGATCAGGCCATCCCTCCAAACTGGATGACCGAGCAAGGAGACTGATCACAGAGGCTACCAAGAGGCCAATGGCAACTTTGCAAGTGCTACAGGCTTTTATGGCCAAGAGTGGTCAAAGTGTGCATGTGACAACACTATCCAAAGCATTTCACAAATCTGGCCTGTATGGTAGGGTGGAAAGAGGAAGCCATTACTCAAGAAAACCCACCTTGAATCCTGTTTTGAAGTATGCAAAAAAACACTCAGGAGATTCTGTAGCCATGTGGCAAAAAGTTTTGTGGTCTGACCAAACTAAAATGCAACTTTTTGGCCTAAATGCGAGCGTTATGTTTGGCGCAAACCCAACACAGTGCATCACCCAAAGAACACCATCCCTACTGTGAAGCATGGTGGTGGCAGTATCATGCTATGGGGATGTTTCTCACCGGCAGGGGCTGGGGTACTTGTAAGGATAGAAGGTTGAAATGAATGGAGCAAAGTACAGAGAACTCCTTGAGGAAAACCTGCTACCCTCTGCAAGAAAGCTGAAACTGGGACAGCAGTTCACCTTTCAGCATGACAACGACCCAAAGCACACAGCAGTGCCTAAGGAACAAAAAGGTAAATGTCCTTGAGTGGCCCAGTCACAGCCCCGACCTAACTCCAATCGAAAATTTGTGACATGACTTGAAGATTGCTGTCCATCAACTCTCCCCAAGGAACTTGACAGTGCTTGAACAGTTTTGTAAAGAACGGTCAAATATTGCCAAATCTAGGTATGCAAAGTTGGTAGAGACTTATCCCAACAGACTTACAGCTGTAATTGCTGCAAAAGGTGCTTCCACCAAGTATTAACTCGGGGGGGGGGGGGGGGGGGGGGGGTTGGAGATTTATCCAATTATGATCTTTCAGTTTTGTATTTAATATAATAAAATTTTTCCCCTCCTTAACAGTGTGGAGTATGGTGTGTAGATAAATGCAAAAAAAATCCTCATTTAAATGCATGATACCCACCCCCCCCGGATTACTTCAATTTGGCACTGCTACGTTGAACTCAAACTGATCAAAATGACTGCGGCGCTTAACAGAGGACGGCCTCTATACGAGGGCAACCTTTAACCCTTTGCAGTCCATTTATTCAGTGCTTGTCAGGTCCAATTTATTTTTACACTCGCTGTTAAATATTCATTTTTCAGAGTAAAACAGGTTTAAAAACACAAAGGACACTCAATACTGTATCTCCAGCCAAGCCCCACCCCTTGCTCGCTGTATTTTTCACATACATCTTTATAGACATGCATACTGATAAATCCTCTCCTGATCACTCATTTTATCACCAAACTTCTCAATAATGCGATCCAAGTCATTATTTTATTACTACAATATCTCAAAAAGCTCTACAAATGTCTGTGATATTCTTTATGTGCTGGATGCAGAAGCAGCTCCTTTGTTTATGTCCGTGTTATCTCTGTAGTGCATGGGACTATGAAATACACCCATTTTTATTTTCTCAGCTTCATTCGGCTCCTATCGGTCTCACTCGGTCATTGAAAGGTTTTCTCTGCTTTTTCCCGTTGAAAAAATGACTAGAGACCTGTGCTTTATGTCTTTTTGATGATGTCGAACAGGGTCCGATTTCGGACCGGAAAGGGCAAATTATAATGACGGACCTGGTCTGACACAGGACCGCAAAGGGTTAATAATACTGCGATTTACAAACGTTGCAATATTTTATTATATGATTTATGACATTTTAGAAGTATCACAGTTGCTTATTTTCTGTAATACAGTAGCCTACCAGTATGTACAGTGGCTCTCAAAAGTATTCCCCACCCTTGGACTTTTCCACATTTTATTGTGTTACAACATGGAATCAAAATGGATTTAATTAGGAGTTTTTGCCACTGATCTACACAAAAAAAGTCCATAATGTCAAAGTGAAAAGTAAAATCTACAAATTGTTCAAAATTAATTACAAATGTAAAACAGAAAATAATTGATTGCTTAAGTATTCACCTCCTTTGCTATGACACACATAAATAAGCACTGGTGCAACCACTTGTCTTTAGAAGTCACATACTTAGTTGAATGGAGTTCACATGTGTACAATTAAAGTGTTACATTTCTGGGCGAGAATGGCACTAGTCAGGGAGGCCACCAAGAGGCCTACAGCAACTCTAAAGGAGTTACTGTCTTCCGCAGCTGACCTGGGAGACACCATATGGCAACAATAGCCCGGGTGCTTCACAAAACTGGCCTTTATGGGACAGTGGCAAAAAGAAAGCCATTGTTGAAAAAAACTCACATCAAATCTCAGCTACAGTTTGCCAGAAGGCATGTGAGAGGCTCTGAGACCAAGTGGAAGAAGATTCTATGGTCTGAGGAGACCAAAATAAAGCTTTTTGGCCTCAACACTAAGCGCTATGTTTGGCGTAAGCATAACACCGCACATCATCCTGATAACACCATCCCTACCGCGAAGCATGGTGGTGGCAGCATCATGCTACTTGGATGCTTCTCTGCATCAGGGCCTGGAAAGCTTGTGAAGATAGAGCAAAATGGATGCAGCAAAGTACAGATAAATCCTGGAGGAAAACCTGCTGAAGTCTGCAAGACACCTGGGACTTGAGAAGATTCATCTTCCAGCAGGACAAT